>NC_067495.1:142625884-142943956 GCF_947179515.1 Apodemus sylvaticus | reverse complement strand
TCAGTGAACCTATACATGTATGCTTGCTAATGTGAAAAAGAGTGAAATGATCATGTGTA
Organism: Apodemus sylvaticus; assembly: GCF_947179515.1. Lineage (NCBI taxonomy): Eukaryota > Metazoa > Chordata > Mammalia > Rodentia > Muridae > Apodemus > Apodemus sylvaticus. Next base: position 142,943,897 of record NC_067495.1, on the reverse strand, counting down.
GCATAAAGCAAAAGTAGGGTAGTTAAATTCTGAAAAAAGATGGAAACTAATGATGGCTTAAAGTTGTTACTTTCTCTTCATACTTACAAATAAAGAGGTATACTTCTCATGAAATACTTTATTATAAACTAATTATGAAAAGTTTCTAAAATGTATAGGAGTTCACTGGACCCCAGAACATTCTCCTTCAAAACTATGTGTAAACTTCACTATTTAGAAAACATGTAAGTTGGTGAATTCTATGAATAACTGTGGCATATTTGAGTAATGTTCAGTAAATATAATAATTGTGTTAACTATATGTTCACAATGATATAGATGCATATGCACAGAAGTTCTATAGAGGCATTGTAGCGAACATTACAACTAATATTCTCAATAGGGGTTAAGTGTAATATCCTTAATTATGGTACCTGAATGTTACAGAAAAATGTAGAGAAAATTATTATAGGACATCCTAATAAAGAAATTTTTTTTTGCTTGTAGTAAAAATCAGTCATAGAAAGAGAGTGCAAAGCAAAGAATATACTCCTAAGAACATATGCCTGGAGAAGGTGAGTGACTAGTTACTATCCAAAACTACTGACTAAATTGTCAGAAAACAGGTCCCATAAACACTAGATGAAGTGCATTATCCATGCCAGGAATATTGGAAATTCATGAGTGTGCGATGCTTTAACTAGTTGAATGACAGTCATATGAGGTTAAAGAATATAATGCCTCCCTGAATAAAAGACGGCTCACGATATTCTTGGGTTGTGTTCATGAATCATCATATTGATGTGAATTCAGTGCTTCCTGGTCATACTTGGGCATTTGTGACTCCAGGAACCATATTTAGTTTTTATGGATAATTTCTTTTCATTTAGTACTTACCGAATGATCACATCTAGGTTAGAAAAAATATGTGGAAAAGTCTATGTGTAAAAAAAAAGAATATATATTTATCAATTTGGCATTGGCAAATAGGTAAGTAAGCATATAATGACAATATATTAAGCAGAAATACAACGAAGTTTCGTGATAAAAATGTGAATAGGGTTATGGAGTCACACACTAAGGTACATATATATGATGTGGTACAGATACAGTTCATATTACTACTGTGTGTGTGTGTATGTATATATATATATATATATATATATATATACACATATATATATGTATGTATATATATATATATACATACACATATGTATGTATATATATATATATATATATATATATATATATATATATATATATACTGTGATGCTGCTAATGACATGAACTAAATGTAATTTGATGTACACATATAGCAAGTATCTTAGTAGTTTTACCTTTGTATTGGCAGGTTTTCAAAGTCTGATGTGTCCTGACATGGTCTTCTTCTATTTAGAGATTCATTGATGTTCCTTGGAATCATACATAAGATGGTTTAAATTCCTGTTCTTGTCTTTATTTTCTGGTTTAAATTAAAGCCATAGATGGGAATGGTTAATTTCCTTTTAAAATAAAATTTTAATGGTCTTTTATAAGTGTATCTGAGACCATTGCATCTTATCAAAATATAACTAGTTGACAATATTTGCAATTCTTTGAAAAAGGATAACAACAGTGCTTTAGCATTCTCTGTGACTTAAAAAGGAAGTTCAGGGATCATCAATCATGCTATACTTGGTGGATTGACAAACCTTAAGGGGATGATGTGATAGTAGTTTTACCTCCTCCATTTTTCATCATGAAGTGTGGATTTGCCTACTTGGCTTCTAGGCAATAGCACTCCGGGTATGTGTTACCTGAATGTATAAGTAAGGCTGGGAAAGTCGAGTAATTTTTATAGCATAAAGGTAATAATAGTAATGGAATTATAAGCACCATATATTTTTTCCTTTCTTTTTCCATTTTTTCTTTTAATTCTTTTCTCAAACAATTCATCTCAACCTTAGCACCCCGTCCCTCCCCTCTCTCCCAGATCAGCTCCTACATTTTCCTTCAGAGAAAATCAGGCCACTTAGGGATATAAACAAACACCACAAACAAGATTCAATAAGACTAGGTACATCCTTTCATTATGGCTGATTCGATGCAACCCAGTAGGAGGAAAAGAATGTCCCACAAGTGGGCAAAGGAGTCAGAGACACTGCTACTTTAGCTGTTAGAAGTCTCACAAACATCCCAACCTAAACAACCATAGCATGTATTCAGAGGATGTAGTGCAGATCTTGTGCAGGCTTGATGATTGCCACTCCGTCCTTCGTTGACTCTGTGGGTCATGTTCTCCTGATGTCTTCCACCTCTCTAATTATTAAAATCCTTCCTCCAAGCATAGCCTATTGCTTGGCTGTAGTTCTCATCTTCTCCCATAAGCTGCTGGAGGCCTCTCTAAAATTGGGCTAGGCACCAATGTATGACTGTAGCAGAATATCATTAGGAATCAATTAATTGACGTTTTTCTCAGTAATGTTTGGTTCTACTCTAGGTCTCTGAGCCATCAGTTTCAGGATCCTGAAAATCTAAGCAATGTTAGGCATCAACTCCCTTATTTGGCTTGGGTTACTCCTACAAGCTCTAAGTTACCATTGCCCCCAGTGTATCTTGCAGACAGGACTGGTTATGCTTCATAGGCTTTATGGCTGTGTTGGTATCTGAGCACCACCACTAGGAGCCTAGTCTGATTGCTGTTTCCTAAGACTTGGAATGGGTGATTGATAGATAGATTGATAGATTGATAGATAGATAGATAGATAGAGAGATAGAGAGATAGAGAGATAGGTAGATTTAGATATAGATATAGATATAAATATCTATATATAAATCACATTTGTATTGATCACATTTAGTGATCAATTATCAAGCCACCACAGGACCAAGGGCCTCACGTCTAGTAATGACCAGTAAGGCAATCCTCTGCTACATAATCAGCTAGAGCCATGGGTCCCTTCATGTGTACTCTTTGGTTGGTGGTTTACTCTCTGGGATCTCTGAGTGTACTGGTTGGTTCATATTGTTGTTCCTCTTATGGGGCTGCAAGCTCTTTCATCTCCTTCAGCCCATACCCTAACTCTTCCATTGGGGTACCCATGCTCAGTCCAATGGTTGGCTGTGAACTTCTGCCTTTGTATTTATCAGGCTCTGGCAGAGCAATTTAGGAGACAGCTATACCTGGCTGTTGTCAGCAAGTGCTTCTTGGTATCAACAAGTGTCTGGGTTTGGTGTCTGCTTTGATAAAACGCTAAGACCAGAAGCAACATGAGAAACTCATCATGAAGGAGTGAAGATTACTGACTTTCTTTCCATTGCTTGCTCACTTTCCTCTATTCTACCATCAGGAATGGTACTATTATAGTAACTTAAATCCTCTCAATCATTAACTTAGAAAATGTCCCCATACATACTTACCTATAACCCAATCTTATAGAGATACTTTCAAAAATTAAGATTCCCTGTTGCCAGATATGGATGGGTTTGTGCCAGGTTGATGGCAAACAACCAACTCGCATTGCTAGTTATAAATCTAATTATACCATCTCAATTTAATTTTTTGAAGGTTTTCACTATGCTTTTTATACAGTTTTTTCTTTGATCATAATTTCAGCTTATCTTTTTAGTCATTCCTATCTCTTGTAGTAAGGAAGCAATCAAAGAGGAGAGCTAGTAATCAGATTGATTCATTCTTTTAGTCCACATTTCAAGGTCAAATCAAAGAAGACTGATACAGTCAGCAGCTGGGGTATCTCCACTTGTTCTGAAAGCATCAAAGACTTGTATGCAACAATACTTTTTTAGGACCATTTTAAATCTTCCTACTCTGAATTCTCCATTCAGCCAATTCTTTCTGGAAGCACATTCAGTTAATGCCTAGAAATATGTTTCCTAGTTTTCCAATCTTCCTTAAAGTTTAAAATCAGAATAACTTCATCGTTATACATTAAGGTTCTTGTTTGTATGGGAGCAAAGTGTTGTTCCAGTTTGTGTTAAATGCAACCAACTCTTTAAAAGCAAGTTTCATCAAGTATATTACTTTATTACACTTCTGGACAATGACCTTTGGATAGCTCCTGATTTCTTTTGGCTAGTCTGTAATAATCTTAAGAAGTCCTGTGATACTGCTAGTTCATAGGGATTATTAATGATGACTTCATTTCTATTCCTTTTTCCAGTTGATGTGCATACATTTGATACGCCAAAAATACTTTACTTACAAATATTAGAAATGAAATAAGCATGTGTTGCTGCTCCTTCGGTTCATCCATGTAAGTAGGAATATAGGATTAAAGGCTTGAATTTGTAATGCATGATGAATGACAATATGGTAAGTACCCTTAAGTGTGTTAGGAATAAATTAATTCAGGGTTCAGGTATCACACAAGACTGATGAATCTTCTAGTGGTGTTAAGGTAACCAGAATCCTCACCTTCAAATTCAGCAAAGTTGTTCCCTTTGCAGTGCCTGTGTCCATGTTCTTTATGTATAGTTTAAGGCTTAGAAAATAGCATCTTTTCTCAGGGATGATCATGTGGTGAATGCAGTCTATAAAGAATCATGATCATCCAAACTTATAATACAGTGGCATATTACAAGATCGAGGAAACAGGCTTCATGATTATTTTGATTCCTATTCTTAGTTATTAATAGTTTTAGATTATAAGAAACAAAGGAGGACTGAATTAAATATATACTCCATAAAAATAAAAAAAACTAGATAAAGGTTTTATTATTGATTCTCTAAAACATCTAGTTTGTAAGAATGTGGTCAGTAGGCCTGTGGTTGTCATAAATATTTTTGGGAATGAGATTATATAATATGTGGTCGCATTAACAATTTGTATGTTATATAATATGAAATGTGCTGGTGTTTGGGACAGTCTGATGCTACTCCTCATACTCAGTGACAATATTGTGTGTAAAACAATATTCAGAGAGATAGCAATCACTTTGTTCTAAAGTAACTGGCATTTTTGAATTGAGTAATGTTCACCAAATCCAGCCTTTGTGGTATACTCACTGTAGATCACAGGAGGCACTGTATCCACCATCATAACATATCCTCAAGATTGATAAAATGGTAACTTTAGTTGGCATTTTTACAGGTTTAAAAAGAAACATTATGGGGGTCACCTTAATATACAAAAAATCAATCTGATTATTTTTCTGAATAGTATAAACTATTAACTGAAAGGGAAGTTAGTCAAAGTACATGCTCTAAGGAAAAGTGTGGTGAAGGAGAGCGATTACTCTTAAAAGTAGATGAACAAATTATGTCAAAAGACAGTTATCATGTTTATTTAATTTAAGCTCTGACAACAGCTGAAGTATATGATAGAGGCTGCATGTACAGTAAGTCAATATAAAGTGTGTTGTGTGCAGTGCTTTATCTAGTTGGATGTCAGTCACGTGAAACTCAAGTGCATGACACCACACTGGGTAGAGGAGGGCTCACAGTGTTCTTCATTTGTTGTGGGCTTGGATGGTCATATTGTTGCTGTTAGTTTGGCTGCAAAGAAATAGAACCATGGATATTGCGTTTCAGGGTGTATTTATTTTGCTGCCTTTAGATAAGGAATAGTGTGTTGGGGACAGTAAGGATCTTTAAGTCAAACAAGAAAAAATAAAGTATGTTTTTTTATTACATATATTCTTTATTTACATTTCAAATGATTTCTCCTTTCCTGGTCGTCCCCCCTCCCTGAAAGTCCCATAAGCCCTCTTCCCTCCCCCTGTTCCCCAATCAACCCCCTCCTGCTTCCCTCTCCTGGTATTCCCCTACACTGCTACATTGAGCCTTGGACTAGGCCTAGGGCCCTCTCCTTCCTTCCTTCTTGGGAATCATTTGATATGTGAATTGTGTCTTGCATATTCCGAGATATGTGTGTTCTTTTGTGATTGGGTAACATCCCTTAGGATGATATTTTCCAGTTCCACCCATTTGCCTAAGAATTTCATGAATTCATTGTTTTTAATTGTAGAGTAATATTCCATAGTGTAAATATGCCATAATTTGTATATCCATTCCTCCATTGAGGGACATCTGGGTTCTTTCCAGCTTCTGGCTATTATAAATAAGGCTGCTATGAACAAACATAGTGAAGCATGTGTCCTTATTACATGCTGTGTAATCCTCTGGGTATATGCTCGGGAGTGGAGTGGTATAGCGGGGGTCCTCCTGTAGTATCATTCCCAGTTTTCTGAGGAACCGCCAGACTGATTTCCAGAGTGGTTGTACCAGCTTGCAACCCCACCAGCAGTGGAGGAGTGTTCCTTTTTCTCCACATCCTCGTCAGCACCTGTTTTCTCCTTAGGTTTTGATCTTAGCCATTCTGACTGGTGTGAGGTGAAATCCAGGGTTGTTTTGATTTGCTTTTCCCTGATGACTAAGGATGTTGAACATTTCTTTAGGTGCTTCTCAGCCATTTGATATTCCATAGGTGAAAATTCTTTCTTTAGCTCTGTACCCTATTTTTTAATAGGTTAGTGGACACTTTTATAAAATCTCAACTCTTTATTTTGACTATCATTTCACTTAGAAGAAGGCAAGTAAAAGGATTTATGGTGTGATAAGCACATATTAAAGGACTATAATATTATGCTTTTAAGCCTAAATTACAGAAGAATTCAAACATTATGGTTTGACTATGTAATAAAACGTGCAGGAGATGAAGGAAGCTTTTGTGACTGTTTCCTTAAATACAATTATGTTCAGTTTTGTATTAGCATTGGTACTGGTGAGATGAAGTCCTTATGACCATGTCTTTTCTTAAAGGAAAGTTCAACATTTTAGTTCATATAATGGCCTCTGTAGGTAACCAAGGTAACTTGAGGTTCCTATACATGCAGGAATTTTTAATATCTGATGGCTTAGACTCTCAACATACTTTGGACAGTCTGTTCTTAACCTCATGAACTTCATGTTAAAGAATGTAAAGAAGTGCTAACATAAGACACTTTTATTAGTGCATACATGCATAAAGGTAGATACTGTAGATCATAGAATCTGAAGAGAGACGGAAGATACGGTGCAGTATAGTAGTCGTCCTTTAAACCTTTTATTTATGAATAAAAAGATATTGTTGATGTATCTAACTATACTTAGATAACTGCTGGAATATATTGAAGATTATGATATCAAGCTGAGACACAGGACATCATTGAAAAAACTGTGTGCTCTGCAATACTCAGATTGGTACGAGTCACTTCCTATTACATGTTACTCCATCCTCTCTGAGTAGAGTAAGGCACACCAATCACCAGTTTTGTTTTGCTCCCTGTAAATGTCTCATGTATGGATGTGGTGATGTTGATACATGCAAGTATATTAGATGTGTTTTTCAATCTCCAGCTTCAATGTGTTATAATTCACCTTATACAGCTTGGATGAGTGAGCAGGCTACAGGAAGATGAAAAGATCATTATGGGAAATACTACTATTCAGAAAAAAATGGAAGTCAGCTAACGGTCATCCTAGTGAAAACTGTTCTTATGAAGCAGGAGGAAGGTTAAAAAGATAGGTTCTTGGAAGCATCCATGATGAAGAACTCTGAGATATTCTATATGATACATGAATAAATTAGACTAGCATTTAGTTATCGTGTGAGCTGGTAAATCAGTGCAAGCTAAAGATAAAAATTGGATTGTGGAGACTAGTTTTTCAACATTTCCATATTAAAGGTATAATGTATGCTGCTTTACCTGATTTTCTATGCACACTGAATCATAATAAGAGATGATATATCGTATTAGGTAGGGTAATATTTAATGAAGATTTTTACATGTTCTGTACTCACCTTATGAGTACATACAAGTGTGTAAGCATAAAGGTTTAAAACATTTAGTTTATTCTTCATATGAATAAAATGAACTTAAACTTACAGATATAGTGTTGACGATCATCTAGGCAAACTACAGGTCACCTTATCTATCATATATGGTTCTTATATGGAAATTTCAAACACCCTTTGTGATAGTCATTTTTTTCTACTCCTTCACTTACCATGTAATCTTACCTTGCTCCTTACTTAAATGCTGCCTTCACATTAATCTCCTTCCTCTTCTATACCACCTGTGTTCTGTCATTCATTTTGTAACCTTTGTCTCTAATCTCTGTACCCAAAGGCCCTTTTGTATTTTCATGACTTCTATAGTTATTCCTAGCTATAGTTAGTTATTTCTAGTTATTCCTAGAAATCTTAACGATTTGAACCTAGGAACCATATTTGATGGAACATAGTATTAATATGTTTGGGATATTTGGTTGTTTGATTTGTTTCCAGTCTCTGTTCCCTAAGTAAAATTTGTTACAGTTCCATCATTTATATGAATATATCATGAATTAATTTTCCTGACAGAATTCTATTGTGTATATTACCACATTTTCATTATCCATCCTTTTGCTGATACACAGGTACAGAGTTTTCATTTTCCTGTTACTGTGAGTAAAGAAGCAATGATCATCTATGAAAAAGTATCTCATAGTGTGTTACAGAGTCCTTGGTGCATTCATCCAGGAATAATATAGATGTAGTAGATCTATTTCTAGCTGCTTAGGGAAGATGAACACTGATCTCCATATTATCTACAACAGTTTATACTCTCACCAGCAGTGAATAAGTGATACGATTTCTCTATCAAGTGTTAACATTTGTTTTCCTGATCCTAGCCACTTTTACTGAAGTTAAGGTGAAATTTTAAAATAATTTTAATTAGCATTTCTGTGACAGCAAAGGATGCTAAACATTAAAAAGAGCACAAACTTGCTGCTCAGTATCTAATTAGGCCTTTTAATTTTTTTTGATGCTTTGTTTTTGAGGATTTTTTTCTAGAGTCTATATATTTAATTGATCTTTTATGTATTACTAGCAAGGAGTTCCCACTTCACTCTAGTACTTGGATTGTTGTGTTTTGCTATAAAGATTCATTTTGGCTTTACATTAGTCAATTTGTTGTATACAAATTAAAAAACATTAGTTGTATTTGCTTAGCAATTGTTGGCACTAATTGCTAAGCAAATAGAATCTAATTGTGAAAATCATTATGTTTGCTTTTATATTATAGTATATTACCTGTTCTTTTTCTTCTGGCCATTTTTGAGTTTGAGGTTTTTTCATTGAAGTATAAATGATTTTGAGTTTGTTTTTATTTTTCAATGTGAGAGATAAAGATTCCTTCCAGTCTTAATTCTGAACCTCTTAATTCTTTATCCATTGATCTATGTCTTATGTAAGATCTTTGTTGTTAGCCGGGCAGTGGTGACTCATGCCTGTAATCCCAGCACTCTGGGAGGCAGAGGCAGAGTCAGGCGGATTTCTGAGTCTACAGAGTGAGTTCCAGGACAGCCAGGATTATACAGAAAAACCCTGTCTCCAAAAAATAAAAAAAAAAAATCTTTGTTGTTTTTATTACTGGGCTCTGTAATATAAATTTAGATCATATAGGATAGTTCTTTCAGTATTATATTTTATATTTCATTACATGATCTTCATTTTCAAATAACCTTGAATTGCCTGCTTTATGCTTAGGTGCTCTAAACCAATTAAGCTAATTTCTTAATTCTTCCTTCATTAACTTCTGTCAGAAAAATAAAATAACCAATGAAATATTTAATTACATCTATTTAAAGTTTTATACAACAATAGCCTTATATTAATGATTCTCACATTCATTATTATTATTATCAGTGTTTGGCTCTGAAGGTCTGGATGTATGTAAGTTGAAAGGGATATTTACTATTATAGTGCTTTTAATAAATTCAGTGATGTTTTAGGTATCAATTTTATCAGTGGTATGATGAAATATGCAGTTAATAATGAAGACTCTTGTGGCAGTTTACAAAATCTGTTGAGTCCTTTCTATTCAGATTGGTCTTAGAGATAAGAAATGCTGACAAGCACTATTTTTCAATAAATCTAAACTATATTCTAATATCACAGATGATTTGAAGGAACAGAGTTATATAATTATTTTAATTTCAATTTATAGGAAAGTTATTTAATCCACTTTTATGCTCTTGACCATATGTCAATAAATTAAATACAGAATCAAAATTTAAGTCATCTTAAGAATGACTTCTGAAAATATCTAAGTAATCATGAAACATCGAGAGACCATGCCAGAAAATTTACAACTGTGAGAAATGTAACAACCCAGAAGTAAAATATTGTATTGTTGAACTTAGAAGTTCCCAGACAGTTATAGTTCAAGTCACCAGCAACAATATGGAATGGCAGGCATACAAACTACTAAAGTGCTGTAGCCACTCCAGTATCCATCAAATTTGATAAACACATGCCATGGGTCTATCAAAAATAAGATTATATATATATATGTGTGTGTATATATATATATATATATATATATATATATATATATATAATTAGATGACTGATGAAATCTTTTAATACAGGACCTCATTTCACAAGTGTGCACTGCAATACTTAGATTGGTATGAGTCACTTTGAATTACATGTTACTCCATCCTCTCTGAGTAGAGTAAGGCACACCAAGCATCAATTTTCTTTGCTAGCCATATGTATTTACTGTATGAATATGGTGATATACATGCACAAATGCATTAGATACATTTCTCAATTTCTGGTTTTATTGTAGATAGCTTTATAATAAAACAACAAGATAAATATAAAATTATTTTTAATACTTACATATTTCGGGAGATAGAAAAATAACTTCAACGTGAAATTCTAACTTATATAAGTGAAATTGCAGTCCCACTTATTTTCTTGATAGAGAAAAGTATTCATTGAAACAGAAGACACATCAGAGTACATTCTCTTAGAGGAATTTATGGTACAGAACTGTAAAAAGTATGTGTGTGTGTATGTGTGTGTGTGCGTGTGTTTATATATACAGACAAACACACACACACACACACATACACACACATATATATTATACACAAAGTATACCAGGTTTTAGCTATAATGTACAATTGACACTTTGATAAAAGATAAAATAGGATCATGGAAACTACATTTGCAACACTTTCATATTAAAGGTATGATGTACCTTGCTTTACCTAATTTGTTGTCCATCATGTAAAATATAAGTACTGATAGACGTCATGTTGGGTAGAGGAAGGCTCACTATGTTCATGAACACTTGGAATATCATTGTAGTATAGAGGTATTTACCCTTTCTAGAGCTTGCTGGCCTTAATTTGGCATTTGTATCTAAAGGACCAAAGTTTGGAAAGGTGAATTTATTCGTAAATGTTAACCTTGCAGACATGTCTAGATTTATTTTATATTATTTTATTATATTTATTATATATATATGTATGTATGTATATATATATATATATATATATTAAACCTTGAATGTTCTTAAACTTACAGGTTTAGTTTAGTTTAGTTTTGAAATTCCAATTTAATTATAATATTTATAATTCTGACTTTTCCCCCCAAACATTCTCATATTCCCCTCTCTGCTAATTCTCAAATTGATGACCTGTTTGTCAATGATTGTTATTGAGTGTAATTCTGCATTTTTTATAAACCTATTTATTCCTAAATATATTCTGCTGAGTTTGTATAGTGTTACTTGTTTGTATGTTTTCAAGGATGACTGTTTTGTACTAGACAACCAATTGGTATGTTCTTCCATTGGTGTCGTGAGCCAGGAGACCTTTCCCACTCTTGATTTTATAGTTCTTTGTGTAGGATTGAGGAATCATGGGCTTTTACTTGTTTAATCTCAATTTTGACATTCATCCATGCAAATGACTGCTCACAATATCTAGATGGAAATATGTGGCAAAGAATATTGTATTATTTCATAAGAACACAAAAATATAATTAAGGTTCATATTTTATGCTGTAGGGTGGATTGATAAATTATGAGTGATGATAAGTAGGGCAGATCTGAGAAGAGTTGTGGGAGGTGAAAGCATGATCATGTTATCTTGTAAGCGTAAAAATATTTTCAGTAACTAAAAATTAATGGGGTATTAATTTGAAAAAGAAAACTGAATGCCCATATCTTGTTGAGTTGGTAGTAAAACTACTTGAAGAAATTGTGACTGGTAAGAGGACAGTATGTGAAGGAAAATCATGGTAAAATATAATTGGTAGGTGTTCCCTAAGATTTGTTACTAAATGAGGTAAGGATGCATCAATTGTGGAGCTACAATTTCAAATTAAAGGAAAAATTGTGACAGACTAGTTTTCTATCAGAAGTATATTAAATGTCTCATGTGCATTGGTCTACATAGGTTGGTACCTATCATGTAAAATAAATATGAAAGATGCCACTCTATGTAGATTAAGGCTCATAATATTCCTCATTTTGTGGCCTTGAAAGATCGTGGCAGTGTAAGTATAATTACAACTAATACGTTCCTGATCTTTGTTGGGAACTTGTGCTTTCAAAACTATATCCTCTAAAGATAACTTAAACCTTCAGATATGATAATACAAATATGGATGTTATTAAGTTTGTTCTTAATATGAAAAAATAACATGAATATAGTCTTATATTTTATTTAACTTTCAGATAAGCAAGAGAGCATGACATTGAGACATGATAAGATGCTGTATAAGCTTTTTGTTTGGTTATTCGGTGATGGTGACTTGATTTAAATGGGAACAGTTTCATTAGACATGTAAGTTTTATTCTGTATATCATATTGTTTTTTGATATTTTTCATTTTAGATGCTTTAGTGATCTTTCGTGAGGTTAGCTGCTCCTTGAATTCTTACAGTAGACATTAAGAATATTAGCATTTGTATTTTTGCTTTTGCAATTTAAAGTTTTTGAAATAAGATATAGTTCTTATTTTCTTTCCATTCCATCCTCCAACCTCCAATATGTCTCCTTCTCTTACCAGTTCTTGGATTCTTTATGATTAGTTGTTACTGTTTAAAGCACATGCATACACACACACACAGGGGACAGGATCAGATTACTTGATATAAGATGACCCACATTAGATATAGACAACACCATGCAATGGCATCCTACCTAGATAAAAGTGAAAGAACAGAAAAGTTATTTTTTTACCTTTTTTTTTACTTTGTGAAATTATTAAATAATTATATCCTGTTATTACCTATAAATCCTTCTTTCCAAATTTACAGTCTCCTTTTACATTAATTGTTACAAACTATTCCCTCCCAGGGAAATCCATGTGTAATTTCCTAGTCTCCTCTATATCTAACCCCTCTGGCTAAAGAGATTATAGGTTGGTTATCATTTATTCAATGACAAGTATCCACATAGAAGGAAATGCTTACCATATGTATCTTTTTAACTCACATAGGTTGATTTTGTTTCTAGCTCATCTATTTCCCTGCAAGTCTCATGATGACATTCTTATATAAATGTACCACAACTTCTTTATTCTTCTTTTTAAGGGACATCAAAAATTTGGATTGTTTCCAATTTTTGGCTATTAATGAATAGATTGGCAGTGAGCAGGGTTAAGGATGTGTCCTTGTGGTAGGATGAAGCTATTTTTAATTGGATTTTTGTAACTAATTTTTAACTTATATAACTTTCATATTAGTTTGCTGCAAGATAATTGAGTTTGTAAAAATCTTTTCTTTTCTAGGATGCCACTGGGCTGGAAAGATGCCTCAGTGGTTAAGAATTTGGCTTTTATTAAGAGTTAAAAAATACATATGGAAGTTCAGGTATTATGCTGTGTAGTGAAGATTGATAGATGTCAAAGAAACTGGTAAGTAATGAAAATGTATACATTTAAGATACTGTAAGTAATCTCTACTTTAAAAGTGCAAGTTTATTTTTTTTCTCCTTCTTTCTGTGTCTCTGAGTTAATGTAAGACTCACCAACTTCATTTTGTAGATACATCTTAGTAGTGATAGTATAGTTGCCCTAACCCCTCTTTGGTCCTAAGAGTGCTTAATCAGATATTTTATGTAAGACACACTTATGTAAATTTGAAAGGGATAATGAAGCTTTTGTCAGGTTACTGTTAAAATTGGTTAATAACAATTCTGGAGTCAGTCTGGTACTGAATACTGGGACTATATGTGACCAGGTTCTCTCTGGGTTATTAAAATTCATCATGTTTCTTACTTGATATATATAGTCTTAGATGGCAGTGAATTTTCACTTCAGGTAACATTGAGGTCACTTTTATATTGGTAGGTGAGTTAGGGTTACTTGATATTTGTTGTATTGTCAATTTGCCTTGTGAGTGCACATAGATGAAGAAAAGAATGAGTTTCAACCTGGAATCTAAATAAAACCATGTAAAAGGAGGGAGCAGGTAAAAGATAGTATAATTTCCTTTCCTGAGAATATTAAAGAAATTTACTATTAATATATCATGTTATCCTGGAAGGATTCATACATGGATTCATACATGTGTTCATATATATCTTTGGAGATTATGGAAATCAGCTGAGAAAACCTTTCTTTATTCAACAAGTTGTTGAATGAGTTGGAAATGAATAATATGCTTAAAATATATTCTTTGATGACAAATTTTTAAATAAAAAGTTAAAGAATAAAAGCATGAAGAACTTTCAGTGACTCCATAATCTGAAAAAGAAAAAGGCAACAAGCTTACTTTCAAAACTATTTGTTGACACAAAATGAATGTGAGAGGGCTCTCTTTGAGAGTTTATGGTAAAAGACATTGACTACTGTATTCTCTTAAGACTTGTGAATAAGTTATGTCATGTTGCAAGTCCCTGGAACTTAGATGTATATTGTTGAAATACAAGCTCAAGATGAAGTGAATTCTGGGTTGCCATCAAAAGAATTTTAAGTATCTTTTGGGCATTACTGCATTCACCTTGGTGTTTATCACATGAATGACTATGAAAGCCGCCATGGTGGGTAAAGTAAGGTTCATAATGTTCCTCATTTGTTGAGGTTTAACATGGTTAGAATATATAACTGCAGTTATTCTTCACATGCCTTTCTGATATATGTTGGAAATATGTGCCTCCAGAAAGTGTATTCACAGGTTGGTCTTACTTAATTTTTTAATATTCATATCATGAGTGCAAATCATATATTCTGCATTATTCAGAAGTTACTCTTCTACATGAACATGCACCAAATAGAGTTTTGCAGAGGTACCATGTGGACTTTGTGACATACATATACACAAATCAACAATATGTTACTTTACGACAAAACGTTCTGTAGTCACTGTCATAGCAGACATATTTAAGATGTGTTTATTGTATAGTCATTATTTTTATTTTTTGGGTTACAGAATAAAAGTATCGAGAACCTAAAGGACTGTAAGGAAAAGAAATTAGGAATCAGCTTAATATCTTAAAAATGAGAACAATTATCATAAACAAGGCAAGTTAGAGGACATGATCTGACCGGAATATGTACTGTTTTACAATAAATAGATATATTCTAAGATTGAAGAATAAATTAGGCAAGTATTCAAGTAACATGTATTATAAGAGGTATAGTAAATGATAGAGACTATATTTGTAATATGTTTATATGAAGAATATTGTGAGCAGTGCTTTACGTAGTATAGTGCTTTTCACATTAAACAAAAAGTGAAAGGTGCCATACTATGTATGGGAAGGCTTACCATGTTCCTCAATTGTTGTTGCTTTATACCATCGATATGTTTTAAGTGAATGGTTGTAATAGAGCATTTCTTCATCTAAGTTTTGTTTCCTGAGGATAATTTCTCCAATATTTCCCTGAGGAACAACATACGGATTTGCAAACATAAAAACCTAGAAGACCCTTTTCACTTTTAATGTCAACAAATAAAAACATTAATATGATGTTACTGGTTTTGTTTTTGGCAGTCATCCTAGTAAATAGAAGATAACTATAGATACATAGAAAATACAATGGGAAGGACAATTGAGTTTTATTTCATAGGGATTATCAGTACATGTGATTATAGAGTTCAAGGTTATAAAGATTGTGAGGTCATAAAATATCTGGGGTAGATTTTATTGATTTTCACTTTCTTCTGACAAATTTGACTGTTTGCTCTTCTGTAACAGGCTTTACACCTGAGTAAGACTACCAATTGTCCCTTTCCCTTGGCAGCTTGCATAGCACCTTCTGATATCATGAAAACCAGTCTCATGGAGAAGTCTAGGTCATTACCACCTTGATTCTTCCCAAATCGTGTCTGAAGTGTGAAGTGCCTTCTAGAATGGGATTTTACCTTCAACCTTTGGGAAGAAATCACTTGTTTCTATTGGTTTGCTAATCTCTTGGATCTGATCTGTTAATAAATTCAAATTAGGAACAATTAAATGGTTGCAAGGACAACTAAACAAGGTAAAAGACATGACCATTGTTGTAATTCCAGAAAGGAAAATGTGATCAAGCTTTTGTTCTTGTTATTAACAAGCATTCATCTGAAGCTTGGATGGGTAAAAAAGACCTGCATTCAGAAAGATGAATGGTGAAGGAATGTGGGTTTATTTTTCCCTAGAACTTACAATTAAATTAAGTCAAAGTATAAATATCTTGTTTTACAAATAATGATATGGAATCAGCAGGCTAAGATTTTACAAATGAGGTTTCTACAATTTAACATGAAGTTCCACATTAATGACATTCCATCTATGTTGGATTCCTTCATGTAAAATAGGTATAAGTGCTACTTGTCTAGATGAAAAAAAATGCTCAACATATTCCTCATTTATGTATTGTATTGTAGCATCTTGAAAGTAAAAATGTGACTCTTGGATTTATACTTAACTGGGAAGTTGGATTGTGTTTAGTGTTTTCTCAGTTTAATTTATCTTGTCTCTGCTAGGGACTGTATGACATTCAATCATGAAAATGCTCCATACAATTCTTCAGTGAGGGAGCTGAAATATTCTTACCTCAGCAGGGGAGCATAGTGCCAAACTTAATGAGCTAAGTTCATGCTTCCTTGGGAAACAGCCTGTGATTTCAGGAACAAAAATCTGCATATAGCCACCAGTTTCTGGGCCTATAATTTCATGTGGCCTTTTACTTCAAGACACAAGGGTGGAAGAATATGCCAGTGGTACAGGGTAAGCTACCTAGGATATAGTTTCTCATGCTTCTAACCTTAGCATGGTTCCCATGAGTAACAAAAACCAGATGTCTGTCTTCATGTGATCCCTGAAATCAGAAGCAGGAATTACCTCCATGTACATGCACACAATTTAGACCACACTTACTGCTTGGGCATGGGCAACTAACTGATCTGGGGACTTGTCCTTTAAAAATGCTAACTCTGTTTTAGCAGCCTGCTATTCCTGAACTAGGTTTGGGACTTGTGGACCTTTCCTCCTTCATTCTTTTGCAAAACAACCATTAAGTGTTGAAAATGTGTTGGTAAAACAGCTTTATCATGTACAAAAAAACCCAATAGTTTACATTTTGATAAGTTGTGGTTCTTTATAATAGCCTTTTGTCTTGTTTTAAAAACTTTTTTTTTCTTGATAACTTTTGAGTTGCATTAATCAGTGAGTATAAGGGTATGTACATTTAATGTGAAAAAATAATGAAATCAATCTTACCTACCTGGTTTTGACAAAAAAATCAGAGGAAGAGTAGGTTACAATATTCATGAAATACAGGATAAAATGTGTAGGCACAGTATCTCAAGATTATGTATAAATAGGTTCAGAATTCTGATTTGAAACATAAAGAATACTGATATGATTATTTCTGGATAGAAAGGGCATGTGGTCATTATAGGCAACTTGACATGTTCAAATGCTGTGGTTTCTTTCTAGTCTGACACAATGTAGTTTCATCTTACTATTTTTTCCTGAGTCTACAAGCTATAAAATGCCTTATTAAAATACAGTGCTTATGGAGGTAACTGTACTGATACTGGTATAGCTGTAGTCACCTTGAACATGATGTAAAAAGTGATAGTATTATTGTTTAGGCAGATGCAAGTAATTAAATTCTAGGTCATTATAATTTTACATATGCTTTGTGTAAGTATTTTAAGTGAGAATAGTAGAATATTCTAGACATTAAAGACTTGTTCATACAAGCATGTTTGGCTAGAAAGTATATTGTCTTGTTTGTGGGAGTTCCATTTAAGAGAGGGTCATTACAACTGGTAAGAGAAATGCTTAGAGAAAAATGTGGAGTGGTGGAATCTTAGGGTCTTCAGAATGTCTTTGTAGCTTATAGGTATTGCAATATATTGGTGCTTGTAGGATTAAGTGCATTTGACCAATATCTATTTCCTTAGAATCAAGAAGACTATATTCCTCACTTGATCTGTCATCGGGATAGTGATTATTTCATTTATGTAGGTAATGTTGAAATCTTCCTTTCCATAGGTAAGCCGTTTGTGTCCAGTGATCCAGGTAGTCTTCAGGTTTTCAGTTATTCACATCATGAGAATAACTCTTGAAGTATATTAATAGCAGTGGAATGTAATAAAAAGTCATGTGACTCTTTTATTAATCCCCTGTTTCAGAAAACTGAAATGGAGGTAACGAAGAGTATAATTGCTCTTATTTAGGAATTGTGAATAAAGAAATTTGATACACATGTATCAATTGATATTCCAAAAAAAATTATATCTTTTCTTTAATTCTTGCAGACATATGTCCTCACTCATTATTCTGTGTGCAATGCATTACTGAGAGGAGTAGCAGTCACTTTGTACTGTGAGTAACTGCAACATCTCTCGGTATTGTAAGGTTCAACAAATGCAAGGGTGGTAGCCACATGGACATGGTCTTCACACAATGGATGAGTTTTCTTGATTCCAAGATGCATTGCAGTCTCTTTAAAACAGATTTCCCCATGACAGATTTGTTGTTGCATTCATAATTTTAATTCTAGTGTTAAAAGAATATGAAATATCTGAAGACATATTAATATAAAAAGTAAAAAGATAGTAATGAGCTTAAAGGCTTGGTAGTGAAAACTATTCACAAAGTTATAAGGGAATGCTAAAAGAGGGATGTGTAGTGAAGAGTAGTAATTACCTATACTCTGAGACTAGGGATAGAAGATTAGAGTGTATTTTTATTATATTTTATTTAATATTATTGTATAAATATTATACAAATATTATAATATTTCTTATTTTGATAAAATATCCTGACAAAAGAAATTTAGCAGGGAAAGGATTTATCTTAACTCATGATTCTAGGTTCTAGTTAACCGTTGTGGAGAATTCAAGGCAAGAACTTGAGGACTTTGTCATATACCATCCCAAATCAAGAACAACAAGTAAATATATCCTTGCTAGCTTAATAGTCAAATAGTTTCTCTTCTTCTTTTACAAAAATTCCTTTAATTATGCTTATTTTATGAATACTTATGTTCCTGCATATATTTATATGTACCACAGGCATGATGGTGTCTTCAGAAGCTAGAAGAAATGTTAAATCTCATAAATCTTAAGTTAGAGGCAGTAGCAAACTACCTGGTAGAGGTGCTAGGAACCCAAATTGGGTCTAATGTAGTAACAGTAAGTTCTATACTTATCTCTCCTATCTCTAACCTATCTCTCTCACCTTAATCCAGAGCTGAACCCATGAAATGGTGCCATCCCAGTTCAGGGTAGATCTTCCCCATGTGATTAACAACTGAAATAATCACTACATACTTTGCTTCAGTCCAACCTATTGTAGAAATTCTCTCACTGAGGCTCTTACATTGTACAATTCTAGGTTGTGTCAAATTGACAGTTAAAACTAACCAGAGTAGAGTGCAACTCCTCTTTATTTTTGATATTGAAATAAATACTGATGATGTTATGGAAGCTGGAGTCTTAGAAAAAAATCAATATACATCCTCTAGAAAGGAATCTACTCAGAATGGTCTTTATCACATGAACTACAAGTGAAAGATCACATATTAGGTAAAGTAAAGCTCTTCATATTTTTCATTTTCTCTTGCCTTATATAGTCAGGGTAGACCAATAAAAATGGTCAGACATGCAAGGTTGAAGGACACTACATTTCTGAGGATAGAAGAGTAAATAACTATAAGGTTAAGTTATCTTGTTCTGTGAGAAAGTTCTTCCTATTAAGTTTTAATAGGAAAGTTGCAATAGTTGGTGGTTTTCATAAAGGAAACGGATCTTCCTCAAGATGAAGTAGAAATTCCCTGTTAGATAAACATCAGATACTTTATACTATGTGGCTTTTTATTCTTTCTGCCTTTGCTATCAGTATTCTGTTCAGAAAACCTTTTCCTATGTAATGAGTTCGACTATTCAGAGCATATGCATATGGCCTTAGGTTAAGGTCCCTGAGCTATTTTGAGTTGAGTTTTGTGGAAGTTAATGAGTATAGATCTATTCCTATTCATTCTTCTTCATGCAGCCATGCAGTTTGACCAGCACCATTTTTGAAGATGCTGTCTTTTTTCCCAGTGTGTATTTCTGAATACTTTATCAAATATCAAGTTTTCATAGGTGTATGGACATATGTCTAGGTCTTGAGTTCAATTCCATAGATCAATGTTACTTTTATGTCAGTATCATGCAACTTTTATTACTATAGCTCTGTAATACAATATGAGATCAAGGATGGTGATAGTTCTAGCACATTTTAGTTAGGAATGTTTTAGCCATACTGGGATTTCGGGT
This sequence comes from Apodemus sylvaticus, assembly GCF_947179515.1. Taxonomy (NCBI): domain Eukaryota; kingdom Metazoa; phylum Chordata; class Mammalia; order Rodentia; family Muridae; genus Apodemus; species Apodemus sylvaticus. Next base: position 142,923,390 of record NC_067495.1, on the reverse strand, counting down.
TTACATATGAAATTTTAAATTTTGTTTTAAATGTCTCCGAAGAATTGTGTTTGAAATTTGATGGAGATTGCATTGAATCTGTATTGTTTGATCATTCTCAAAACATTAATACTACCAAGCCAAGGACATAGGAGAACTTTTCTTCTTCTGATATTTTCTTCATTTTCTTTCATCGGTGTATTGATGTTTTTATTTCAGGGATCTAGTTGTTTTGTTACAGCTACCCCAAGGTATTTTTGAGGTTCTTGTGAAAGCTCTTGTTTAACTGATTTCTATCTCATTCTGTCAGTGATGTAGAGAGGGTTTTTTATTTTTGTGTGTTAGTGGTCTATACTGGTTTTTTGGCTAAAAGTATTTATCAGCTAAAGGAGTTTCCCATTTGAGTTTTTAGGATCATTTATGTATACAACCATATCATTTGCAAATAAAGATACTTTGGTTTCTTCCTTTCCTACTTTTGTATCTCTAGTCTCTCATGAAAGAGTGTCAAATTTTATCAAAGATCTTTTCTGGATCTCTTGAGACAAAAATGGGATAATGAAGTCTACTCTTACTGTGTGTAGAGGTCAATATGTGGTTTAAACTACAGTTGTATTTCCTTTATGAGCTTTAGTATTTTAATTAGATGTTTGTGATTGCAATATTCTGTTGGTGGATTCTTCCTTTGGTAGCTATATAGTATCTCTCCATATTTTTCTGATTAGTTTTGGATTGAAGTTTATTTTGTTTGATATTAAAATAGCTACACAGCTTGCTTCTTTTCTACATTTGCTTAGAATTTTTTTCCATATTTTTATCCTGAGTTGATGTCTGTACTTGATAAGGTGTTAGCTATAGTGCCTGTCTTAGGGTTTCCATTGCTGTGATGAAACAACAAAACCAAAAAACAAGTTACATATTGTTGTTCACAATCAAAGGAAGTTATGACAGGAACTTCAGGAGGCAAAAGCTGATACAGAGGCTATGGAGGATTGCTGCTTTAAGGCTTGCTTACCAAAGCTTGCCTAGACTCCTTTCTTATAGAACATATGACCTCAGTACCAGGTAAAGCACTACCCACAATGGGCTGGGCTCTCTTTCATCTATCACTAATGAAATGCCTCACAGCTCAATATTTTGAATGTGTTTTCTCAACTGGGGTCCTCTCCTTTCAGATAGCTCTAGTTTATGTCAAATTACATAGGACTAGCCAGCACAGTGTGTTTCTTATAGCGAGAGGATGGAACCTATTGACAATCCCAAGCTAAGTCTGTATCTTCTCATTGGGGAATTTAGACAACTTATGTTCAGTGATCAGTGTTTCTTGCTTATTTTTATTTTGTGTATGGGTTCTCCCTTTTTTGATTTGCTGGTCTTAAACAACTCATTTCTGGTGTTTCTTATATATGGCTAAACTCTGCAAGTTGAAGATTTTATATATATATATATATATATATATATATATATATATATATATATATATATATATATACTTTGTTAACATTCCAAATGATTTCCCCTTTCCCAGATCCCCCCTCCCCATATGTCCCATAAACCTTCTTTTCTCTACCCATTCTCCAATCACCTCCCTCCTTTTTCTCTGTCCTTATATTCCCCTCCAATGTTAGATCAAGCCTTTCCAGGATCAGGTCCCTCTCCTTACTTCTTCATGGGAGTCATTTCTTATGCTACTTGTGCCTTGGGTATTCAGAGCTTCTGGGCTAATTAATATCCACTTCTCAGAGATTGCATTCCATGTGTATTCTTTTGTGATTGGGTTACATCACTTAGGATGATATTTTCCAGATCCAGCCATTTGCCTAAAAATTTTGTGAATTTATTGTTTCTAATTGCTGAGCAGTATTCCATTGTGTAAATATACCACATTTTCTGTATCCATTCCTCCATTGAAGGACATCTGGGTTCTTTCCAGCTTCTGGCTATTATAAATAAGGCTGCTATGAACATAATGGAGCATGTGTCTTTATTGCATGCCAGGGAATCCTCTGGCACAATCTCTACAAAGATTGGTTTACAGAAAAATAATATTTAAATGTGGTTTTATTGTGGAATTTTTTATTTATATCTCAAATATTGCCTCCCTCACAGTCCCCCCTCACAGTCCTCCCATTGCCCCTCCCCTTCATATCTGTGACAGCTCACTGGGTATCCACTCATCCCAGCCCAACAAGTCTGCAGGATTAGGGGAATCTCCTCCCACTGAGGCAGGACAAGGCAGCCATCTGCTACATATGTGCCAGGGATCTTGGTCCAGCCCATGTATGCTCTTTGGTGGCAAAGTCTCCAATAGCTTCCAGGGGTCCAGGTTAGTAGACATGATTGGTTTTCCTATAGTGTTCCTGTTGCCTTCAGGGATTTCAGTCCTTCTACCATCTTTTCCATGAGGGGTCCCTCACCTCTGTTCAATGTTGGTTTGTGGAACTATATTTGCTTAGCTTCTGGGTGGAGCATCTCAAAGCATAACAGAGTTTGCAGGCATAACAGAGTATCATTAATAGCGTAAGAGATTGTTGCTTTCCCATATGGTGGATCTCATCTTGTACCAGTTTTTAATTAGTCATTACTTCAGTTTCTGCTCCATCTTTGGCCCTGCATTTCTTTTAGACAGAACACATTTTGAAAGTCTACTTTACACAAATCAGAATAACTAAGATCAAAAGCTGAAGCAACAGCACCTGCTGGCAAGTATGTGGAGAGGAAAGAGGAACATTCCTCCATTGCTGGTGGGATTGCAAACTTGTAGAACTACTCTTGAAACCAATCTGGTGGTTTTTTCAGAAAATTGGAAGTAGTTCTACCTGAACATTCAGCAATACTGCAACTTGGATGTCCCTCAACTGAAGAATAGATACAGAAAATGTGGTTCCTTTACATAATGGAATACTATTCAGCTATTAAGAATAAGAACATTGTGAGTTTTGCAGGCAAATCACTGGAACTAGAAAATGTCCTGAGTGAGATAACCTAGACAGAAAAGAACATGCATGATATGTACTCACTTATAAGTTGACATTAGCCATAAAATGCAGAATACTCATGATATACCCCCACAGACCTCCAAGAAACTAAACATGAAGGAAGGCCCAAATGAGGATGCTTGAATCACACTTAGAAAGGCTAACAAAATTGTCATGGGAGCAAGAGGGATGGAGGGAAGAATGTGGGTAGGAGAGGGGAATAATATGTGTGCAGGATCAGGTATGTGAAGGGAAAGGAAAGAGGCCCATGGGTCCAGGAGAATGAATGGAAATCTGCATCTTGCAGGGGATTTAGGCATGGAAGTAATCTCTAGGCATACCCCTGTGACCGGGGATAGGGAAGGTTCACAGGAGTCAGTGTGTGTGACCTTAGCTGAGATGCCTAACAATGTAGGCATGGAATCTGAAGAGACCACCTCCTGTAAACAGGCAGGATCTCCTGCCTGTTTAAGGTGTTTAAGAACACCAACCTACCCATAAAACTTTTGACCTAAAATCCACATTTTAAATAATATTTTATTAATCCTTTATAATTTAATGTACATGCAACATCTATCAGATGTCCAATATCATCTTCAATGTAAAATTAAACATTCACAGGCATAGTTTAGTGGGAATTTGATTAAATGTGAAGATTATGGTGAAGGCTTCTTTAGCAATATATCTATAAAAGCTGTTAGATACCAATACTTAATCCAATTGTTGTTAAGGTGAAATACGGGGGATCAGTCTATGCTACCTCATAGTACAGATTAATGCATACTGAAGTCTTCATTTGATATATTCTCTTTATGCTCATGACTAGATCATTGCAGGTATCTTTAGGTCATGCCTTGTTCATTTGTTAGTCTTTGGTGTCACCTGACTTATGTTTTTATAAGATGATTTGTCTTGTTAATTCTTAACCTCTTGAATTCATACAGATTTGAGGAGTGTGAAGAAAGAAGCAAGTCTGATACTGTGAAATGGAGATAGAAGATATGGAAAATAGGATTATACTTCCTGAGGAATTATGTGTAAAGAAATACATTGAATTTGTCTCATGTTATGCTGAGAGTAATCATGAAAATTCTTTTTGAAGTCAGCTGAAACAGTGACCTCACGTCTAATAATTTGTGTGCACTATAATGCTGAGAGAAGTAGCAGTTACTTTGTTCTATAAGTAACTGCAACATCTCTCAGTATTCTAAGGCTCAACAAATGCAGGGGTGGTAGCCACATGGACATGGTCATATTATGCCTCCATAGAGAAGATAAATACACTGATGCTGGATAATACTTCATCCATCTTCATATCTGACTTCATGATGCCTTCAGTTCTATGACTTATAGAAAGAAAGTTTGGAGAACTTTAGAAGTATACAACAAAAAATCCTAATGGAGAACAATGAGAGGACAGCTTCTAAGAGAAATATGTGGTAAAAGAAAGTTATTATTGTTTAGGACTTACAAGTTACTTCAATGTTCCTGTCATCTTTATGTTGAAATAAATACTGCAGATGTGGTGGTTCTAGAGTGCTATGCTGTACTCACACAGGTGCTAGTCATGTGAAATATAAATGAAAGCCACCATTTGGGTAGAGTAAAACTCATCATGTTCCTCATTTGCTATGGCCTTGGGTAGTAAAGTTGAAGAAAATTTACATCCTTACTATGACTCCACAATCTGTTTCCTTTTACCCGAAGAAACTATTCTCTCTTAGGGAATAATTCTTTTATTTTTCTTTCCATTTTTTGAAGTTTAAATGTTGCAGAAGATAGCATTATTTATTATAGCTTGCACAATATCTAAATTATACAAATATAAGAACAGAAAATTTCATACCAATCTATCTTACCAGGAATCATAAATATAAATATCAGAAATAAAACATATCCATGGTTTCAGGCCCTACTGAATTTATCACTTCAACTGTAGTGAGTTCATATATACACTTGAAGTTGAGAATTATTTAAACCTACTTGGTGTGTTTCAAATATCTTGTGACAACTTAGATGATGAGTGCACAAAAAATGGACTGAAAAGCTAGAAGTAATGAGAGTCTTCCTTTATAAATATTGCCCTAAGCGAAACAAAACCAAACAAATTTAAATTTAAATTCAAATCAGTGATAACTATGATTGAATCAGTGATTTGAATTTAAATGGATCAAATTCCTATCTTCTGTATTCTGTAAGTTTCCCCAGTAATTGGATGGTGATATACAAGTTGCAGTTGTGTTGTTATTCTCATTCCATGCTCTTAATATTCTGATTCTTTTAAAAGATTTTCATTACCTAGTTTTTTTATTATTTTTATTCGATACATTTTTAATTTACATTTCAAATGATTTCCCCTTTTCTGCCCCCCCACTCCCGGAAAGTCCCCTTCCCTCCCCCTGTTCTCCCACCCACCCCTTCCCACTTCCCTGTTCTGGTTTTGCCTTATACTGCTTCACTGAGTCTTTCCAGAACCAGGGGCCCCTCTTCCGTTCTTCTTGTACCTCATTTGATCTGTGGATTATGTTTTGGGTATTCCAGTTTTCTAGGTTAATATCCACTTATTAGTGAGCACATACCATGATTGATCTTTTGAGACTGGATTACCTCACTTAGTATGATGTTCTCCAACTCCATCCATTTGCCTAAGAATTTCATGAATTCATTGTTTCTAATGGCTGAATAGTACTCCATTGTGTATATATACCACATTTTTTGCATCCACTCTTCTGTTGAGGGACACCTGGGTTCTTTCCAGCTTCTGGCAATTATAAATAGGGCTGCTATGAACATAGTGGAGCATATATCCTTTTTACATGGTGGGGAATCCTCTGGGTATATGCCCAGGAATGGTATAGCAGGATCTTCCAGAAGTGATGTGCCCAGTTTTCTGAGGAAAGGCCAGACTGATTTCCAGAGTGGTTGTACCAATTTGCAACACCACCAGCAGTGGAGGAGTGTTCCTCTTTCTCCACATCCTCGCTAACACCTGCTGTCTACTGAGTTTTGAATCTTAGCCATTCTGACTGGTGTAAGGTGAAATCTCAGGGTTGTTTTGATTTGCATTTCCCTGATGACTAATGAAGTTGAGCATTTTTTAAGATGTTTCTCCACCATCCGAAGTTCTTCAGGTGAGAATTCTTTGTTTAACTCTGTACCCCATTTTTAATAGGGTTATTTGGTTTTCTGGGGTCTAACTTCTTGAGTTCTTTATATATATTGGATATTAGCCCTCTATCTGATGTAGGGTTGGTGAAGATCTTTTCCCAATTTGTTGGTTGCTGATTTGTCCTTTTGATGGTGTCCTTTGCTTTACAGAAACTTTGCATTGCCTAGTTTTTAAAAATCATTTGCAAAATATATCACTGATTAATCTTAGAGTCACTCTGGCTGTCTGGGTATAGGTCAAGAGATCTTCCTTTATCATACAACGTGACAAAGTGTATTTTATATTCCCTAACAGTTAAGAATAAATGAGTCGATGTTAATATGTCATGCTGTAATTGGTGAAATGATGAAAACTGCTTGGGATGATTAGGCTACATGGATGATACCTCCATATCTTCATACTTTGTTATGTATCACTCATGAAGCATGAAGCTATTAGATATTTGGACTGCCTACAAATCTTCCAGGTAAAGTACTGCTCTTAATTCAGTGATTTTGATAGTTTCTAGGTAGTACTAGTGCTTTCCATGTAAGAACATTGACAATGGTCTTCATGATGATCACAAGGCCTTGCTATATAATTGTATGTATCTTTTTAATCACTTTCATGGGACAGCAATCAAGCATATATGTTAGGTAAGGAAAAGGAGAACAAGGTGTGCTAAAATTAAGAATTATGCTTTCATAAAAAGAGAATGAGGTACACTGTGTTATATTCAGAATGAAAGACTAAATGCAGCAATGGTTTGAGTCTTTGTTGCCCCATATCCTGGCTTTCTCAAACTAGCATACTCTCCATGTTTCACCTCATTGGTACTTTCAAAATAGAGAATGTAAAGAAAGAAGATAATATAAAGAAAAAAAAATAATTTCCTTCCCATCAGTTAGATTAAACAAAGTTAAAGGACCTTTATTGCTCTGATCCAGAAGTAGTAGAGGTAGAAAGTGAAGGAGAGTGTGGGTATGTATGTGTGTGTGTGTGTGTGTGTATACATATATATGTGTGTGTGTGTATATATATATATATATATATATATATATATATATATATATATATATATATACATATGTCTCTGTGTGTGTGTATATATATATATACACACACACACACACACCTTAGGAATTTTGGACTTCCAAAACGTCTTGGAAATACAAGAGTCAGATGAGAGAATGTGTCCATGCAATTTGGTGTATGTATTGTAATACATAAACAGATATTAGTCCCTTTTTACTATGAGTAACTGTAACCTCTGTCAGTATAAGGATACTCATAAAATGCTGTCATTGTAAATGTAAGGACATAGATGCACATGCAGAGAATATTTTGTTTTCTGATCCTAAGATATATTTTAGCCACCTTCATAGGACATCCTTTAGATGGAGATAAAGGAGGAATCTTACATCTATTTCCTATTTCTCATAGGTGAAAATATTAAAAATTAGGGTGTGGTACTGTGGAAAATAAAATTGATAACAAGTTTCATTTCATTTTAATTTTATAATTCTCCACTTTCCTTTCTTCCCTTCAACCACTCTAATCAATTAGCCCCTTGGTTCTCCCTCTTATTCATGCCCTGCTTAGCCCATATTATGAAAGTTGTATGTATGTTATTTCAGTGCTGACCATGGAAAATCAATTAGTGGGCTCTTCTCTGCCCAGTACTATTTCTCCTGTTCTTACTATTAGTTCTTTAGGGTTGAGGCTCCATGTGATTGCTCCCTTCCATATTAGTATGGCTATTGGTGTCATCTGTGTTTTGGTCTTGTATAGGCAGCCATGTTGAGACTTCATGGAGTGGATTTTCTAGGAGACAGCAAACTCATTGTTTCTCTGATTCTTAAAATCCCACTGAAGTAACAAATAGAACAGGGATATGGATTATTATGTAGAACTTGCATTATGTTGGCATATGTTTCCTCTAGTCCTATTGTCCATAGGAATTTTATCATTTAGGCATGTGAGTTTTTAAGATAATTTTTCTGCATTTATTGATGCAGAATTTTTTAATGATATTTTTCACTCAATTTATATGGTTTATTGCATTTATAGACTCCTGAACATTTTACCAGCTGTGCATGCACATGGTCATGACATGTTGGTCATGGTAAAGTATCATTTTGTTGTCTGTTTTTGGATTGAGGTGTTTTATTAAGGATTTTAAATTTTATGTTCATTGGGTATATTCGTCGGCAGTACTCCTTTTGTTACTGTTATGCCTTCACCTCATTTTGGTGTTAGATATTCTCTTCAAAGAAGGAATTATGTAGTATTGCTACTTTTTCTATCTTTGTAATAGTTTAATGCTAAATTCTGCTTGGCCATGTATATGGAACAACATGACATGGTTCTTGCACCTGAAACAGCCAGCAGGGTGTGGCTCTCCATTTGTGTTAATGGTTGCTGTGGGCATAAGGCATTTTGTATAATGTACATTTTTCACATGTCTTTCCTGTTATAGGTAATGACTACATAATAATTAGAAACAACACCAGTCTAGGAGTCAGGGGTATGTCTGTCTTTAGAAAAATGGAAGATACCTGGACCTTTAGGGAAAAAGCTGTAGAAAGAAATCTAAAACCATTAGTTTAAAAATATAAAATTTTTCAAGTATGTAAAATATAAGGATGCAATATGAAATCTGTGAGGAGCTTCACAGATCTAAAGGAACAGAAGTAGCTGTAATATGAACCAACTTGTAGGAAAGATACTAAGGAAAGAGATAAGAGATATTTAGGGAGTATTAATCTTAGGAGCTCCCACCCAATAAAGTCTTTTTTTTTTTTTTTTATGCTTACAAAGGCAGGTGAATTCCTGAATTAAAAGTCAGCCTGGGACAGAGTCCAGGTGTGGTTGGAATTGTAATTTCTGGGTGGAGTCCCACCTAGCTATCTTTTTTTTTTTTTTTTAAGAGTCAGGGGGCTGGAGTCATGGAATGCAGATTCATGGAATAATCAGAAGGGAACCGGGGGTAAAGACCGAATTGATATATAAGTTTTAAAAAACTGGGCTTTTGATTTGCAAGAGATGAGCTGTCTAGAGAATTTTTAGAATAGCAAGGGAGAACTGTTTGGATGACTGTCTCAAGCAGAACATGGAGTGCTCTGGAAAGCTGTGTTGAATAGAACATTGGGTACCAACTCGGGCCCTAGAATTGACTTTGAATCATTTGTTTCCCTGCTCCCAGACATCCCCTATCTCAGAATTCCTCTCTAAGTCAAGACTTGTCCTAGGCAGTTTAAGAAAGATCTTACAAAAATCTGCTTTGGATACAACTTTACCCTGAATAGTTTTTGTTGTAAGGATTTTTATTCTTGTTTCAATTAACTCATGTTTCATTTCTGCTTAGGTTGGTAAACCCTTCTTGGATTAATTCATGTGATTTAGCTGAATGGAGAAAATCATCTATTTTGTTTAAATTTTCTAACTTCAAGGTATACAAGATTTTAAGGCATCACCTTACAATATATTTTGGATTTCCTTTGTATCTGTTACAATCATTTTCTATTTATTTCTGATTCTGTTCATTAAGTACTCTTTCTTTCATTTGATTGGTTAGGCCAAGGCTCTATTTTGTTTAGCCTTTTAAAGACAAAAATCTTAAACTCACAGATTCTTTGTTCTATGATAGGATTGTTGGAGGCTGCAGGAAAGTGATGGCATTCAGGTATCATGAAAGGTTATAAGCCCAAACTAAGGATACTACCACATACATATGGAGATCCCAGAAATATCTAGTCACTATTGTAAACTAGCTGTACTAAAAAACACTCTAGTGATATATTCTAAGCAGGGACACTGTTATGCTAGAAAAGAAAGATATAAGGAATATTTTGGTAATTGCTTATTTTATCTCCTTTGTTGCAACCATTTGTCTTAGAGAAGTTAAAGTGATATGATACATCTTAGGAGAAGTTACTGTCAAAAGTAAATGTGATAGTAATAATATAGTCTTTGAAATAAATTACGCAATGGCAATAATCACTTGAAGATATACTTGGTGTGTGGAGGCTTCTGAGGCAGTATATGTTTAACAGCTTTTTAGTGTCAGTCCCTATATACATCGATGTCAGTGAGAGTAAGTACATGTACACATGGTCTCTCAGTGTGAGTAGTACTCAACAAGGTCCTCACTTGGACCTTGTACTTTCACTTCAAAGGCATCCTAGAGATTGCTATCATTTACATCACTTCTCATTTAATCTCCCACTTTTTTAGACTTAAAACATGCTTAAGGGTGTACACATGCCTCAAAATGATTAGATAATGTAATTTTAAAGGTAATACATTTATTTTTAATTTAAATTTTTATTATATTCAACAGAATGCATATTTTATATCAATCATAAAAATGGTGGACATGTTCTTAAATGAACATAAAAAGATAAAGTCTGTTTGTTTATTTTGTTTTTAGTAGAGCTTAAAATCTTGGCTCTTACTGTGGTACAAACCCAAAATAAGAACAATTTTTAGACATTTGGAGTTCATTGTAATAAGGCTGTACGTCAGTGTCCCTCACATCCCCAAAAGATTTTACTTTCATAGTAGCTAAGCTAAGAGTTGATAGTTCTGCTGCACCAAGGAAAGAATTATACACACAATTATTTGGATACAGATTTTCTGCTATGGTCAAAGCTATTTAACTTGAGTGATTGGCATCATTCTCAGCCCACATTGTGTATTAAGATGGTTTATTAGTGAAGTCATTCATCAACTGTTTCAATGAACAGTGGTTCTACATGGAAGGGGGCACAGACAGTTGAGTTCATTGGCTGTGATCATTTTGAAAATTATCTCAGAAAAAGAGTAGCTTAGAAGGTCATCTTCAAAATTGATACAATAATTATGAGTATCAAACAAAACATTAAGTCTTACTCTTTGTTCTCTTACAAACCACCTCCCAAATTAATTGTCTATGTTTCTTTTCGCTGTATAAGTAATTTTGAAATATGTAAGCTGTTCTGAAAACCATAGTATAGATTAAAACATCAAACAATCCTACTAATAGGGAGGCTGAGATAGGAAAAGCATGATTTCAAGACCATTATGTGGTACAAATCAAGACTCTGTCATGTAGAAACAAGCAGAAAGTTCATATGGATTGTACAATATTGGACATATCTCTCCAATTACCAAATTAGACCACTGGGTGACAGCCAACAAATTTCTAATTCATCATAATTTTGAATTTCAATCAATTTTGATATGGTGGTAATACTAATTTTATATTAAGATATATTGAGGAAAAGTGATTGTTGTTTCCTATTACTTTTGTTGTTCGAGGTAGAATTATGTTTGTGTGGGTTTGTTGAAAGATTAGTTTCTTGCTATTTCTAGGGTGTAGTTTGCCACAGCTCACAGGGACAGTAGACACAGGGTCTCTAAGAGAAGGGCTGGGGATGAGGAGGCAAGAGACAGGAGAGATGGAGGCAAGACAACATTCTGATCAAGCTATGTTTTTTTTATAAGCAAAAGCAGCCCCTTTTAAAGGCAAAAAATGCCTCAGAAATATCAAGCAAAGGGGTAGCTAGGGGCTAGGAGGCACCTAGAGCTGAGCAAAGCCAACAATTTTCTGCCAAAAGAGGATTGGTATAGTTAAGGGCCATATGGGTGGCAATCAAAATATCAGTGGTTTGTGGACCAAGATCTAAGCTCTTGGGGCCAGGCTGAAGAAGGGGATGATAATTAACTTTGGAGGCATTAATATCTATCAATTAATTCAGTACAATGGATTGAGTTTTTCTTTGCACTATGGTTTCTCTTACCTGATTCGTTGGCCTTACTCCTGTCTGATATATGGATAGGAGCTCTCTTGGGACAACATGTTTGTTTTCCAGGCTTAACAAGACAGGAAGTCTGAGAGTATTTATAATTGCCAAATACTTATGGGATATTTAACCAGTTACCTCCAAATGTGCCTAGCAATTGCATATAGGGCATAGCAGTAAAATAGGTGATCCCATCCTTAAGGTACTTCTGAAATTGACCATAATATCTAGAATTCACGTGATCTACAAATTGGCAATCTGAGGGGCACTGGCTGTCTTAAGTTGTTGCAAAGGTTTTGGTTTCTTCCTACAAACACAACTTTGGGAGACTCCCCCAAGCTCTGACCCCTATTGACAGCCAGATAGGCTGTTTGATCTCCACAATCCATGGTAGAGTAATATGTAGAGGGACTCTTACCTTGACCTCTCCTACAATCACAATGATGGCCATACAGGGCCACCAGTAGTTGATGTTTTTCCACTGGTTTATCTAGGCCTCCTTTTAATGTCTTCAGCAGGAGAAGGGTGATCCAGTTCATCAGCAAATTTCTTCATTTTCTGCGGAATACAAAGGTAAGATATTCTCAGGGGGAGATGCTCCTTCTGGAAGGTCATCACGATGCTCAACATGCTTAACCAATCTTTCTCGAAGCCATCTGGCAGGTTTTGATTATTTTGAATAAATGCATTATGAGCCTCGTCCCCATATGTGGACCGGATCTGCCCCATGATAGGCATTGTCCAGTGGATCTTTCCAAATGACATGTGCAAAAGATGTCTTTGTTGTTAGTTGCAAAAATCTTAACAGCCATTAATCATCCTTCGTGGTCCACATTTAAAAAATGGATGATAAAAAGATGAGCCAAAATATTCCTTGGCATGCCCTTAGTGGGATACCATGTCCCCATTTTTATTTTAGAAATGGTAAGTTTAAGAGTTTGGTTGGCACACTCAACTATGCCTTGTCCCTGTGGATTATACAGGATTCCAGTAATATGCACTATGGAGAATTGTTTGCAAAAAGATCGAAAGGCGTTACTAGCATAGCAGGGTCCATTATCAGTTTTAATCTGCTGTGAGGTACCCAGGATGGAAAAGCTGTCAATAAATGTTTTATAACATCTTTGGTGGCCTCACCCACTTGAAGAGTGGCAAACATAAAACCACTAAAAATATCAATATTAACATGATTTTATTTATGCTTACCAAAATCAATCAAATGTGTCACATCCATTTGCCATATGGCATTGAGAATCAATCCTCATTAAGTAACTCACAAATGAAGTACAGGAAGATGAGGAAGACAATCAGGGCAAATTTGAACAGTACACCTGGCCTGTTCTCAGATAATTATATACAAGAGATGTAGGGTATGTGCATTGAGTTGATGAAGAGAATGACCTAGGCGAACTGCCTCAGTCACTGTATTGGGAATGAAGGATCATGAATGGCCTGATATGCCAGGTGATTACCCTCTGTTAAAGGTCCAGGAAGGCCAGTGTGGGCACAAAGTTGGCCCAGAAGAAAGGGAATTTTCTATTCTTAATAATAGAGATAAGTTGTCTAAACATGTTTCCAATTTTTGAAGCATTCTTTACCTGGCCTAAAGTTTCTAAAAGGGGGCCAAAAAAAAAGAGTTAACCAATATAAATATTAAGAGATTGATCAGGGAAGGCACTAAAGGCAGCTATCGCAGCATACAATTCAGTAAATTGTGCCAATGTGGCATCAGTTTGAAAACTAACAGCCCGACCATTCCAAACATAAGCAGCCCTCCTGTTGGAAGAGCCATCAGTAAACACTGTCCAGGCCTGAGGAATGGGAGTAAACAAAGTTATTTTAGGAAATATGAATTCTTGAGGATTGGCAAAATCTAACAGCCTATTGGTAGGGTAATGATTATTAATATTTCCGGCAAAGCCAGCTAAGGTTATAGGCCACGAATCTGTATTTTGCATAAGCCAATCAGTTTGCTCTTTAGTATAGGGTTGAATAAGTATTTCTGGTTCTCAGCCAAAATAAATCTTAGCCTGCCTCCTACCTAAAACAAATATATCATAAATCAACTGAAAATATGGATTTAAGACCCTTTTTGGGCTAATGGGAAGGTGGATCTACATTATGGGAGCTCTCTGCCAAAAAACTGCTGTTGGAATTTGTGGAGACTTGCAAATGATATACCACAACAGGTAACTATGATCCATATAGGTGATTGGTTCTGGATTGCCTTCTCTACTAAGGAAATGGCATGATGCTCTCAGTGGGGAGATCCCCATGTGAGGGTCAGAATCACCTGAGAGAATATCATATAAACGTTTTAATTCTTCTTTGCATATCTTTAAATAGGGGAGCAGCCAATTAATAACACCTAAAAGTTATTGCAAGTCATTGAGGGTTCTGAGCTTATCTACTCTTAAGGTAACCTTTTGGTAAACAATTTTTTCTTCATACATTTGAAAGCCTAAATATGTACATTACTCTTTTAATTGAATCTTTCCAGGTGCAATCTGTACGCTTCTCTGTTGTAAAGTCTTCGTCAATACCTAGTAACCCAAGACTTCCTCTCCTGCCTTGCCTGCAAGCAAAATATCATCCATATAATGTACAATATAAAGTTGTGGCCAGGCATCTCTGATTGTCTGAAGAGAAGATGCAACATAGGACTGACAAAGTTTAGGACTATGGGCCATGCTTTGTGGAAGAATGCACCATTGAAATATTTTCATGGGTGCCTGAAAATTAGGTGTGGGGAGGCTAAATACAAAATGTTTTTAATCTTTAGGATGTAAAGGAATTGTAAAAAAGCAATCTTAAATCAATAACAATCCTAAAATAATATAAAGGGATGGCCACAGGGGAAGGGAGTCTAGGCTGTAAGTTCTTCCATAACAACCATTGTTTTATTTACAGCCCTAAGATCTTATAGGAGATGCCATTTCCCTGATTTTGTCTTTATGACAAAAATAGGTATATTCCAAGGTGTGACCAAGGGATCCTCGGTGAGTTAGAGCACTGCGCAGTGCAGCTTCCTCTGGATGTTATGGACTGACTGCTTAGTTTGTGCCCAAGGTCTGCTCAGGGCACCAGCCCAGACAGACTGGAAGGAACCTGTGCCACTGGTCTGGTAGAGTTCCTGTGTGCCTGGGTCCCACTGGTTCCAGTTTCTCCCAGAGTTGGGACAAATGTTGTATCCTCCTCACCTCGGATCCTATCATCCTGGGCATGTTAGAGAACTTGGGAATGGAGCTTCTTCTCTGTGTTAGGGGATTGGCTGCAGAGTTTGTGCCCAAGATCTGCTCAAGGCCCTGTCCCACAGACTAGGTACATTTATTATTAATGGATATTTAATATCAGCAAAATGAGATAAAAAGGAATATGGGATCATGACATGGAAAAGGATAGATGGAAGGTTAAGGTCATTTTTTTTGTTATTTCTCAGACCTGTAAATAAATTAGTATTTACCTATCATACTAGACTTCAAGAATTGATGAAAGCTAATGAAAAACTAATATATTCTGTAGCCATCCTCACAGCATACATCCTCAAGATGGAATTAAACAAGGATCCTCAGATATGGTTATTACTACAGGGTAGGGAAAAATATTAGGCATCATTCAAACTGATGCAACCTATAAAACTAGTACTTAGCTTATAGTCCAAGTCACTGAAATAGGAGTTGGAGAGGTCAGTTTTTATGAAGAATATATGATGAACAATAGTAGCTATCTGTTATCTAGAACTTAATCTCAACAGATTAAGAGATTTGAAGTATTACAGAGTCTCTGAATACTTCACAGTCATCTAAAGTGTGTTGTGTGCAGTGCTGTGTTCAGACTGGTGTCCATCATGTGAAATATTTGTGAAAGACATCATGCTGAATAGAGTAAGGCCCATGGTATTCTTCATTTGTTGTGCTTTAATTGGTCATAGTGGTGCAGTATAGTTGAACTTGACATGGATCCCTCATTGTAATTTGTTATATGTAACCTCAGGATCCATATATATCCAGAGTATAATTTTACATATTCAATTTTTACAGGATTATAACATGTAGGTTAAAGAAAAAATACTTAGAAGAAACTAAATTCAAAATGAACAAATGATACATTTTTTATCTATGTAGTTTTGAGAATTGACACTGTAAATAGAGACCAGGACACAGTATACTTTGGCCAACTAGAAGGTAGTGGCCTACTGTAGAAGTATTTTCTAAGATAGAAACAGAAGTGAGCTTTCACGTTGAGTGGCTCAGAATGATTTGTGTCACATGTAGGTAAAGGATCTGGGGCAGAGCATCCACTTTAAAGTTCCTGTGTGCAATGCTGTATTTGGATTGGTGCTTTTCATGTTTTTAAGAATGAAAGACACCAATCTGAGTATAGTGGGGCTCATTGTGTTCTTCATTCTGGGTGTTCTTATATGGTTATCCATAACCTCAGGCTCTCAGTCAGCTTCATCTTCACACAACTCCTTTAGCCCAGAGGAAAGGTGTTTGATAAAGACCTTCCACTTATGAATGAGCATTTGATACTCCTTACTTTCTACTCATTGTCCCTAACAAAAAGAAGCAACTTTGATGTCTGGTCTATGCTTATTGTAGAATGTCATTGGGAATCATTTTATTGCTATATTCCTTTACAGAAAAATAATGTTTGATTTTCTCCCATGGCCTTTATAGTCTCGGGTTCTTGGCTAATTTTATAGAATTAGGCATGAGTTCTATCTCATGGAGTAAGCCTTAAGTCCAACTACAAAGATGTTGTATTCTCCTGCCTTTGTACTACATTTTCACCAGTATATCATGCAGGCACATCTTTGTTATTGGTCATATGGTCTTTAACTGGATTAATGCTCATCTTTTTTCTTTGATAACTTGCAGAATAGATTACCTTCAATTATCATCAATACTATTTAGTAGAGATGAATGCTATACCGAGGTCCATGCTTGATTTCTCCATATTCAGTGAAAACTGTGAGTACTATATATCAAATAGCATCAGTTTGTAAAGAATAACCAAAAGACTTGGCAATAGCCTAAGTTTGAGGTTTATCATGAGGTCCCTTTGAACATTAGCTTGATTATATATAATTAAATGTAATACTTTCCTGGTACTAAAGATAAAACATGTCTAGTTGGATCATTGTTTCCTCATTATTTATTGCCTCTTTGGATTTGTTTCATATATGTTTATATTTTAAGAAGATCATGTTATAGTATGTTTTCATATGATTAATGGTAGAACCTCACTTCCATATTCACTTATTCTATACCTAATTTTTGTCTTTACATGGATTATAACATAATCATCAAAGGCCTAAAAACTAGCATCTACACATTTAGTTTGGGGGTCTAGGTTAGTCAATTAGCATATTTTTAGTTCTATTCATTTACCTATGAAATACTTTATTTATATGTGAACAATATTCCATTGTATAACTGTGAAAAGTTTATTATCCATTAATCTGTTATGGACTCCTAGGTAGTTTCAGTTTCCTGAATGTTATGAATCAGTAAACATGGGTGAGGAAGTTCATTTGTAGTAGGATGTAGAGTCCATTCTGTGTATGCCTAGAATGTAGATCTATTCACAGCTTCCTGTGGAAACAACACAGTTATTTTCACAGTGGCTTCCCTCATTTATTCCTCCTCCCTTTCTCCTCACACCCATCCACCTCTTTTCCCTGTATTCTAGCCCCTGTCCACCCCTCCTCCCCTTCTCAAAAAAAGGGAGGCCTCCTATGGATATCAACCAGCCTTAGCATTACAAGTTGCAGTAAGACTAGACACATCTCTAGTTGAGTGTAGACAAAGAAGCCCAGTTACAGGAAAGGAGTTCCAAGTCAGGCAACAGAGTCAAAGACAGCCCCTGCTCATCTTTTACATATGTACAAGAGCCCTAGGTCCATACTATGTATGCTTTAAGGTTGGTGGTTCAGTTTCTGTGAGCCCTTAATTCTTTGGTTTGTTTGTACTATATTTAATAGGTATGGAGAGAAGGGATATTCCTGTCATGTTCCTGATTTTAGTGGAAATTGTTTTAATTTGTCTCCTTTTAATTTGATTTCTTATATAAGTTTGGTTTAAGCTGACTTGACTGTGTTGTATTATGTCCCGTGTATCCCTAGTCCCCCAAGACCTTTTATCATGAAGTGATGTTTAGATTTTGTCAAAGGTCATCTCTGAATCCAGTGAGTTATCATGTGGTTTTTGTCTTTCAGTTTGCTTATGTGCGAGACTGTGTTCATCAATTTTAATCTGTTAAACTTGATTACAGTTGATAATATTGTTGATATGTTCTTGGAGTCAGTATGCAAATTTTTTATTGAAAATTGGTACACCTATACTTATAAGGGAAATTGATCTGTAATTTTTGTTTCTTTGTTATATTTTCTATGGTTAGATATCAGGATAATTAGAGCATTGAAAAAAGCATTAGCAACTGTTGCTTCAGTTTCTATTTTATGGAATAATTTGAGAAATATTGGCATTCTTATTTGAATGTCTGGTTGAATCCTATGCTGCATATGTCTCTGACCCTGGGCTTTTTAAATTGAGAGACTTAGTTTCTGCTTTATTTAACTAAGGGTGGGTCTATTTAAATTGGTGACCTGGTCTTTATTTAGCTATGTTAGGTTATATAGATTAGGAGGTTTATCCAGATCATTCATGTTTTCTAATTTGGAGAATATATATATATTGAAAATATGTTCTTATGTAGACTTCCTTGATGTCTGTTGTGATGTCCTTTTTTCATCTCTAGTTTATTAATATAGATATTTTCTCAGGCTCTTACTAAATTTTGCTAAGAGTTGAGCAGTAGTTATTGATTTTTCTTAAAGAATCAAGTCTTCATTTCACTGAATATTTGTTTTATTTATTTACTTTATTTATTTATATCATCCTTGAGTTTGATTCTGTCTTTTCATGGACTCTTTTGGCCTAATGTATAGAATGGCTAGATCACAATATTGCCCTCAATTTTACATACAGACATCCTAGCACAAATGGAAGGAAAGAAACTTAAGCTGAATATGATTATGCATTACTAGTTCTCAGTGTTATCCATATTATTAGATAATAGCAAGAAAATTTAATTGCAATGTGTTGTATAATCTATTTCGAATTCTCTGAGAATTAGATATAAGTTCAGCACTTAGGCATCTTGCTTTATGTTAGTATCAGTTGGATTGATGATGAAAACAATGCACACAGCACTTAGACATTTGTTGTGGACTTGGATGATCAATGTGTTTGTACAATTACCATACATATGGCTTGGTTTGTGCCTCCAGGACCATCCTAAGGATGGGTTCTTTGTAGCTTGAGCATCTCAGAGTTGAATAAGACTCGCAGTTTTTCTTTTGGTATGATCTGGGGATTGTGCTATTACTATAGCCATGGTACCCTTAAGAACTGGTATATTATTATTATTATTATTATTAATTTTAAATTTACTTTCTATATTCTTTCTTTATATTCCAAATGATTTTCCATTTCCTGGTTTCCCCCTCCCCAAAAGTCCCATAAGCCCTCTTCCCTCCGCCCATTAACCCCCTCTTACTTCTCTGTCCTGGTACTCCCCTACAATGCTGGATCAAGCCTTTCCAGGACCTATTGCCCTCTCCTTCCTTCTTCTTGGGAATCATTTGATATGTTAATTGTGTTGTGAGTATTCAGAGCTTCTGGGCTAGTTAATATCCAATTATCAGTCATTGCATTCCATGTGTGTTCTTTTGTGATTGGGTTACCTCACTGAGGATGATATTTTACAGTTTCAACCATTTGCCTAAAAATTTTGTGAATTCATTGTTTCTAATTGCTGAGTAGTATTCCATTGTGTAAATATACCATATTTTCTGTATCCATTCCTCCATTGAGGGGCATCTGGGTTCTTTCCAGCTTCTGGCTATTATAAATAAGGCTGGTATGAATATAATGGAGCATGTAGGACTGGTATCTTTATGCTTAGGTATTCCTTTGATGCCTCATAACCTAACTTTTGTTGAAATGACTTGACTTGCTAATTCTTCTCCTCAATGTAAGTTAGACAATGTAAGTAAAGAGCAAAATACATTCCTTATTAATAAAACATAAAGTGAGGTATAAAGAGGGTAGATCACAGGAATGAGGGGAGAGATAGAAAGTAAATGGCAATGTAGTTGTTATTCCCTAGGAAATATAAAGAAATTTAGCATTTGTGTAAGGACAACTAGTAATTCTCCATCCAACAAATTGTATACTCGGAAGTATTGAGACAGTTTCCAGTAACTGTGTAGTATCAGTAACTGCAGCCTCTCTCAATGCTGTAATACTCGCTGACACAGAGGTTGTCATGGTAATCATATGGTCATCTTGGTATAAGTGCATGCAATCAGAAAGTATGTATACTGATCTGAGGTTGAATTATGTATACTGTCAGAACAAATATTCTACTTAATTCCAGTGGAGAATCCTTAAGTAATTCATTACTTTTCCAATTTGATAAGAAAATCTAGACGAAATGTGAAGGACATATTAATATATAAAAGAAAAATACTTAGTTTATTTTTTGAAGTTGAAAAGTTTTCAGGAAGAAGTAAGTAGCTGAAAGGTTATGCTCTAAGTAAACTTCTTGATTAAAATAGTGACTAGTTATTCTCAAACATACATTAGGTCAGTATATAGGTTTCATGTTTAATTGATGCTCTTACGATTGCTGAAACAGATCATGGAACTTAGAGTGACATAAAATCCATACTAAATATATTGTGTGTGGTACTTTACCTAGCTTGATGTCAGTCAGATGAAACAAATGAAAGATACGCTTTATATATGAAGGCTCAACATGTTCCTCATCTGTTGTATGGTTAAAGTGGTATAGGTGTAGTTTCCTTTGATGGAGTGTTTTGTTTGGTCATTTTTACCTCCAGGAACTATGTTTCTAAGGATAATTTTATGTGTTCAAATTTCTACTCCTGAGCACATAGAGGTTTATGATATAAAGGTAATCATATGAAGTTTTGTTCATATGATAAAAATCATATTAAGCCAAATATATCTGCTGTTTGCAATATTCCAGGTGAAGAAATCCAGTGAGGTAGAAATCCAATGTTAATCACAATGTAGCTGGTTCTCCTTAAGACAAAGAAATAATCAGGGTTCATATTTCATGCTGTATATGGAGGTATGATCACATCCAGTGGAAAGATAAAGCTAAAATGTATATCACCTCCATGTTTATGTCTTTATGTAGAGTGTGATACTCATTTTGGTGCTACTTAATTTGAATTAAAAATACTAGGATATTAAACAGCTCCATCAAAAATTAGATGATAAAATGTAATATTCTTAGAAAATGAGATGAAGATGTCCAATGATGTGAAATTTATTTAGTGTAACCACTAGCCATCATAAAAAAAATTTAAGATTTTTATTTTATTAATATGAGTGATTGCCTGCATGGACGTATATACAAGTAAGTCACATTTCAATTTTAGCTACTGCTGAATCACTTCTCATGCATGTCATTTAAAAGTATATTTTGTAGTAAAACAAGCATATAATATTTTTGTAGGCTCAGAATTGGCTCTCCTGTTGACTTTTTAAAATGCAGCACAGTTGCCCTTCATTCCTCACTTGTACTAAAGTATAAAAATCTGGCTATATCCCATAACCACTCATTAGTTCTTTCTATGGATTTTGTTTCATGTTTCTTAATCTTCAATGTGAATACAAATTTTATTAAAAGAACTATTAACAGAATGTTTCCAATTGAGGAGTTTTCTTGTGGTACAACTTGTAGTTGTGCTTTTTACAAGTTTGCAAACTGGTGCTGCTTTTCTGTGTATGACATTTTAAGGATTAGTCTAGAAAGTGAGCTCCATGATAGAATGCCATTCACCACACTTAGTCTAGAGCAGGCATTTTGTGATTATAGCAATTATTCACTTAGGTTTTATTCTCTGCACTGTCTTCTGTTTTCTGTATCCTTTGTCTTCCTCTGTTCTCACTCACTGTTTCTGTTTTGCTTGTGCAAATATTTCATTAGCAGCTTCTGAAATGGTACAGGGGCAGTAAATTTGTTAGACATTACATAATTTAAAGGTGTATTATTTCAACATTACAGTGGAATGACCATTAGCTTTGAATGTATACTTCTTGGTTGAAATTTATTTCATTGTATATTTTAAAATCTTACTACATGGTCTTTAAACTTATAAATGTGGTTGAAATTGATGTCCTTTAATGTAAGAGTTTTGCGAAAAGGTTAATGGTTCATTTTCCTTTGTGTTCTTAATATTTTAAAATTCTATGATGAAGTACTTCTAGTCTGTTTATATCTCTGTGACTTGGAAACTAGGAAGAGTGCTTTATTCCAAATGCTCATGTCTTTCATTTTGCTGCATATTTATTGCTGTCCCTCACTATATGTTCAGTTCTTCTATGCTGCAACTCCCAGTTATTAAGGCAAAATCCCTCTGAGTTGACCTTTTAATTTTATTTCTACTCACTTGTTTTTAATTTATCATTTGTCTACATCAAAATTTGCTCAGTCTTTTCCTCTACTTTTTGTTGTCAGATGCTATTTTAATTTAAAATATTAAGAAAGGCACTGATCATTTTTTCCTTAAAGAGTTTTTTTAAGACATTTTTTCTTCATAGTTCATACTGACATGAAATTTGCTCTTTAATTCTAGCTAGCTTCAAATATTTAATTACTCTGCCTCAGATTTTTCCAAGTGCTAGAATTACAGGTGTGCACCATCATTTCTGCCTATCATATAATAACTCATTAAAAAATCTAATATTTAAGAAGTTTTAAAAATAAAATAAATCTGAGTAAAACTTTGAAGGGATGGTTGTCAACTATTCCCTGCTCTAGAGTGATTAGACGTGAGCATTTAGCTGATGGAAATGATTTCTGCATCTTGTTATCTCTTTATCATAGCATTGCTAAAGTATCTTCATCAGTCTTTTGGGGTTTTTTGTTGTTTTTGTTTGTTTGTTTTCGAGACAGGGTTTCTCTGTAGAGCCCTGGCTGTCCTGGAACTCACTCTGTAGACCTTGAACTCAGAAATCTGCCTACCTCTCCCAGAGTGCTGGGATTACAGGTGTGTGCCACCACCTGGCTTCTTCATCAATCTTTAAATGGCATGTTCAACTGGAAAAATTCCTAGCTGTTAGAACTGTATGTATTAGTATGTAAAAGAAATGTTAGCAAGTCAACTTAACTCTTCTTTTTGGACTATCTTTCTTTTAAGAGTGTTTGGGGAAATCCATACCATCACTCTAGAATATATATGCAATCATGATTCATAGAAAAACATACTAGTTTTAGCAATTTGAGAAAGAAAGAGGACTTATTTTATTGCTCATCAAACAGACATCCAACTATATCACCTAACACTTTCATGCTCTTTCTAATCTCTAACATTAAATGTTCATGATGTTACCAGTCCTGAAGAGAGTTATGTAATAGAAATAGTTTTGTTCTTTGATCAATATTGTACCACCACTTGTTTACCATCTGAAGTTTGTGTGTGTGTGTGTGTGTGTGTGTGTGTTTGGCTATGGATGCTTTCCTTGTTCTGTTCTAGTTCAAGTGAGTAAAAAATAGATCAATATAAAATCTCAACTTATTACATGGTTTCCTGTGACCTTTTTATTCTAAAAATATGTGTTCACATCATTTTTCAATGAATTTTCTTAGACATTCTTGGTATATTTCTGGATACTTAGTCACAGACTAATTGAATGTGAGTGCTATCTGCTGTTTGAATGATCATGATCAGCATACATTAGTGTTCGTGTACCACATTTTCATATTCTTTGATTGGTTAAAAGACATTTAGTGTTTAACTGTTTTTTATTCCTTTGCTTATATATTGTGAATAGAGCAGCCATAAACATGATGAGTCAGTATCTGTGGAATAAAATGTTGAGTCCTTTAGGCCTATTCCTTGAACGTTTCAAAAAGCACTTCACCTTAGTATTAATAATTTTTATAGTTTTTTTTTATTTTTGAGGTAAACTTTATTAATCTTCCTATCGTATGTTTGAACATAACCTATCGTGTCATTTTAATGTATAGCAATAATGCAAACTTTACACTTTTATTCTCTATATGTGACCTAAAAATGTAATTTTTTCAGAAACTTAACACAGTATACATTTAAATTGTCTCACATATGAACACAAGTGTGTACTTTATTGATATTGTATTATAGTACAAAGACTTGATTTTCCTCAAACTTTTGTATATTTTATTGATCAATAGTTTATATTTTCTACTGTCACTTTACAATATATAGTTTGCCCATCACGTGCAAGGACAGATTATTGTTTATAAAGAAATTGTAGTGTTGCATAAATGTGTCTGTGGGTAAAATTTTTCATTTTGCAAGGGTAAGGACATGAGTTTGAATTCCCAAGTCAAAATCACTAGCAAGGTATAAAATGTTATCAGCATCTCCCTATAGTTCCTTAGTTGCCTGTAGTTCTTTGCTTTAAGGACAAAGCCTCAAGAACTTTTCCTCATCTAGTTTGACATGCCCATTGGTGTCACCCTTGTTCAGTTCACATTTTGGGGGTAGGATTAAATAACTTTATGTTTTCAATTAAAAAAAGTTTCATCTTTTTTTTCTTTAATTTCCCTCATGGTAATCATGTTGTTAGGTATTAACACTGGAAGACTGCAGGCAGTACTAGGGAATCTTTAAAAAACAAACAGCTCTGGCTATTAGGAATAATGCTGCCTATGAACATAGTGGAATGCATGTCCTTGTGGAATGGTGCAATAAGGGGGTGACTGTAGCCTAAGTCTCCAACAGTGGGAAGAGGGAACTCAAAGACTCCACCTCTAGTAGATGGACAGGGCCTCAAGTAGAAGGACAGGGTTATCAACCAATAAACAAAATTCCTGACACAGAATTATTCCTGTCTAGAAGAACTACAGGGACAAATATGAAGAAGAGATTGAAGGAGGTCCAATAACCAGCCCAACTTGGGATCCATTCCATGGGCCTCACACTATTACTGATGCTATGATGTGCTTACAGACAGGAAGGAATCCAGCATTGATATCCTAAATGGCCCTGCAAGAAGTTGACTATGTCAGATGCAGATTCTTCCACCCAAATATTGAGCTGAAGTCGGGGACCCCTATTGTTGAATTAGGGGAAGGATTAAAGAAGCTGAAAGGGAGAGTGATCCCATAGGAAGACCAGCAGTCTCAACTTACCCAAACCCCAGTGAACTCCCAGAGACTGAGCCACCAATGAGGCAGTATACAAGGGCTGACTGGTTCAAGGCCCCCTTGCACATTCATAGCAGAGGACTACCTGATCTGGCCTCAGTGGGAGAAGAGGAGCTAAATCC
Organism: Apodemus sylvaticus; assembly: GCF_947179515.1. Classification (NCBI taxonomy): domain Eukaryota; kingdom Metazoa; phylum Chordata; class Mammalia; order Rodentia; family Muridae; genus Apodemus; species Apodemus sylvaticus. The sequence continues at coordinate 142,898,141 of NC_067495.1, read as the reverse complement.
TTGAAGAGAAACTTGAGGCCCCAGGGTACAGGGAGGCCTGGTGGTAAGGGAGCACCCTTTTGGAGGCAGAGGGAGGAGGAATTGGAAGAGGAACTGTAGTGGGGGAACTGGGAGCTAGACAGTAACTATAATGTAAATAAATTTAAAAAAAAAACTGCTTCCATGTGAATGTAAGGAAGGACCTGCTTAAATGACAGTCTAGAGAGAGCAAGGATGACAAAGGGATTATGTTAATATCCCAAGGTGCTGTGATCTGCAGTTAAATATGAGTCTGGGATCTCTGTCCTGGAGAGAATGCATAAAATTTAATCATCCCAGCATCAGCTTAGCTGTGATTCCACTAAGAAGCTCAGAGAAAAATTTGTCCATTGTCCTTTCAGAACAGAAAGATGTACAGTCCAGATATTCAGTCTTAGTTCCTGTTTAACTGTTGTGATGTCTGAATTGTGAGGCATTGACTGGGAGTGCTTGGACAGGAATTTGGAAATGTATTATAAACAAAAGATGTTATTAAATATAGGAACCTTGGCATCAAGCCAATTTGGATTCAAGTCTCTGTCTGCAACATGGGAGACCTTGGCAACCATATGACCCCCCACACTGTGGGTGTCCTCATTCATGAAATGGGTGATGGAAAGAACTACCTTGAGGATGATATTAAATGAATATACAGGCCAGAGTTATTGGTGTTGCAGGAATTTTCCTGTCTAATTTTATCAGTACAGAGATGGTCTGTGATTGCATGGGGAAATAGGAGGCAGAGCCAGGAGTTGGGGGAAAGGGCAGAGGTACTTCCAAAAAAAAAAATAGAAAAAAAATAGAGGTCACAGGTCAGAGGAGGAGGAATGGCGGCAGACATCAAGTTATCAAAACTTTAGACATTTGGGAGAAAACGTTTACCATTATTAATTGGATCTGTTATTACTTTATTGACATCTTGTAAATGTGTATATAATATACATAAATCTAATTGGCTGGCTAATCAAGCCTTAAGAATTTTGATTTACTTGGTTACTGGAATGTGGATCTGCCTATAGTGGAAAGAGAGCTGGGGTGTGTGAAATTTGCATGGAAGCAAGAGGAACTGGGAGTAACCTGCTGGAGATATGGCTAACAGGGGCAGCTAAGTGAAATGGCCCAGTGGAGGCCCTATGGCCCTGCAGGACTGGAGAGTTTTTGGGCCAAGAGATTCAGCAGCTCCAGAGCCACTGTGAAGAGTTGGCAGAGATTAATTTTTTGATATTTCCTGCAACAGATGGCATACCCAATGTGCTGACTGGGCACAAATCCACTAGAAATTTAAGATTATTAGCCTGAGAGTTAGAGGTTTTTGGTTGTGTTGTTTTGTTTTTGTTAATTGAGTAAATAGCATCAAGAACGAGCCATGTGACTCAGGCTGGGGAAAGTTGTAACAAGGAAAGACTAGAAATATTGAGGACCCCTAGTGGGAGAAATTACAAGCTGCTTTAAGTTAGAAGAATGGAAATTGCATACCTCTTAGAGTAGAGGATTTAAATGTGAATTTAACATTAAGAATATTTCTTTTAGATTTATATATAGATTTTGCCCGAATTTATATATAGAATTTCGCCTGTGGATGGGAAATAGTATAGGAAACATTAGTCACTGACTCCACCTAGAGAGCAGTGATAACTGCCTGCTTTGAACTGGTATTAATAGAAGTCTGTGGCTCAGGTAGAGAGCTCAACAGATATAACAGGATGGCTGCTCTGGGCAAAAAGCCAAATAAAAGGATGGTATAAAGATATATTGCTCTAATATGTCTTAACAAGATATTCAAATTATTTCTTAACTTGGTCTCTCATGGGAATTCTGGGTTTAAATCCTGCTTTGACTAGCTGCCTGTTTATACATGGGTGCAGATAGAAGGGTGAATCAATTGTGTTAATTTGGTATAAATACAGTTTGCTTAACTTAGCCAGAGGAAGCTCATATTCTGTTATCATGGCCCACAAGTGAATTTTGAGGTTCTTTTCCTACTTGGATAAAAAAATAGGCCTAAATATAGGCTCATACAGTATTTCATTTGTTTTAGATTATTTTGATTTTCAAAATGGGTGTGATGTTGAGTTTTATGATGATATTATTCTTTCGGGAGAGAGGTCAAAATCGAGGTTTTTCTGGTTACTAGCTTGAGGATGCTGATTTGGGAAAAAATGTTTTGTCTGTTCTTTTGGAAAAGCTGATTGAAGTATTTATACTTTGCAGAATTATATTGATCAGATTTGATAGAGAGAGACTTCTAGAAAACTACTTTCCAGAGAATTAAACATAAAGGTTTTCTTGATGATACTAAAATTGTGCTTTGATATTTGTATATTACAGAATATACAGCCTTGTCGAGTCATCAAGTATGCTGAACTGACCTGCTTGGGCTCCTGATGTCTTGAACTTCAGCCTGATCCAGTCATGACTCAGACATCACAGACGGATTGGTCCTGTTTTCCTACCCTTCCGCACCCACCTTCATAATATCTCAATGCCCATATTCAGCTTGAAGAAATTGTGAAAAGTCATTGACCAAGTTCCCTGGAATTTGGGCCTAAAAAGGGTTATTACTAAGTTGTCTTTCTAGGGAATGTAGAAATGGTCATATTTGGAACAGGGAGGAAATAGGATTGATTGTATAGACATAATTTTATTTGGTGGAAATCTTTATAATTGTTACTAAGTTCAAGTCATAAGTTTGTTTTTGGTACAGAATTCATTTTGATACAAAATCAATGTTTTCATTGATATAAATTTCTTCAATTGATACTAAAAATTTAAAAGTACAGGGCTTAGACCCAGTCCTTCTTTGCTGTTATGATAAACATATGAGAGTTTAAGCCTGTGAGTTTGGGGCAAAATAGAAAATAAAGGCTCTGAGTTTATGGTTGGGATGTTTTCAAGATTTTAATAAAAAACAGCTGAAAGTAGTTAATGGACAACAGTACAGATTAACTTGCATAGATAGTTGGTTTTCAAAGACATCAGAAATCCTCAGAATCTGACATTTTATGTTATGTATTTCACTTGTTGAGATTAGTCTGCTCCTGACAAGCTTCCCTGTCTTGGATTCAAAAAAGAAATTGAGCATCTGTGAGTTACTCCAGCTGTGTCAAGACAGCCACTAGACAAAAATTGCCTCTCTTCATCTATAGAAATAATACTGTCCTAAGGACACATTTACAGGATAGAACAACTTGATTTCTGCTGAGACAGAGTAGACTTGTCCTTTATTCTTATTTCTCTATGTCAGATGACCCTGGACGGAAGGTTGAAGACTGATTCTCCAACTTCCTAACTTACTGGGGCTGTGTAGGTAGCCAGCTATCTCTACAACTTGAGTTTTGGAAGCTGTGTTAAGCTTCCTATATATTTTCAGTTAGTATCACTCGTTCTTGGATTTCTGATGGGGTTGAAGACTAGTAGTCTCATAACCAGCCAAAGCTGTTTAGCATTAAGAAAGAAAATATAGATTTAAGAAGATGATTTTCAGATGGCATACAATTTTAAGCCAGGACAAAGTCAGGTACAGAATTATAGTCTTTTAAATTAGGATAGATGACAGAGGTCCTATTTAGTTGATAAAAAGTGATAGACTGGGTGTTAGTTCTATCTTGTACTTTATAAATTACAAAATGGTAGTAGTTGTGCTCAATTTGTGTCTGAGATAAAAGAGTCTATTAGTTGAAGAGAGGCTAAATTTTATTTTTGAGAAAGTTTTTTTTTTTTTTTTTATTAAACAGAAGGGGTGAAGTGTTGCAGGAATTTTCCTGTCCAATTTTATTTACAGAGAGGGTCTGTGATTGCATGGGGAAATAGGGGGCAGACTAGGAGTTGGGGGGAAAGGGCGTGTGGGCGCACTAAATAAAAGGTCACAGGTCAGAGAAGGAGAAATGGTGGCAAGCACTCAGTTATAAAATGTTAGAAATTTGGGAGAAAAATTTTACCATTATTGATTGAATCTGTTATTACTTTATTGACATCTTGTAATTGTGTTTATAACATACATAAATCTAATACATAATCAAGCCTTAAGAGTTTTGATTTACTTGGTTACTGGAATGTGGGTCCGCCAATAGTGGAGAGAGAGCTGGGATGTGTGGAATTTGCATGGAAGCAAGAGGAACTGGGGTCACCAGTTGGAAAGATGGCAAACAGAGGGACAGTTGAGTAAAATGGCTCAGTGGAGGTCCTATGGTCCCATAGGGCTGGAGAGTTTTGGGGCCAAGAGACCAGCAGCTCCAGAAAGTCCGCAGAGATTTGGAGCTGCCGTGGAGAGTTGGTAGAGATTCGGGGTTTTTTTGTTTTTGTTTTTGTTTTTGTTTTTTAATATTTCCTGCAACATATTGGCTATAGGTAGGAGCCAGTGCTCATTCTCACAAAGAGACTTGAGACAAGAAGAGAAAACTTGAGGGATTCTGTACCCCACTGTCTGTATCATTCTCATGAGAAGTGGGCATGGGAAGATTATTTCCTAGGCTGCTAGAGGCCCTTCAAGGGAAGACATGTCTACCTCATTCACCAAGAACCTCTAATATGATTGTATGTGTGTGAGGGAGCATGCACCACAGCACGAGTGTGAGGTGGTAAGACAACCTCATGGAGTAAGCTTTCTTCTACCTTCCATGGGCTCTGGGGATCAAACTCAAGTTATACTTGTGCAGTGGCCAGTGCCTCAAAGGGCCTTCTCACCAGCCACCTCCAGGCAACTATAGATCCTTTATGCATTGCCTGACACATGCTCAGGATTAACTGATGAAGTCAGAAGTACACTGTACCAGGCTATAATAGTGAGTGTCATGCTGTGAAGATGCCCCAGGTCACTGAAGCCTTCCCTGCTGCAGGTTTAGGGACAAAGGTCTTTCCCCTCTACCTCTCTCCTCTCCTGTCTCCCTCCCTCCTCACCCTGACCCACAAGTGGATTGTCTCCCATTGCCATAAGCAGAAGGGCTGAAACAGTGAATCCCAGCATCATGGCTGATGAGCAGTGAAACCCCCACTTAGTCTGGTGGAAGAGTGACATCTCTGTTCTGTATGCCCTTGCCATGACTCCAGTTCTTTCCTGAGAGATGAGCCTATTTTCCCCTACTTCCCAAAAACTCAGCTCTGGTCTCAGAAGTATTCAGGATATTTCATTTAAATGTCTTATATTCTCTTTTAACCAAAAAAAAAAAAATCATCTATTTCAAACAGGAGAGATCCACTTCAGTGAAGAGTTGGCAAGTATCTCTAGAGCTAGATGGAGAGTCTTGTCCTGCTCTGTTGCTATTCCCAGCATGGCAAACCTGGGTAGACAACCAACCCTGGAAGCAATTTCCTAACTCATCCTAAGCAGATCTGGTCCTTGGGCTTGGGGACTGGCTGTGACTATTTGGCCCAATGTGCCAGAGGGAAAGGATGGGGGAGAGGTCAGATCTGGAATCCATGGAGGTTTCACGGTCTGGAAAATATATTTAGTAGAAAAATAAGGTGCGCTTGGAATCTGCAGTCTGTATCCCCAAGAGAGAAACCCTGCTGGCTAAAGGGCTGAGAGTACAGAATAAAGGTAGTGCCAGGTATCTAGCTCATGGAGGATTATGTACTGAAGTGTGGGTAGTAAACTTCTGTTTACTGCTGGAGGTTACCTGGGCCTGTCCCTTGAGTTTGGGCTGCCAGGTGGTGGGCCACAAAGGGAGGGGAGCTGGTTGTCCATTGTGGGCTCATGAACAGGGTGCATTGGGGAAGCAGAGCTAGTGGAAGCAGCATGTCCCCTAGGGAGGGACTGTTCGGAGAGCTGGCCCAGGCACAGTGTTCAAACAAGTTTGTCACCAATGTAGGAAGCATACACCCATCACATGAGGGTTATGTTTCTGCTCATGGACTCTGTGAAGTAGGTGTGCCATAGGACCCTTGGCAAAGACTGCCATGTCTTCCCTACTGTGGGTCTCGTGGCACAGGGGGACAGAAGACTTGGCCTGGTAGTTGTAAGCATAATCCAAATAATCCAACATGGAGACAGATATTCTCTTGTTTACCATTTACCAACATATATCCAAGCCTGTTGCCATACAGGATGGCTGTGAAGGACTTCTTGTCCATGTTGCTCACCATGGGAGCAAGACCAAATATGGAGTTGTAGGAGGACGGGTGCAGGGAGGGTGAACAATGGTATCCACTGAAAGTGAAAATGTGGCAATGATTGTCAGTAAGTACAGTCAAGGTGCCTGCCTTTCTGATGGCCTGGTACATCTCCACTGCCTCATGCAATGCCTGCTTAGCTTTGTCCTAATGGTGCCCATGGTCCATCCTGCCTTCTTCCACCAGAAAGAAGAAGCCTTTGTCAGGATCTGGATGGCTATTTCCACCATCCTGGTGAGTGAAGAGTCTGTCAGGTTGTTTGGGTTCAACTCATACTACATGTCCCTCGGCTCAAAGAGACCTATGAGATAGTAACCCCTGGAGAGGTCAAAGGCCAGCAGTTCAGTTTCCAGACATAGTGGGGAGTATTTATGTGTGGGTTTGAAGTTCTTCCAAATGCTGATGAGGTCCAGGCCTTGTGCTCCTGGCCTTCTCATTTAGTTCATATCCTGTTCTTCCAGTACATGTAATTCTGACTGCCATTCATGATCACCTTGGAGAGGGCCACAAAGGGGAACTTGTCCATCTTCAGCCTTATCTCATTTCCCTCCCACCCCCCTGTCTTGTGGTATAGCTGATCCATCAGGATGAGGGAAGCCATCACTGTGGAGATGGCTTCCAGGAACATGACATTCTTGGCCACATTGATGTTGAGCTTTTGGAATTTCGGGGCATTTTTCAAGGTTTTTTGGGGTTGCTGTCACCAGTAATTGAGGTCTTTCTCTTTCTCTGGCATAAAAGAGTTGGTAAAGCAGATGGGCATTACTAAAAATGGTAACATCATGGCATACCCCAAGACTGCTAGAACCCAAATGGGTGGGAAGAGGTGGCTGACGTTGCCAGCCATTAATTGAAGTTCCTGTCCTACAGGCACTCCTGGGGAGGGTTTGTCCCAGTGGCAGCCCTAGGGAGCTCAGTGTTGGGAGCATACTCTGGTGGTCATCTCTCACAGAGGCTGGGATTTCACCTGCCCTTATTCTTTTTTTCAATCTCATAATGAAGTTATTTGTTATTGATATTATTTATCCCATTCTGGAGCTATTGGCTATTGACATTAAAGTCAGATTATTTAACTCCAAACATTTTATCTATCAATGATACCCCCATTTTACTAAGGATGTTTATTTCCTATATCTCTTTTTTTTTTCTACTAGTGTGATTTTCAAATAATTTTTCTTCATGTTTTTGGTTGTATCAATAAAATATGTAAAAATACTTTAAGGCTATATTTTTATCTTTATTATGCCAAAAATCTAATGGATAGTATATTCATTTAAAGATTATAAGTATAGTCATGTGTGATTTTTCAGATCATTTAAATGGACGTTTCTATTAGACCAGCATGTTTCTCCTTTATTCCCAACATTTAGCATCTGATAATCACTACTCTTATCTCAGCTACTATGAGTTCAAATTTACAATATTGTGCTTATAGGTGAGAGCATGAGATATCTGGCCTTCTGTTCTTTGCTTGTTTCACTTAGCACAATATACTTTAGGTTAAAGCATTTTATACATGCTATCGTACCCTTCTGATGGATGGATAAATATTTGAGAGTATATGAGCTTATTTGCAATGTTTTTCTTTGATATACCTCAGTAGACCAATATTTTGGATGTTTCCATAGAGGCTACTGTGAATAATGTTGTGAATAGGAGCATACATATAAGTCATTACAGTAAAGTAATTTTGTATATATACTTAAAAATTGGATTATTGATTTGTAATGATGGTCCATTTCATTCTTTTGCTGTAATAAAATACTCAACAAAAATAATTTAAGAGAGGAAAGGATTTATTTGCCTTATGCTTTCAATCATAGCTCAATACTTAGGGATGTCAGGACAGGAAATTATGCAGGAAATTAAAGCTGAAACTATGGCAGAATGCTGCTTATTAGAAGCTCAAAAGCTTATGTTGTAGCCTAGGACCATGGAACTGCTTAAAGTGGAGCAAAACCTCTTAAATCAATTAACAATTAAGACAATCACTCACAGACATGTTCTCAGGCTAATATGATCTAGGCAATTTGCCATTCAAGATTTTCCTCTCAGATAAACATGGCCTGTATCAAGTTTACAATTAAAGCTAAATAGGGCATACGGTGAATTACTTATAAATACATCAATTTAAACTGATAACAGCAATGTATAAAGGCTGCCTTTTCTCAACACTCCTTGTGGTTTCTGTTTATAATTACCTGATGGCTGTTATCTTTTGATGTGTGAATTGTTCATTCGTACATCTACTTTGAAAAATAATGCATGGAGAAGCTTTGGCCACAGTTTAAATGTTGTTCTTTTGTAATGGGTAATAATTAAGAAATGTACCATCCCCCCAGGCCTCTGCACCAAGTCCCAGGGGATCCATCTGCGGACAGCTCTCACTGTCACCACAAAGCCAATCTTTCCCAGCTAGCTCTCACAGCATCTCGCAGCTGTGTTTCCTCTCCACCATAGATGCTGTAAAAGGCTAGAGTCCCAGCTTCCAAACTGCACACAAATACCTGGTAAAGCAGGACTCTCAAACTTGAATAGTTAACCAAATATATTTATGTATAAGAAACTCCCAATTTCATAATGCCAATTTACAATGATAAAATCTTATCCCAATATTTATTTTTTCATAATTATTTTTAATGATTTTTTTCTATATTCTTTGTTTACATTCCAAATACTTTCCCCTTTCCCAGTTCCTCCCTCCCCATTGGTCTCATATGCCATCTTTCTTCCATCTATTTCCCAATCACCCCCTCCCATTTCTCTGTCCTGGTACTCCCCTACAATGCTGGATCAAGTCCTTTCAGAACCAGGGCCCTCTCTTTCTCTCTTAGCATATCATTTGATATGCTAATTGTGTCTTGAGAATTAGCTTTTGGGCTAATTAATATCCACATATCAGTGATTGCATTCCATGTGTATTCTTTTGGGATTGGGTTACCTCACTTAGGATGATATTTTACAGTTCCAACCATTTGCTTAAAAATTTCATGAATTCATTGTTTTTAATTGCTAAGTAGTATTCGATTATGTAAATATACCACATTTCCTGTATCCATTCCTCCATTGAGGGACATCTGAGTTCTTTCCTGCTTCTGGCTATTATAAATAAAGTTGCTATGAAAATAGTGGAGCATATGTCCTTATTACATGCCAGGGAATTCTCTGGGTATATGCCCAGGAGAGGTGTAGCAGGATCCTCTGGAAGTTTCATGTCCAGTTCTTCTGAGGAACTGCCAGACTGATTTCCAGAGTGGTTGTAGAAACTTGCAATCCCACCAGCAGTGGAGGAGTGTTCCTCTTTCTCCAAATCCTCGCCAACACCTGCTGTCTCCTGAGTTTTTAAAATTAGCCATTCTGACTGGTGTAAGGTGAAATCTCAGGGTTGTTTTGATTTGCATTTCCCTAATGATTAATGATGTTGAACATTTCTTACAGTGCTTCTCAGCCATACGAAGTTCTTCAGGTGAAAATTCTTTGTTTAGCTTGGTACCCCATTTTTTAATAGGGTTATTTGGTCCTCTGGGGTCTACCTTCTTGAGTTCTTTGTATATATTGGATATTAGCCCTCTGTGGGATTTGGGGTTGGTGAAGTCCTTTGCCTTACAGAAACTTTGCAATTTTATGAGGTCCTATTTGCCAATTCTTGATCTTAGAATGTGAGCTATTGGTTTTTTGTTCAGGAACTTTTCTCCTGTGCCCATGTTCTCAAGGGTCTTCCCCAGTTTCTTTTCTATTAGTTTCAGTGTGTCAGGTTTTATGTGGAGGTCCTTGATCCACTTGGAGTTGAGCTTAGTACAAGGAGACAAGGATGGATCAATTCGCATTCTTCTGCATGCTGACCTCCAATTGAACCAGCACCAGTTGTTGAAAAGGCTATATTTTTTCCACTAGATGTTTTCAGCTCCTTTGTGGAAGATCAAGTGACCATAGGTGTGTGGGGTCAGTTCTGGTTCTTCAATCCTATTCCATTGATCCACTTGCCTGTCATTGTACCAATACCATGCACTTTTTATCACTATTGCTGTGTAGTAAGGTTTGAGGTAAGAAATACTGATTCCTCCAGAAGTTATTTTACTGTTGAGAATAGTTTTAACTATTGGCTTTTGGCCAGATGGCCATTTTAACTATATTAATCCTGCTTCATATCTTTTCAATATAGTACTTGGAGTTTTACTTAGAGCAATTAGACAACATAAGGAGGTCAAAGGAATACAAATTGGAAAGGAAGAAGTCAAACTATCACTATTTGCAGATGACATGATAGGTCTACTTAAGTGACCCCAAAAAAACTCCATCAGAGAATTCCTACAGCTGATAAACAACTTCAGCAAAATGGCTGGTTATAAAATCAACTCAAGCAAATCAGTAGCCTTCCTTTATGCAAAGGATAAGCAGGCTGAGAAAGAAGTTAGGGAAATGACATCCTTCACAATAGCCACAAACAATACAAAGTACCTTGGTGTGACTCTAACCAAACTAATGAAAGATCTGTATGACAAGAACTTCAGGTCTCTGAAGAAGGAAATTGAAGAAGACCTCAGAAAATGGAAAAATCTGCCATGCTCATGGATTGGCAGGATTACTATAGTTAAAACGGCTATCTTGCCAAAAGCAATGTACAGATTCAACACAATCCCCATCAAAATCCCAACTCAGTTCTTCATAGAGTTAGAAAAAGCAATTCTCAAATTCATCTGGAATAACAAAAAACCCAGGAGAGCTAAAACTATTCTCAACAGTAAAAGAATCTCTGGGGAATCACTATCCTAGACCTCAAGCAATACTACAGAGCAATAGTGTTAAAAACTGCATGGTATTGGCACAGTGACAAACAAGTGGACCAATGGAATAGAATTGAAGACCCAGAAATGAACCCACACACCTATGGTCAATTGATCATTGACAAAGGAGTTGAAAACATCCAGTGGGAAAAAAGATAGCCTTTTCAACAAATGGTGCTGGGTCAACTGGAGGTCAGCATGCAGAAGAATGCGAATTGATCCATTCTTATCTCCTTGTACTAAGCTCAACTCCAAGTGTATCAAGGACCTCCACATAAAACCAGACACACTGAAACTAATAGAAAAGAAACTGGGGAAGACCCTTGAGGACATGGGCACAGGGGAAAAGTTCCGGAACAGAACACCAATAGCTTATGCTCTAAGATCAAGAATTGACAAATGGGACTTCATAATATTGCAAAGTTTCTGTAAGGCAAAGGACCCTGTCAAAAGGACAAAACAGCAACCAACAAATTGGGAAAAGATCTTCACCAACCCTACATCTGACAGAGGGCTAATACCCAATATATACAAAGAACTCAAGAAGTTAGACCACAAGGAACCAAATAACCCTATTAAAAAATGGGGTACAGAGCTAAACAATGAATTTTCACCTGAAGAAATTCTGATGGGTGAGAGGTATCTTAAGAAGTGTTCAGCATCATTAGTCATTAGGGAAATGCAAATCAAAACAACCCTGAGATTTCACCTCACACCAGTCAGAATGGATAAGTTTAAAAACTCAGGAGACAGCAGGTGTTGGAGAGGATGTAGAGAAAGAGGAACACTCCTCCACTGCTGGTGGGATTGCAAGATGGTACAACCACTTTGGAAATCAGTCTGGCGTTTCCTCAGAAAACTGGGCATGACACTTCCGGAGGACCCTGCTGTACCACTCCTGGGCATATACCCAGATGGTTCCCAGCATGCAATAAGGACACATGCTCCACTATATTCATAGCAGCCTTACTTATAATAGCCAGAAGCTGGAAAGAACCCAGATGTCCTTCAATGGAGGAATGGATACAGAAAATGTGGTATATTTACATAATGGAATATTATTTAGCAATTAAAAACAATGAATTCATGAAATATTTAGGCAAATGGTTGGAACTGTAAAATATCATCCTAAGTGAGGTAACTCAATCATGAAAGAACACACAAGGAATGCAATCACTGATAAGTGGATATTAATTAGCCCTTAAGCTCTGAATAGTCAAGACACAATTAGCATATCAAATGATTCCCAAGAAGAAGGAAGGAGAGGGCCCTGGTCCTGGAAAGGCTTGATCCAGCATTGTAGGGGAGTACTAGGACAGAGAAATGGGAGGGGGTGATTGGGGAATGGGTAGAAAGAAGAGGGTTTTTGGGACATATGGGGAGGGGGAAACAGGGAAAGGGGAAAGGATTTGGAATGTAAACAAAGAATATAGAAAACAAGGAACTTAAAAAATAGTAATTACAAAATAAAATTTCAGCCTCTTATTAAGTAGATTTCCTCAATATCCACACAGCTTTGAGGGAGCCCATATAACTGTGTAAATAATCATTTCCGATTTGAAAGCATGCATATTATAATGGGCTTCTTACTGTTTCAGAAGCTGGTCTTGAATCCCTGTGTTCCAGCTAATTTTTATGCGTTTTGAGAAGAGGGAACATAAGTTGAGAAAATGCCCCCACTAGACTTACCAACAGCCTACCCTGCGGTACATTTCCTTGAAGCATGATTATCATGGGAGAGCCTTCCTACATAAGCCCTTTTCTCCCCTAGGTGCTTTTTGTCATGGTATTTTATCACAGCAATAGAAAGCTAATTATAAAACAAAAATTGTCACAGCCCCTTCCTGCTCTGAGGCTGCCCACCATACCTGGCCCTGAAATGTGGGAAGGGGACATGGCCCTGCACTGAGGTCAGGGCCAGTGGGTCCTTGGAGCTTTGTGTTAGTGGCTATCCCATGCAGCCCCTGGTGTGGATCCAGCATGTAAGTACCTGGTAGCTGCCATGAACCTATAGACCGTGAGGATCCACAGCAAAACATTTCTCCCAGTTGGCATCCAAGACCAAAATGAAAAGAACAGACCATCCTTGAACTCTCTGAAAGCTGATAATAGACTGGAAATTTTCAAATATAAGCTGCTTTGGGGGAAAATATTTTACCTTGACTTTCCTTCTATCACCATATGTGAGAAACTTCAGAAAGATATAAAGGAACTTGAAGGGTGAGTTACATTTCTCAGCAAAGATCTCAGTTATCTTGTTCCAAATAAAAAGTAAGCAAAGTATGCACAGATATTGAGATGAGTTTCTCCTGTACCAAGTCCAGAATCTGAATATACTGCAGAAACTACCCCTCCTCATCCCAGACATGATGGAAGTTCCTTTAAGTCTCAAGAGAGTGTGTTCGAGCTGAGGATAATTGTTACCTGAAAAAGCTGTCAAGGATCATAATTTTACTCTTGCTAATAGTATATTATCAAATGCCTTATCTTGGGGAGTAAAGATTCTTCATATTGATACTACATTGAGGAGAAGAAGAAAGCATTGAGTGTGCTCAAGAAATCAAGTCCTTCTGGAAGGGATGTGGAGGGAAAAAAGCTGGTACTAGAATACAAAAGACAGGAACAGAAAGACTCAAGAAGCCTTTTTTAAAGTTTGAAGATGTGAACTGGTCTTACAAGGCATTTTACCTTCAGCTCCCAGGTATGCCTTGCATAAACAAACTACTTTCTTTAGAAGCACTGCAGGCAATTTGATATAAAGAAGTCATCCAGAATTCAGAAAGAAGTTCAGCCTAAATTCAGCACCTTCTGAGTGAGAAAAACAGGATCTTTGTTCTCCAGCTCCATCCATTTGCCTAAGAATTTCATGAATTCATTGTTTCTAATGGCTGAATTGTGTATATATACCACATTTTTTGCATCCACTCTTCTGTTGAGGGATACCTGGGTTCTTTCCAACTTCTGGCAATTATAAATAGGGCTGCTATGAACATAGTGGAACATGTATCCTTATTACATGCTGGTGAATCCTCTGGGTATATGCCCAGGAGTGGTATAGCAGGATCTTCTGGAAGTGAGGTGTCCAGTTTTCAGAGGAACCACCAGACTGATTTCCAGAGTGGTTGTACCAATTTGCAACCCCACCAGAAGTGGAGGAGTGTTCCTCTTTCTCCACACCCTCTCCAACACCTGCTGTCTCCTGCATTTTTAATCTTAGCCATTCTGACTGGTGTAAGGTGAAATCTCAGGGTTGTTTTGATTTGCATTTCCCTAATGACTAATGATGTTGAGCATTTTTGAAGATGCTTCTCCGCCATCCGAAGTTCTTCAGGTGAGAATTCTTTGTTTAACTCTATACCCCATTTTTTAATAGGGTTGTTTGGTTTTCTGGAGTCTAACTTCTTGAGTTCTTTATATATATATTGGATATTAGCCCTCTATCTGATGTAGGATTGGTGAAGATCTTTTCCCAATTTGTTGGTTGTCGATTTGTCCTTTTGATGGTGTCCTTTGCCTTACAGAAACTTTGTAATTTTATGAGGTCCCATTTTTCAATCTTTGATCTTAGAGCATACACTATTGGTGTTCTGTTCAGAAACTTTCTCCCTGTACTGATGTCCTCAAGGGTCTTCCCCAGTTTCTTTTCTATTAGCTTCAGAGTGTCTGGCTTTATGTGGAGGTCCTTGATCCATTTGGATTTGAGCTTAGTACAAGTAGACAAGGATGGATCAATTTGCATTCTTCTGCATGCTTACCTCCAGTTGAACCAGCACCATTTGTTGAAAAGGCTATCTTTTTTCCATTGGATGTTTTCAGCCCCTTTGTCAAGGATCAAGTGGGCATAGGTATGTCGGTTCATTTCTGGATCTTCAATCCTGTTCCATTGATCCTCCTGCCTGTCCCTGTACCAATACCATGCAGTTTTTAACACTATTGCTCTGTAGTATTGCTTGAGGTCAGGGATACTGATTCCCCCAGAATTTCTTTTGTTGCTGAGAATAGTTTTAGCTATCCTGCATTTTTTGTTATTCCAGATGAATTTGATAATTGCTCTTTCTAACTCTGTGAAGAATTGAGTTGGGATTTTGATGGGTATTGCATTGAATCTGTAGATTGCTTTTGGCAAAATGGCCATTTTAACTATATTGATCCTGCCGATCCATGAGCATGGGAGGTTTTCCCATTTTTTGAGGTCTTCTTCCATTTCCTTCTTCAGAGTCTTGAAGATCTTGTCATACAGATCTTTCACATGTTTGGTAAGAGTCACACCAAGATACTTTATATGTTTGTGGCTATTGTGAAGGGGGTCATTTCCCTAATTTCTTTCTCAGCCTGCTTATCCTTTGAGTATAGGAAGGTCACTGATTTGCTTGAGTTGATTTTATAACCTGCCACTTTGCTGAAGTTGTTTATCAGCTGTAGGAGCTCTCTAGTGGAGTTTTTTGGGTCACTTAGGTAGACTATCATGCCATCTGCAAATAATGATAGTTTGACTTCTTCCTTTCCAATTTGTATCCCTTTGACCTCCTTATGTTGTCGAATTGCCTGAGCCAGTACCTCAAGTACAATATTGAAAAGATAAGGAGAAAGGGGGCAGCCCTGTCTAGTCCCTGATTTTAGTGGGATTGCTTCAAGTTTCTCTCCATTTAGTTTGATGCTGGCTACTGGTTTGCTGTATATTGCTTTTACTATGTTTAGGTATGGGCCTTGAATTCCTGTTCTTTCCAAGACTTTAAGCATGAAAGGATGCTGAATTTTGTCAAATGCTTTTTCAGCATCTAATGAAATGATCATGTGGTTTTTTTCTTTGAGTTTGTTTATGTAGTGGATTGCATTGATGGATTTCGTATATTGAACCAACCCTGCATCTCTAGGATAAAGCCTACTTGATCATGGTTGATGATCGTTTTGATGTGTTCTTGGATTCGATTGGCAAGAATTTTATTGAGTATTTTTGCATCGATGTTCATAAGGGAAATTGGTCTGAAGTTCTCTTTCTTTGTTGGATTTTTGTGTGGTTTTGGTATCAGCGTAATTGTTTCATAGAATGAATTTGGTAGAGTTCCTTCTGTTTCTATTTTGTGGAATAGTTTGAAGAGTATTGGTGTTAGGTCTTCTTTGAAGGTCTGATAGAATTCTGCACTGAAACCATCTGGTCCTGTGCTTTTTTTT
Organism: Apodemus sylvaticus; assembly: GCF_947179515.1. Taxonomy (NCBI): domain Eukaryota; kingdom Metazoa; phylum Chordata; class Mammalia; order Rodentia; family Muridae; genus Apodemus; species Apodemus sylvaticus. The sequence goes on along the minus strand of NC_067495.1, from coordinate 142,882,059 downwards.
TTTCGTTGGAAGACTTTCTATGACTCCTTGTATTTCTTTAAGGGTTATGGGACTGTTTAGATGAAATTCTTAGCCAAATGGATGGAGCTGGAGAACATCATACTAAGTGAGGTAACCCAGTCTCAAAAGGTGAATCATGGTATGCACTCACTAATAAGTGGATATTAACCTAGAAAACTGGAATACCCAAAACATAATCCACACATCAAATGAGGTACAAGAAGAACGGAAGTGTGGCCCCTTGTTCTGGAAAGACTCAGTGAAGCAGTATAGGGCAAAACCAGAACGGGGAAGTGGGAAGGGGTGGGTGGGAGGACAGAGAGAGAGAAGGGGGCTTATGGGACTTTTGGGAAGTGGGGGGCTAGAAAAGGGGAAATCATTTGAAATGTAAATAAAAAATATATCAAATTAAAAAAAAACAGGATCTTTGTACAGAGTAATCAGTATCAAGTGGTACTTGGTGATATTATATCTAAGTTAGTTTTTTTTTTGTTGTTGTTGTTGATTTTCTGTAATATGAAAGAGTCACACCTAAAAAGAAAAGAATAAGATACAATGCTGGATCCCTTTCTGTTGTTTCTGAAAATCTCCTGAAAACTACTGAACCAAAGGAGAAGGTATGGTTTGAGTCCAATTTCCAGAAGGATGTAGGAGAAAGCAATAGGCAACTGCTCAGGCAGAATTTTCAGAATGAAGAAAAGCTTATGTTTGCTTCACAGCCCATAAGCTATTCGTCAGATGGATTGAAAGGATGTGATGGGAAACCAGTGAGCATGTTAACCTCAAGTGGGCCTGACCTAAAGTAGGATTGTGCTCAGCTACCTCTGTGTGAGAACGCACTGGAAGGCATGCATGATAGCTCTGAACACAAAGTAACTGTAGATAGAAATGGTGGAGAACAGAGAGTAGGTGACAGTCCAGGTGTGCCACAGTCGTGTAGACAAGGTTCTTATCTCAGTCCAGAAAGTAATCTCCCCCAACCAAAATTAACTGCAGACATTAAACCGTTTTCAGCAAAAGATCTGCAAGAAAAGAACCTTCATGTTGTGATAGGTCATGATTCTGACATCAAAAGAGCACCTAACTGAAGGGGAGAACTCTACTCTGTAATCCTCAGGAGCCTCGTGAGTGTGACACTGAGAATATGGAGAATTTGCCTTGTGGTAATATCCAGCAGAAAGTGAGAGTATTATTAGGACAAAAGAAAGCAAATGTGGAACCTGGTACTGAATTGCATAGTAAGAGCACCAAATATCTTCCTACACCTGAAGACCGAACTTGTGGCTCACCAGTACAGTTTCTATTGGACCTTTTTCAGACAAACAGGGAAAAATCAAAATTTTGGGGTTTTACAAGCAACTCTGAAAACAGTAGAAATGTGATGTTTTAGATATTTGGAAGGGAGAAAATTTAAGTATCCTGCTGTCAACATTTTTTTCTTCCCCATCAACTTCTGCATTCATTGGATTTTAGTAGTTAATGTATTTTTCAGAAGTGACAGCTATATTCCTGAAGTGTTTATAAATATATATATATATATATATATATATATATATAATTAGAAGTTGTAGACGAGTTGTTTTGTTTTTGTCAACTTTGTTTGTGCAACTGTCTGTAAATATTAAGATGATGTTTGTTATTTTTACAGTATTGAGTAGCTGTTACAAATTATACTATTAAAAACGTGACTTGTTTTTTAAAAATATAAAAGCAAAAAAAAAAGCAAACAACAGAAACTATGATAAATATGGCCATGTATTTGGGGAAGGATTTTAAGTGGCATTTGTATATCCTTATTCAGGTTGTTTATTATTATTGTTATTATTATTATTATAAATTTATTAAATATTTCATTTAACATATATTTAATATATTCATATTTGTTCCTATTCCCCAAATCTTTCCAGATCCTCCCCCTCTAACTATCAACCCAACTTAATGTTATGTCTCTCTAAAGAAAACTAACAGGAAGAAAAGTGGAGTCTGATTTGTATTAGCCATCTAACCCTGAGCATGAGGCCTGCCCTAGAATGTGGTGGATAAATTCACGGTCACTCCATTGGGTATAAAAATTGATTTTCCTTTCCCAGCAACTACCATTTTCAAATACTTTCTTGTCTAGGGGGGTGGGGCTTCCCTTCCTTCATGCTGTGACTGATGTCTGGGTTGAGTTTGTTTAGTTCTTTGGCATGCTCACAGAGTCTTTGTGCCCTTGTATGTCCATCTGTCCTTTTGTGTACAGAGAATGGTCTTTACTTAAAATTGTCCGCTACCTCTGTTTTTTATAGTCCTTTCAAGCTTTCTTTCACAAAGATTCTCAGCCTTTAGAAGAAGGATGTGAAAAAGGAAATCTCATTCAGCACTCAGTATTTCAATTGTACAGCTGTGAGTTTGTTTAGGTTTTGTTTGTTGTTTGGATTTTTGGTTTTGGTCTTGTTTGGTTGGTTGGTTGTTTTTTTGCTATTTACAATCTACTGCAAGGAAAATCTCTGCTATTGATTGAGCAGTGCACAGATCTATGGGTATTGAGGTATATATCATTAGGAGTAACTTTATTGCTATGTTCACTTAATAGAACAATAGTTCTATTCCTATCTTGTTTTAGGTCCTTGGCCTTATTAACAATATTGGATAAAGGTCCCATCACATAGAGTAGGCCTTAAATATAATCTGAAAGTATTGAGAAATACATAAAAATGTTCAACATGCCTAGTCATTAGGGGAAAGCAAATGAAATTTGAGATTTCATTTTTCTCCAGTCACAATGGCCAAGATTAATAAAACAAATGACATCAGAAGCTAGTGAGGATACATAGAAAGGGGACCACTTTTCATTACTAGTGGAAGTGGAAACTGGTACACCGAGTATGGAAATTATTTTGGAAGTTACTAGAAAAGCTGACAATCAGTCTATCACAAGATCTAACTGTACCTTAGCTCTTGGAAATATACCCAAAAGAATCTATATCTTAATATAGAGATACTTGCTCATCTATGTTGATTTCTGTCTCACTCAAAAGGTTTTGATCAGGTTTCTGTTCAGAAACTAAGATCAGTTTTTTTTTAATTTTTTTCACATATCTTGTTTTAACAATGTGTAGTTTACTATATTATCTGATACACTGGAACTTTATTTTTAATGATTTTTTTTATTATTTTCTTTATTTACATTTCAAATGCTATTCCCTTTCCTTGTTTCCCCTCTGAAAACCCCCTATCCCATCCCGCCTCCCCCTGCTTACTAACCCACCCACTCAAACTTCCCTGACCTGGCATTCCCCTACACTGGGGCATCGAGCCTTCACAGGACCAATGGCCTCTCCTCTCATTGATGTCTGAAAAGGCCATCCTCTGCTACATATGCAGATGGAGCCATGGGTCCCACCATGTGTACTCTTTGGTTAGTGGTTAAGTCCCTGGGACCTCTGAGGGGTCTGGTTTGTTCATACTGTTGTTCCTCCTATGGGACTACAAACCCCTTCAGCTCCTTGGGTCCTTTCTCTAGCTCCTCTATTGGAGACCCTGTGCTCAGTCCAATGATCGGCTGAGAGCACCCACCTCTGTATTTGTCAGGCACTGGCAGAGACTCTCAGGAGACAGCTATATCAGGCTCCTGTCAACAAGCACTTGTTGTCATCCACAATAGTGCCTGGGTTTGGTAAATGTATACAAGATGGACCTATATAAAGAAAGAAAATATCCAATAAAAAAACGATGTTCTTAAAAAAAAAAAAAGGAAAACCAAAGGGTGGATACTTTGGTCCTTCTTAAATAGGGTACAAAATGCCCATGGGAGGAAATACAGAGACAAAGTGTGGAGCGGAGACTAAATGCAAGGCCATTCAGAGACTACCCCACACAGGGAGCCATCTCATATACAGTATAAGAAGGTCACTGATTTGTTTGAATTAATTTTATAGCCAGCCACTTTACTGAAGTTGTTTATCTGGTTTAGGAGTTCTCTGGTAGAATTTTTGGGTCCACTTAAGTATACTATCATATCATCTACAAATAATATTTTGAATTCTTCATTTCCAATTTGTATCCCTTTGACCTCTTTTTGTTGTCTAATAGCTCTGGCTAGGACTTCGAGGACTATATTGAATAGGTATGGAGAGAGTGGAGAGCCTCATCTAGTCCCTGATTTCAGTGAGCTTGCTTTGCGTTTCTATCTAGTTTGATGTTGGCTACTGGTTTACTGTATATTGCTTTTACTATGTTTATGTATGGGCCTTGAATTTCTGATCTTTGCAAGACTTTTATCATGAAAGGGTGTTGGATTTTATCAAATGCTTTTTCAGCATCTAATGATGATCATGTGGTTTTTCTTCTTTGAGATTATTTATGTAATGTGTTACATTGATGGATTTCCTTGTATTGAATCATCCCTGTGATGAAGCCTATTTGATCATAATGGAAGATTCTTTTGATATGTTTTTGGATTTGGTTTTCAAGAATTTTGAGTATTTATTCATCGATATTCATAAGGGAAATTGGTAGTAAGTTCTCCTTTTTAGGGTTTTTGTCTGGTTTAGGTATCAGAGTAATTGTGGCCTCATAGAACAAATTGGGTAGTGTTCCTTCTATTTCTATTTTGGAGAATCATTTGGAGAGTATTGGCATTATGTCTTCTTTGAAGGTCTAATAGAACTCTTCACTAAACCTATTTGGTCCTGGGCTTTTCTTGGTTGAGAGACTTGATGACTGCTTATATTTCATTAGAGGTTATGGGGCTATTTAGATCGTTTATCTAATCCTGATTTAACTATGGTATCTGGTATCTGTCTAGGAAATTGTCCATTTCATCCAGATTTTCCAGTTTTGTTGAATAAGGGCTTTTTATTAAATAAACCCTGACTAAGGGTTTATCTATCTTGTTGATTTCCTCAAAGAACCAGCACCTGGTTTGGTTGATTCTTTGTATAGTTCTTTTTGTTTCTACATGGTTGATTTCAGCCCTGAGTTTAATTACTGCTTATTTTTGTTCTAGAGCTTCAGATGTGCTGTCAAGCTGCTAGTGTAATCTCTCTCCAGTTGCTTTTTGGAGTATGTATTGTTGTTGCTTCATTTTCATTAAATTCTAAAATGTCTTTGATCTCTTTATTTCTTCCTTGACCAAGTTATCATTGAGTAGAGTGTTGTTCAGTGGCCACGTCTATGTGGGGTTTCTATTGTTATTGATGTTATTGAATATCAGTGTTTATCTATGGTGATCTGATAGTATGCATGGGATTATTTCAATCGTCTTATATCTGTTGAAGCCTGTTTTCTGACTGAGTATATGGTCAATTTTGGAGAAGGTAACCTGAGGTGCTGAGAAGAAGGTGTATTCTTTTGTTTTCGGATAAAATGTTCTATAGATATGTGTTAAATCCATTTGGTTCATAGCTTCTGTTAGTTTCACTATTTCTCTGTTTAGTTTCTGTTTCCATGCTCTGTCCATTGAGGAGAGTAGGGTTTTGATTTCTCCCACTATTATTGTATGAGGTGCAGTATGTGCTTTGAGCTTTAGTAAAGTTTCTTTTATGAATGTGGGTGACCTTGCATTTGGAGCATAGATGTTCAGAATTGAGAGTTCTTCTTTGGTATATTTTTCCTTTGATGAGTATGAAGTGTCCTTCCTTATCTTTTTTGATACCTTTTGGTTGAAAGTTGATTTTATCTCATATTACAATTGTTACTCCAGCTCCTTTCTTGGGACCATTTGCTTAGAAAATTGTTTTCCAACATTTTACTTTGAAGTAGTGTCTGTCTTTGTCACTGAGGTGGGTTTCTTATATGCAGCAAATTGTTGGGTCCAGTTTTCGTATCTAGTCTGTTTTCCTATGTCTTTTTATTGTGGAATTGAGTCCACTGATATTAGTAGATATTAAGGAAAAGTGATGGTTGCTTCCTGGTATTATGTTGTTAAAGGTGGAGTTATGTTTATTTGGCTGTCTTCTTATTGGTTTGTTAGTGCAAGATTACTTTCTTGCTTTTTCTAAGGTGTGATTTCCCTCATTGTGTTGGAGTTTTCCATTTTTATCCTTTGAAGGGCTGGATTTGTAGAAAGATATTGTATAAATTTGGTTTTGTCATGGAATATCTTGGTTTCTCCATCTATGGTAATTGAGAGTTTTGCTGGGTATAGTAACCTGGGCTGAAATTTGTGTTCTCTTAGGGTCTATATGACATCTGTCCAGGATCTTATATCTTTCATAGTCTCTGGTGAGAAGTCTGGTGCAATTCTGATAGGTCTTCCTTTATATGTTACTTGACATTTTTCCCTTACTGCTTTTAGTATTCTTTCTTCATTTTGTGCATTTGGTGTTTTGATTATAATGTGATGAGAGGAATTTCTTTTCTGGTCCAATCTATTTGGAGTTCTGTAGACTTCTTATATGTCCATGGGTATCTCTTTCTTTAGGTTAGAGGAGTTTTCTTTTATAGTTTTTTAAAAGTTATTTACTGGCACTTTAAGTTGGAAGTCTTCACTCTCTTCTATCCCTATTATACTTAGGTTTGGTCTCCTCATTGTGCCCTGAATTTCCTGGATGTTTGGGTGAGGAGCTTTTTGCATTTTGCATTTTCTTTAACTGTTGTGTCAATGTTTTCTATGATATCTTCTGTACCTGACATTCTCTCTTCCATCTCTTGTATTCTGTTGTTGATGCTTGCATCTGTGACTCCTGATTTTGTTCCTAGATTTTCTATCTCTAGTGATGCTTCCCTTTGTGATTTATTTATTGTTTCAGCTTCCATGTTTAGATACTGGATGGTTTTGTTCAGTTCTTTCACCTGTTTGGCTGTGTTTTGCTGTAATTTTTTAAGGGCTTCTACTTGTTTACCTGTGTTCTCCTATATTTTGTTGAGGGAGTTATTTATGTTCTTAAAATCCTCTATTAGCATCATGAGATGCGATTTTAAATCCAACTCTTGTTTTTCCAGTGTGTTAAGGAATCCAGGACTTGTAGTGGTGGGAGTACTGGGTTCTGATGTTGCCAAGTAGCCTTGATTTCTGTTGGTAGTGTTCTTGTGCTTGCTTTCATCCATCTGGTTATCTCTGGTGTTAGTTGGTCTTGCTGTCTCTGGCTAGAGCTTGTTCCACCTGTGGGCCTGTAAGCCTGTGTCAGTACTCCTGGGAGATCAGCTCTCTTCTGGCAGGATCTGTTTGCAGATGTATGTGGAGTTTTTTGGCTCCCAGGTGCAGTTGGAGACTGTAAGAATCCTGTCCCTGCAGCTCCACTGATCATATGCCTCCACTGATCATATGCCACTGATCATGTGCACTCCTAGTTGTTCCCCTCTGGACAGTTATTCGAGAGAAAGTGGAGATTTCACCTCTGCACCCAGAAGTGAAAGAGCTGCTGGAAGATCACTCTCTCCTGGCAGGCTATACACAGAAAGCTGTGGAGCAGCCTGACTCCCTGGTGCAAATGGTGATTGGAAGGATCCTGTCCCAGATGTTCGGCTGATCATATGCCCTGTGTGCTCCCAGCTGTTCCCCTCCAGACAGTTTTTGGAGAGAAAGTAGGGATCTACCCTCCATGCCCAGAAGTGAAGGTCCTGCTTGGAGATCCATACTGCCACTTAAAAACTTCAGGTCTCAATGTTACAGTAGTTGAAATTACAGGCATTGCAAACATATCCAGATTTTCATTATTTTTATTTTTACTATTGTAAAAGTGTTAGTTGGGTCAAATATTTATTTTTATTCGTTATTTTATTTATATTTAAAATGTTATTCCCCTTCATACTTTCCCCTCCACAAACCTCTCTCCCCCCTCCCCTTCTTCCATGAAATTGCTCTACCCCCCACGTATCCACTCCAGCCTCAGCAACACCCTAGCATTCTCTCACATTGGGTCATAGAGCCTCCATAGCACCTCTTATTGATGCCAGATGAGGTCATCATCTGCTACATAAGCAGCTAGAGCCATGGGCCCCTCCATGTGTACTCTTTTGTTGGTGGTTTAATCTCTGGGAGCTCTGGGGTGTCTAGTTGGTTGATATTGTTATTCTTTCTATGGGGTTGCAAACCCCTTCAGCTCCTTCAGTTCTTCCTCTAACTCCTTCATTGGGGTCACTGTGCTCAGTCTGATGGTTGTCAGCAAGCATCTGCATCTGTATTGGTGAGGCTCTGGTACAGCCTCTAAGAAACAGCTATATCAGCCTCCTGTCAACAAGTGCTTCTTGGCATCAGCAATAATGTCTTGGTTTGGTGACTGCAGATGGGATGGACTCCTAGGTGGGGCAGTCTCTGGATGGCCTTTCCTTCAGTTTCTGCTTTTCTCTTTGTCTCTGTATCTCCTTTTAACAGGAACAATCCTGAATTAATATTTTTGAAATGGGTGGATTGTCCCATTCCTCAACTGGGATCCCTGGTCTCAAATGCTAAGGATTGAAGTACTATCCTTAGGCATCAAGAAAATGCAAATCATAATGATCCTAAGATTCTACCTCATACCACTCAAAATGGCTAAGATCAAAATCTCAGGTGACAGCAGATGCTGCCAATGATGTGGAGAAAGAGGAACACTTCTCCATTGCTGGTGGGATGGCAAACTGCTACAACCACTCTGGAAATCAGCTAGGTGATTCCTCAGAAAATTGAACATAGTACTACCTGAAGACCCAGCTATACCCCTCCTGGGCATATACCAAGAAGATGCTCCAACATACAACAAGGACACATGTTCCACTATGTTCATAGCAGCCTTATTTATAATAGCCAAAAGCTGGAAAGAGCCCAGATGTACTTCAACAGAGGAAAGGTTACTGAAAATGTGGTACATTTACATTATGGAGTACTACTCAGCTATTAAAAACGACTTCAGCCAGGCAGTGGTGGTGCACGCCTTTAATCCCAGCACTTTGGAGGCAGAGGCAAGCGAATTTCTGAGTTCAAGGCCAGCCTGGTCTACAAAGTGAGTTCCAGGACAGCCAGGGCTACACAGAGAAAAGCTTTCTCACAAAAACAAAACAAAACAAACAAACAAACAAAAAAAACGACTTCATGAAATTCACAGGCAAATGGATGGAACTTGAAAATATCATCTTGATTGAGATAACCCAGTAACAAAAGAACACAATGGTATATACTCACTGATAAGTCGATATTAGCCAAAGAAAAGCACAGAATGCCCACAGTACAACTCACAGACCATATGAAACCCAAGAAGAAGGAAGACCAAAACATGGATGCTTCAATCCTACTCAGAAGGGGGAAGAAAATATACTTTTTAAAATCATATATGTGTATTGTAATTATTTTCTCTATGTATTTAACTTTGTATTTTCTTAATGTCTTGGTACCTTTTTTAAATAAAATATAAGTTATTTTCTTTAGTTTCATGGAAAGAATTACCTTCCTTTAATGAATTGCCTCTGCTCCATTTATTTTCTTTTTAATTTAATTTTATATTTTTTACTTATTCACTTTACATCCAACTCACTGCATACCCCTCCAGTCACCCTCTCCCACAATCCTTCCCTCATTCCCACTCCACTTCTTCTTTGAGTGGGTGGGGGCCCCTGAGTATCCCCTTTGGCACTTTGCATGTCTACAAGGCTAGGCATTTTCTCTCCCACTGATGCCAGAAATGACATCCCAGCTAGTAGAACATATCCCATGTACAAGCAACAGCTTTTGGGATAGCCCCCATTCCAGTTGTTAGGGATACACATTAAGACCAAGCTGCACATCTGCTACATATGTGCGAGTGGCCTAGGTCCAGTTTGTGTATGTTCTTTAGTAGGTATTTCAGTCTCTCATAGCTTCAAGGGTATATGTTAGTTGACTTTGGTCTTCCTGTGGGGTTCCTGTTCCATTCAAGGCCTGCAGTCCTTCCTCCTATTCTTCAATAAGAGTCCCCAAGCTCCATCCACTGTTTGGCTGTGGGTGTCTGAGTCAGCTGCTGCACAGAGCCTCAGAGGACAACATGCTACTGTCTGCAAGAATAACAGAGTATCATTAATAGTGTTAGGGTTGGTGCTTGCCCATGTGATGGGTCTCAAGTTGGGTTGGTTATTGTTTGGTCATTCCCCCAGTCTCTGTTCATTCCCCAGTGCCTGCCTTACTTGTAGACAGGATAGATTTTGCGTAGCAAGTTTTGTCATTGGGTTTGAATCTCTATTGCTCCACTGGGGTTCCTGCCTGGCTACAGGAGGTGGCCTCTTCAGATTTCATATCCTTTAATGAAGTGAGTCAGAGTTAAGGTTACCCCCATTGATTCTCAGGTTCCCCCCTTATCCCAGGTCTCTGTCCTATTCTGCAGATGCATCCCTTCCATCCCCCATCAGTTATGTTTCTATTCATTTTCATGGCTATCCATCGATTTCTCTTTTCCTTCCCTGATCCTGAACCCCTCTTCCCCTTTTCCTTTCATCCCCCTTCCCTCTCACTTCCCTCCCTCCATCTGTCTCTTATGATTATTTTATTCCCCCTTTTAAGTGAGATTTTAGCTTCCTCACTTGGCCCTTCTTGTTTAGCTTCTTTGAATCTGTGGAGTATAACATAATATCTGTATTTTATGGCCAATATCCACTTATGAGTACATGTCATGCATGTTCTTTTGGGACTGGGTTACCAAACTCAGATGATATTCTCAAGTTCCATTCACTTGCCTGCAAAATTCATGATGTCTTGCTTTTAAATAGCTTAATAGTATTCCATTGTTTAGATGTACCACATTTTCTTTATCCAATCTTCAGTTGAGGGACATCCAGGCTGTTTTCAGTTTCTGCTTATTATGAATAAGGCTGCTATGAACATAATTGAGCAAGTGTCTTTGTGAGATGTTGTAGCATCTTTTGGGTATGTGTCCAGGAGTGGTATAGCTGGGTCCTCAGGTAGAACTATTGCCAGTTTTTTGAGAAAATGCCACATCGATTTTAAAAGTGGTTGTGCATGTTTGTACTCCCACTAGCAATGAAGTATTCCCCTTGCTCCACATCCTTACCAACATGTGCTATTACTTTAGTTTTTGACCTTAGCCATTCTGACTGGTGTGAGGTGGAACATCAGGGTTGTTTTGATTTGCATTTCCCGGATGACTAAGGACTTCGAACATTTTTAAAGTGTTTTTCAGCCATTTGAGTTTCCTCTGTTGATAATTTTCTGCTTTGTTCTGTAAGAAATTTTTAATTGGGTTATTTGGGTTGTTGATTTCTAACTTCTTGAGTTCTTTGTAAATTTTGGATGTTAGCCCTCTATTGGATATAGAGTTGATGAAGAACTTTTCCCATTTTTTGACCTGCCAATTTGTCCTTTTGACAGTGTCCTTTGCATTACAAAAGCTTTTCTGGTCCACCCTTAAAGGTGGGTTGATACCATTTGTGTGGGTTATCTGGATTTTTGTGTTTGTAGTTTTGTTTGTTTTCCACACTGATCTATATGTGTCAATTTGTTGTACGGTTTCCCCTTCCAGGTATAAAATGGAACAATCCTTTTAATTAATTAATTATTTTATTTATTTACACCCCAAATGTTGCTCCCTGGTACCCTCTGGCAAAGGGCATCAAGTCTCTACAGATTAGGTGCATCTTTTCCCACTGAGGTCAGACAAGGCAGCCTTCTGCTACATATGTTCCAGGGGCCTCAGATCAGCCTGTGCATGCCTTAGGCATTTTCATGCCAAAGCAAGTGTTAACAGTTGCCAGTGCAGTGGTTCTCAGCCTTCCTAATACTGTGACCCTTTAATACAGTTCCTCATGGAATGGTGACCCTGAAACCATATTTTTTTAATCACTACTTCATATTTGTAATTTGCTACTGTTATGAATCATCAAACAAATATCTGTGTTCCTGGTTGTCTTAGGTGACCCTGTGAAAGGGTCCTTTAATTCGCACCATGAGTTTCAACCCATGGGTTGATAACCACTGCCGAAGTAGAAAGAGTTTGGGTTTGTGCCATATGACTTTCACCTGGAATTATTGCTACTGGAAAGTCTGGCTATTTCTGTGATAAATTTGATCATGTGGTTCTTGGGCCTTTGGAACTGTTTTAAGGCATGTATATGGAAAAGTCTAAAGAAAATTCCTTAAATATACTGTAAGGAAAGTTTAGTGAACCCTTCTAGTGTTGTTTTTGAAGACCAAAAAGAAGTAAATAAATGTTACTATAGAGATGCGGCTCTTGGAATTTCAAAGAGGAACTTGGATAAGAGCTATTTGTGTGGTCTTCTGACTATGAACCTGGTTTCAGAGAAATCACCATTTGAGAAAATCATCCCACATTGCACTAGAACAATAAGAAATGTGGCTTTGGGTCAAAATCCACACTTGTTGTACCAGCTTTTGTATTAGTTACTTTTCTGTTGCTTTAGAAAATATCCTGATGAAATCAATTCGACTAATGAAGAAATTATTTTTACTACAGTTTCTGGGTGCTACTCACCATGGTGGTTCAATCATGGTGGCAGGAACTTGAGGAGGCAGTGTGATTAGTTTGCTTACTATGACTTCACGCTACAGTGTGGGATGGATAAAATGATAGCATTTATTTGTATTTGGTTTTTTCCCTCACTGTTGGTTTCTGTATTTTGAGACGTTTGTGGTTCTGTTTTTCTCCTTCTTAAAACAATGTTATCAGCTGTTATTGATAATGATTCTTTGCTACAATTTAACAAATAATCTATTTTTGATGCATTCCAGTATTAAAAATCATTCTACTTCATGCTACTGTTGTAAATCCATCATAAGCCTTAGAATACAGACTATCTCACACAGAATCTTCTTTTGTATGCTTTGCCCCTGGTCTAACTCTACATAGGCAGGGCTCTTAGACAACACAGCTTATTCCTCTCTATCAATTTTGCTGTAGCATAATCCAAATCTCCCTCAGCAGGAATCTGAAACAAACTCAGTAGAAACATTTCACTGTGAATCATGACAATTATATGAATCACAGTCTCTCTTTATTATTATTATTATTATTATTATTATTATTATTATTATTATTTGTTGGGAACCAGCAAGCTTAGCTCAACGACCCCAGCTGAGCTGTTTGCACAGGTTTCTTGAAAGCAAAACATCCCACTGCTTAGCTTGATTCCTGCCTTCCAGCCTGGTGTGGTAGGGACTTCCCAGGTGTCTGACCTATGGCTATAATTATTTTTTCCTGTTCCCTTCCCTGGCCTCTAGCATATATATTGCTGGTCTCTCAGTAAAGCCAGGGGTATTCTCCTTACAGAACGACCCATGTCTGTGTTTTCTGTTAATTCCCCAGGCCTATGCCCGATACTTGGTACTGTGGGTGCGCGGGTGCCATGAATTATTATTTTCTATATTCTTTGTTTGCATTCCAAATGATTTTCCCTTTCCCGGTTCCCCCCTCCCCATAAATCCCATAAGCCCTCTTCCCTCTGCCCATTCCCCAATCAATCCCTCCTACTTCTCTGTCCTGGTAATCCCCTACAATATTGCATCAAACCTTTCCAGGACCAGGGCCCTCTCCTTCTTTCTTCTTGAGAATGATTTGATATGTGAATTATGTCTTGGGTATTCAGAGCTTCTGGGCTAATATCCACTTATCAGTGACTGCATTCCTTGTGTGTTCTTTTGTGAATGAGTTACCTCACTTAGGATGATATTTTCCAGTTTCAACCATTTACCTAAAAATGTCATGAATTCATTGTTTTTAATTGCTGAGTAGTACTCCATTGTGTAAATACACTACATTTTCTGTATCCATTCCTCTGTTGAGGGACATCTGGGTTCTTTCCAGCTTCTGGCTATTATAAATAAGGCTGCTATGAACATAGTGGAGCATGTGTCCTTATTGCATGCTGGGGAATCCTATGGGTTATATGCAGAGTCTGGGTGTATCCTCTGGGTATATACACAGTATCTCTTGTTAAAATATATTAAAATAGCATTTGTTTGGATTAGAGTTTAAAATGGTAAATAATCTGATTTCTAAAAATACACTTATCAAAGATGTATATACATTGCTCTTCCCTCTAAACTAGTTTCTATGTTTCTCCTCAGTAAATAAAAAGTAAATAAATTCCATCTTCTACTTCACCTGATATTTCCTGAAGTAATAGCGTACTTCCCACTTTTGAGGATTCTGGGAGATAATTCTTGTCTAGCTGTTTGAGATAGGTTAATATCATATAAAAGTCTGTAATTGCTTTTATTATTTCTTTTACTCATACTAATATTGTCCAACTCAGCAATATTCTCATAAACAGAATATTGATGATTAGTGATGCTAAGAGTCTTTCTTAGGGCTGCAAAAATTTGCTTCTATTGATTAAAATTATACTTTGTTTTGTAATTGTATTTTATTGAAAATGGTGCTTGGTCATTGAATTGAAATAATTCAAAATGCATAAAAAGGAAAATGACAAGATTGATCCCCTTGACTAAAGCAGTGTTAACAATATGCAGCATATATTTCTGCACCACTTTCTATGATCAAATTTGTACCTATTAAACTGAAAATGCAAAATAACATATTTTAGACCTTATTTACTGAAAATGAGTGCACATTTCCCCATGTAAAACTTCCACCATCATACTTTTAATATGGTTAGATATTGTGGATGGCGTTGACAGTGAACATCAACATAATAGGAATAGGCTTCAAAAGATTTTAGAATATTCTTCAAAGAGATCCTAAACAATACTTACTAACATTATTTCTAGATAGTTATCTCATTTATTTTTCTGAAACTTAAATTCAAATTCTTTTTTAATATCTCAACACATTTACTTGACATATAAATTTTACTATTGTGTTGTAAAAATTCTTTGCAATTCATATTTTCCAACTAATATTCATATTAAAATCTTCTTATTGCTTCACATAATTGCTATTTCTAGTATATACCTTCAGCTTCAAAATGCTAAATACCTTTTTGAAATTAAATGTTCTTATGTTTAAGTTACAAAATATTTCTTTAATTTTTTGGTTGCTAGAATTCCTAGAATAGTCTTTCTATATCCTCTTCAGAATCTAAATTGACTCTGTTTGGGTTATCTACACTAAACATAATACCTAACACTTAAGTCTTTCATATCTAAGTTTGGTTGTGTTTTTTGTTTTGTTTTTGTTTTGCTATTGTCAGTGGTGAATGATATTGTTTTTCTGGTTTCTCTTTTTTTTTTCAATTTGTTCCTGTGGTGTGTGTGTGTGTGTGTGTGTGTTGGTTTTATATTCAGTTGTTTCATCAAAAATACTTATAAAAACTATGAGGAATCTCTGTGTTGGGAAATTCATGCCAACTGATAAAACTTGTATGTGTCTCTAAACATCTTTAACTTTGGAATGATGTACTGGCTGCTTGTGTGTGTCAACTTGACACAGGCTGGAGTTATCACAGAGAAAGGAGCTTCAGTTGAGGAAGTGCCTCCATAAGATCCAGCTTGGGGCATTTTCTCAATTAGTGATCAAGTGGGGAGGGCCCCTTGTGGGTGGTACCATATCTCAGCTGGTAGTCTTGGGTTCTATAAGAGAGCAGGCTGAGCAAGCCAGGGGAAGCAAGCCAGTAAGAAACATCCCTCCATGGCCTCTGCATCAACTCCTGCTTCCTGACCTGCTTGAGTTCCAGTCCTGACTTCCTTTAATGATGAACAGCAATGCAGAAGTGTAAGCTCAATAAACCCTTTCCTCCCCAACTTGCTTCTTGGTTATGATATTTGTGCAGGAATACAAACCCTGACTAAGACAAATTGATACCAGCGTAGTGGGGTATTCCTGTGACAACCTGACCATGTTTTGGGGGAGGATTGTGGAAGGACTTTGGAACTTTGAGCTACAAAAGCTGTGGAAAGTTCTGTAGGAACTTGGAAGACAATGTTACGAACAGTGCAGAAGATGGAGTTGAGCATTTTTTAAGATGCTTCTCCGCCATCCGAAGTTCTTCAGTTGAGAATTCTTTGTTTAACTCTGTACCCCATTTTTAATAGGGTTGTTTGGTTTTCTGGAGTCTAACTTCTTGAGTTCTTTATATATATTGGATATTAGCCCTAACCCAATTCTCCTTTACCAGCATGTCCTGGATACCCCATCACACCAGTAAAACAAGATTTGGATTTAAAATCACTGGTCATGATGCTGGTACAGGAACACATGAAGGACATACTTAAAGAAATTCAGGAGAAAATGGATCAAAAGATAGAAGTCCTTGCAAGGGAAGCACAAAAATCATTGAAAGAAATCCAGGAGAATACAAAAGCCAATAATGAGGAAACGCAAAAAACACTTAAAGAAATACAGGAGAACTTTGGTCAACAGGCTGAGGTCATAAAAGAGGAAACACAAAAATCTCTTAAAGAATTACAGGAAAGCACAAACAAGCAAGTGAAGGACCTAAGGAAAACCATCCAGGATCTAAAATCAGAAGTAGAAACAACTAAGAAAACTCAAAGGGAGACAACTTTGGAGATAGAAAACCTTGGGAAGAAATCAGGGGCCATAGATGCAAATATCAACTACAGAATACAAGAGATAGAAGAAAGTATCTCAGATGCAGAAGATACCATAGAAACCATGGACTCAATGGTCAAAGAAAATGCAAAATGCAAAAAGCTTGTAACCCAAAACACCCAGAAAATCCAGGACACAAAGAGAAGACCAAACCTAAGGATTATAGGCATAGATGAGAGTAAAGATTTACAACTTGAAGGGCCAGAAAATTTCTTCAATAAAATTATGGAAGAAAACTTCCGTAACCTAAAGAGAGAGATGCACATGAATATAGAAGAAGCCTACAGAACTCCAAACAGAACTGGACCAGAACACAAATACCTCCCATCACATAATAATCAAAACCCTAAATGTACTAAACAAAGAAAGAATATTAAAGGCAGTAAGAGAAAAAAGGCCAAGTAACATATAAAGGAAGACCTACCAGAATCACACCAGACATCTCACCTGAGACTATGAAAGCTAGAAGATCCTGGGCAGATCTCATGCAGACTCTAAGAGAACACAAATGCCAGCCAAAACTACTATACCCAGCAAAACTCTCAATTACCATAGATGGAGAAACTAAGATATTCCATGACAAAACCAATTTTACCCAATATCTATCCACAAACCCAGCCCTACAAAGGATAATAGGAGGAAAACACCAATACAAGGAAGGAAGCTTCACCCTGGAAAAAGCAAGATTGTAACCTTCTTTCACCAAACCCAAAAGAAGATAACCTATCAAATTGAAAAAATTACATCAAAGATGACAGGAAGTTATAATCACTATTCTTTAATATCTCAACATCAATGGGCTCAATGCCCAATAAAAAGACATAGACTAACAGACTGGATATGTAAACAGGACCCTACATTTTGCTGCTTACAGGAAACACACCTCAGGGTCAAAGACAAACACTACCTGGTTGGAAGACAATTTTACAAGCAAATGGTCTCAGGAAACAAGCTGGAGTAGCCATTCTAATATCAGATAAAATTGAATTTCAACCCAAAGTCATCAAAAGAGACACTGAGGGACACTTCTTGCTGGTCTAAGGAAAAATACAACAAGAAGAACTCTCAATCCTGAACATCTATGCTCCAAATGCAAGGGCACCCTCATTCATAAAAGAAACTTTACTAAAGCACAAAACATATATTGCACCTAACACAATAATTGTGGGTGACTTCAACACTGCACTTTCCTCAATGGACCGATCAGGAAAACAGAATCTGAACAGGGACAGAGTGAAACTAATTGAAGCTTTGGACCAATTAGATTTAACAGATATATATATATATATATATATATATAACATTTTATCTTAAAGCAAAAGAATATACCTTTTTCTCAGCATCTCATGGTACCTTCTCCAAAATCGATCATATAATTGGTCACAAGACAGACATCAGCAAATATAAGAAGATCGAACTAATCCCATGCCTCCAATCAGATCACTATGGAGTAAAAGTGGTCTTCAATAGCAACAAAAACAACAGAAAACCCACATACACGTGGAAACTGAACAATATTCTACTCAATGATACCTTGGTCAAGGAAGAAATAAAGAAATTAAAGACTTTAGATTTTAATGAAAATGAAGACACAACATACCCAAATCTATGGGATACAATGAAAGCAGTGCTAAGAGGAAAACTCATAGCCCTGAGTGCCTCCAAAAAGAAAATGGAGCGAGCATACACTAACAGCTTGATGACACACCTGAAAGTCCTGGAACAAAAAGAAGCTATTTCACCCAGGAGGAGTAGAAGGCAGGAAACCATCAAACTCAGGGCCTAAATCAATCAAGTAGAAACAAAGAGAACCATACAAAGAAAAAACAAAACCAGGAGCTGGTTCTTTGAGAAAATCAACAACCCTTAGCCAGACTAACCAAAGGGCACACAGACAGTATCCAGATTAACAAACTTAGAAATGAAAAGGGAGATATAACAACAGAAACTGAGGAAATTCAAAAAATCATTAGATCCTACTACAAAAGCCTGTATTCAAAACAACTGGAGAATCTGGAGGAAATACACAGTTTCCTAGACAGATATCAGACACCAAAACTAAATCCGGATCAAATAGATCATCTAAACAGTTCAATAACACCTGAAGAAATAAAAAGTGTCATAGAAAGTCTCCCAATCAAAATAGCACGGGACCAGATGGTTTCAGTGCAGAATTCTATCAGACCTTCATAGATGACATAACACCAATACTCTTCAAACTATTCCACAAAATAGAAACAGAAGGAACTCTACCCAACTCATTCTATGAAGCCACAATTACGCTGATACCAAAACCACACAAAGACCCAACAAAGAAAGAGAACTTCAGGCCAATTTCCCTTATGAATATTAATGTAAAAATACAAAATAAAATTCTTGCCAACTGAATCCAAAAACACATCAAAACGATCATCCACCATGATCAAGTAGGCTTCATCCCAGGGATGTAGGGATGGTTCAATATAAGGAAATCCATCAATGCAATCTACTACATAAACAAACTCAAAGAAAAAAAAACATATGATCATCTCATTAGATGCAGAAAAAGCATTTGACAAAATTCAGCATCCTTTCAGGCTAAAAGTCTTGGAAAGAACAGGAATTCAAGGCCCATACCTGAACATTGTTAAAACAATATACAGCAAACCAGTAGCCAACATCAAAGTAAATGGAGAGAAACTAGACACAATCCTACTAAAATCAGGGACTAGACAAGGCTGTCCTCCCTCTCCATATCTTTTCAATATAGTACTTGAAATTCTAGCTAGAGCAATTAGAAAACATAAGGAGGTCAAAGGGATACAAATTGGAAAGGAAGAAGTCAAATTATCACTATTTGCAGATGACGTGATAGTCTACTTAAGTGACCCGAAAACCTCCACCAGAGAACTCCTACAGCTGATAAACAACTTCAGCAAAGTGGCTCATTATAAAATCAACTCAAGCAAATCAGTTGCCTTCTTATACTCAAAGGATAAGCAGGCTGAGGAAGAATTTAGGGAAATGACACCCTTCACAATAGCCACAAACAATATAAAGTATCTTGGTGTGACTCTAACCAAACAAGTGAAAGATCTATACAACAAGAACTTCAGGTCTCTGAAGAAGGAAATCAAAGAAGACCTCAGAAAATGGAAAAATCTGCCATGCTCGTGGATTGGCAGGATTAATATAGTTAAAATGCCCATCTTGGCAAAAGCAATCTACAGATTCAATGCAATCCCCATCAAAATCCTAACTCAGTTCTTCACAGAGTTAGAAAAAGCAATTCTCAAATTTGTCTGGAATAACAAAAACCCAGGATAGCTAAAACTATTCTCAACAAAAGAAATTCTGTAGGAATCAGTATCCCTGACTTCAAGCAATACTACAGAGCAATAGTGTTAAAAACTGCATGGTATTGGCACAGTGACAGACAAGTGGACCAATGGAATAGAATTGAAGACCCAGAAATGAATCCACATACCTATGGTCACTTGATCTTTGACAAAGGAGCCGAAAACATCCAGTGGAAAAAAGATAGCCTTTTCAACAAATGGTGCTGGTTCAATTGGAGGTCAGCATGCAGAAGAATGCGAATTGATTGATACATTCTTATCTCCATGTACTAAACTCCACTCCAAGTGGATCAAGGACCTCCATATAAAACCAGACACACTGAAACTAATAGAAAGGAAACTGGGGAAGACCCTTGAGGACATGGGCACAGGGGGAAAGTTCCTGAACAGATCACCAATAGCTTATGCTCTAAGATCAAGAATTGACAAATGGGACCTCATAAAATTACAAAATTTCTGTAAGGCAAAGGACACTGTTAAAAGGACAAAATGGCAACCAGCAAATTGGGAAAGGATATTCACCAACCCTACATCTGATTGAGGGCTAATATCCAATATATACAAAGAACTCAAGAAGGTAGACCTCAGGGAACCAAATAACCCTATTAAAAAATGGGGTACAGATCTAAACAAAAAATTTTCACCTGAAGAAATGGCCGAGAGGCACCTTAAGAAGTGCTCAACTTCATTAGTCATTAGGGAAATGCAGATCAAAACAACCCTGAGATTTCACCTCACACCAGTCAGAATGGCTAAGGTCAAAAACTCAGGAGACAGCAGGTGTTGGCGAGGATGTGGAGAAAGAAGAACACTCCTCCACTGCTGGTGGAGCTGTAAGCTGGTACAACCACTTTGGAAATCAGTCTGGCGGTTCCTCAGAAAACTGTACATGACACTTCCGGAGGACCCCACTATACCTCTCCAGGGCATATAACCAAAGGATTCCCCGGCATGCAATAAGGACACATGCTTCATTATGTTCATAGCAGTCTTATTTATAATAGCCAGAAGCTGGAAAGAACCCAGATGTCCCTGAAAGGAAGAATGGATACAGAAAATGTCGTATATTTATACAATGGAATAGTACTCAGCAATTACAAACACTGAATTCACAAAATTTTTAGGCAAATGGTTTGATCTGGAAAATATCATCCTAAGTGATGTAACCCAATCCCCAAAGAATACACATGGAATGCAATCTCTGATAAGTGGATATTAATTAACCCAGAAGCTCTGAATACCCAAGGCACAAATAGCATAACAAATGACTCCCATGAAGAAGTATGGAGAGGGTCCTGATCCTGGAAAGGATTGATCTAGCATTGGAAGGGAGTATCAGGACAGAGAAAAAGGAGAGAGGTGATTGGAGAATGGGTGGAGAGAAGAAGATTTATGGGACATATGGGGAGGGGGGATCTGGGAAAGGGGAAATCATTTGGAATGTAAACAAAGAATATAGAAAATAAAAATAAATAAAAAAGAAATCCTGAGTAAGACAAATAATATGGAAATAAAAATATGATGACCTAGAAAGATGGATCAAGTGATTCAGAGCTCTTCCAGAGGCCCAAGTTACATTCCCAACATCAGTGTTAGGAGGCTTGCAAGTTCCTATTCTCTAGATCCAAGAAATGTGATGCTCTCTTCTGGCCTCAACAGGTACACATACAAATATGGCTGGCAGAAATGCATGCTCATGCATGTACAAGAGAGCACTTGCATATGTGCACACACACACACACACAGAGAGAGAGAGAGAGAGAGAGAGAGAGAGAGAGAGAGAGACCTTTACAGAAAAAAAATGACAGGAGAGTACCATCTATTATAAAACCTAGTATGACAAATAATATTGGAAAATATGTTTTAATGTTACTAGGATAAAATTATGCAAAATATTTTATTATTTTAGAATATGTAGTATTTTGAAAATATTGATCTATAAGATCCTTAATGAATACAACTAAAACTTCCCCAATGTTGATTATGATATGAACAGAAGATAGGAACCGGCAAATCAGTTTGGGCTCAGAGAGATTCATTCTTTTCCTTAGCCGGAATTCGGAAGTGTCTTTGGTTCTATCCTGGTCAGAAGCTTGAAATTCTAGAGATATTAAGAAACTCTGTTTCCTGATCTGGTTTCCTGGTATCTTTTATCTCCTTTATATCTAGGCCTGGAAGTTATACCTGAGAATGAAACTGAAACTCCAGTAAAGATGCCAGGGATGGAAAAGCACAGTGACACCAACTAGACTGGCATGCTTACATCCATGCTTCAACAAAGTTTCTTACATAAGTCCTACAAAAAGTTAAAATTTAAAATTTACAAAGAAACTAAAGTAGCAATTTAGTGGTACCCTGTCCTGGGACCTGCTCCTATTATACAGAGGCTATGCCTAGTCTTAAGCACCCATCTGTGAAACTAGTATTTTCCTCTAAACTCTCATCCTGTGGTATACAAAAAAGAGAAGTTTTCAGGCTCCCAGTGGATGTTTTGTGTACCATGAACTTCTGACATGCTCCTTCATTAACTGAGCGAACTTGAGTCAGTTGAGGACCACACATTTCTCCTATTTCAATCATTTAATTGCGCTTAAATCTCAATGTTTCTCAATTCTCTATACCATTAATGACTATTTACTATTGTTGTCAGTGCTGATGAGATTTATCAGGTAGACACAAACTAGAGTAACCTGAGAAGAGAGAGCTTCAGTTGAAATATTACCTCCATCAGGTTGGACTATGTTATGTCTATTTGGCATTATTTTTATTGATAATTGATGGTAGACAGTGCTAAGTTTAGTAAGTTGTATAAGAGAGCAAACTCAGAAAGCCATGTGAACAAACCAGTAAGCAACCCTCCTCCCTGGATTGTGTTTCAGCTTCTGGCTCCAGATTGCTGCTTAAGTTCCTGCCCTGTCTTCCTTCATGATGGATCTGAAGTGGAAATACAAGCCACCCCCAAGTTCGTTTAGTCAGTGTTTGATCACAGCAACAAAAAGCAAACTAGGACAGTTAATTCCTTCTCATGCCACCTAGTTTTACATTTTATTTTCCAGTCACATGGAGGTATATAGCAATGTCCTGAGTGATTCTAAATTGTCTTTTTTCCAACTCCTTGTCAAACTTTAAAACATATGAAGAGATTTCTATTACAATATGATGGGAATGTACCTCTAAGTTCTCTATATTGCTATTTAAGCTTATTACTCATAGGAGAATAGAAGGTGATGTTTTAACTACTTTGAGCACGGATATTTAGAAAATATTCTCAATTTTAGTCTTACCACCATCCTATTGTCAGAGAACCTGATGTTTCTATTCCTGATAATTTTTTTAACATTTGACAAATTGAAAAGCAGTCTGTTTGGGAAATTCCATAACTACTAGGTTAGTGCAGGACTTCCCCACTCCTAAAAGATTTTTTACTAATCCACTACTTTTATTCTTCTAAAATACTATTCTTAGAACTTGTGTACCATTCTCTTGCATGTTTAAACTTTTGAATATTGTCTGGTGCTGTAGAGTGGATGTGAGGTCAGCCCCTCTAAAACAAAAATAAAAAATAATACCTAAAGTTCGATTGTAAACCACTTGCCTAGCATGTACAAGGCAATTGGTTCAAGTTCCAATTCTGCCAAAATAAATAAATAAATAAATAAATAAATAAGTACATAAATGTCTTATTTTAGTTTTTGTTGTAGTTTGAGGAAGGAACTATAGCAAACACTTATAAACACTGCATCTTATTTAACTGAACTAGTATTCAGGGAGTAATTATTGCTGTCATATCATAAAGTTACAGGTTATTCTTTCCAGTCCATTTCTGTCTGCCCACTTTGCTGAATTAAGTATGATGGATCATATTTTCTAGAATTCTTAGGTTAGAATACATGTGTGAGTACATAAAAGACTACACTACCTGCTTCTGCTCAGGTATCCATTTAGCCACATGGAAATCATAACACATTAAAGACCTTTGATATACAAATGATAATTGGCAAGAAGATTAATGATTGTTAGTTCTATTTAAAATATTCACGAAATAGTACATACGTAATGATATAGTGGTAATACATCTTCCAAATTTAAGGGAATATGTTACCTGTAAGTGAATTTTGTTATAGGTAGGGTGTAAAATTGCTATTGTATAGTCTTTCAAGTTTTCATCACACTTGATATATTCTTAGATGTTCTTTTGTTATGGAAGTTTGAAAAGTTACATGGCTAGTCTTGGCCTTAGTTTACCCAGTAGCTGGAATTGTGGGAATGAATAAGAATACAATGATTGCAGGCTAATTTTCATATTATTACAAAATCCTTGTGTAAAATTTATGTCCTATATTTCTCACATTTATTTTGAGTATTGAGTAATCCCTATAAAAGCATTCAATACTCCGAATTTTATCTAAATATGCATTCACTAAATATTAGTTAATACCCTGTATTGTATTAATTCCCCATTAATTAATTAATTAGCTTTAAATCCCAATCATTGCCTCCCCTCCCTGTGCCCCCTCACTCAGACCATTCCCAACATACCCCATCCACTTCTCCTCTGATAGGGTGGGGGCCTCACCTGGGTATCCCACACACACACACCCTGGCAAGTCAAGTCTCTGCAGGGCTAGGCACATCTGCCACTGGCTCCAGACAAGGCAGCCCAGCTAGGAGAACAGTTTCAACAGGCAGGCAACAGCTTTACAGATAGCACCAGATCCATTTGTTCAGGGATCCACATGAAGATTGAGCTGCATCTCTGGTACATATGTGCAGCCCATGTGTGTTCTTTGGTTGGTGGTCTAATCTCTGAGAGCCCCCAAAGGTCCAGCTAGTTGACTCTCTTGGTCTTCCTGTGGAGTACCTACCCTTTTGGGGGCCCATAATCCTTCCTGCAAGCCATCCATGGGTCCCTGAGCACCATCCAATGTTTTGCTGTGGCTCTGTACATGTTTCAGTCAGCTGCTGGGTGAAGCTTCTCAGAGGTTCCTTAATAGTATCAGAAATTGGTGCTTGACCATGGGATGGGTCTTAATTGGGCCAGCTATGGTTGGCCATTCCCTCATTTTCTTTTCCATTGTTGTCCATGCATTCCTTGTAGAAAGGAAAAATCTGGGGTCAAAAGTTTTGTTGGTGGATTGGTGTTTTATCCCTTCACTGGGAGTCCTACCTGGCTCCAGAAGGTGGCCTCTTGGGGATCCATGTCGCCACTGCTATGAGTCTCCAGTACAGTAACCCCCATAGACTTCTGGGAGCCTCCTGCACCCCATGTCTCTGATCTTCGATTTGCTGAGAATTGCTCCTGAATTGCTCCTGGTGTTCCTGTTGGCCCTGGTCCCTCCTGCCAACTCATGCCAGGGCTGAGGCCTAGCTTTCTCTGCTAGGTAATGCTACTACTGCTGATTTGTGTTTGCTATCTGGACTCTACCAATCTGAACAGCTGGTATATCCATGAAGTGTTTGCAAGTGGATCAAGCTGCTGCTACTGACCTGTGAACTGAACAACCGACAACACAGATGGGATTTGCTCCAAGCAACAAAGAACAATTTCTAAACAGGACCACTTCCCCTGTATCCTTTCTTTTTCACTGCCTCTGGTGGGTGGTAAGCTAGAATAGAATAGAATTTAAATCATTTAAGAACCACCATTAAAATTAGGCTTTAAAAAATTAAAGATACAATGAATTTTCATGTATTGAACCATCCCTGAATGTTGAAGAAAATATTAAAACTTGACCAGCAGGTTTCCCATGCTACTGCTGATGACTATCCACCCAGGGATGGTCCTGATGGCTCTGTGGAGGGGCCAGAGCTCCCAAGATCCCTTCACTTCTCACCAGACACCACGCAATGACCATCCATCCTACGGTCAGGCGCCACAACACCCATTTACCTGGTACAAACAAAACTCTAGAAGCTTATAATTAACAAGTCAGATTTATGTATCAATAGATTCTCAATTCACAAGATGCCATTACAAAAATTTCAGAAGCAATTGATAATGATAAAAGCTGCCCACCTAGATTAGACAAATTATCCTAAATATTCTATCCTTTATGGCATCATAACTACCTGTGGCTGTTAAAACCATGTTGGATCTGATTCTTCTTCCTGGCTGCTCATCTCCATCTTGGCTCTTCTCTCCCCTGAGACAGTTTCTGTCTCTGCAACTCTTAACTCTGCCTCCCTTTTCTATGTCCAATCACAGGCCTCCTGCTGCACTAGTATTTTAATGTAATTGGACAGGGAAAATCCTCTCACACCTGCATCCCTGGATGAAGCCTACTTAATCATGGTGAATGATGTTTTTGATGTGTTCTTGGATTCTGTTTCTGAGTATTTTTGCATCAATGTTCATACAGGAAATCTGTCTGAAATTCTCTTTCTTTGTTGAGTCTTTGTGTGGATTAGGTATTAGGGTAACTGTGCTCTCATGGAATGAGTTTGTCAATGTTCCTTTTGTTTCTATTTTGTGGAATAGTCTAAGGTGTAGGCATACATTTTTTGCAACCTATTTTTAATATGGATTCAACTTCTCCTCTAGCCCACCACACAGCAGAGGTAGTTCAAAAGAAACGTTATGGAGCACGTTTGTCTGCCAGCCCGCCGGACTCGGGAAGCTGTGGAAGGAGAGAAGCCCTGCAGCCATATTTGCTGTCTGCAGGGACACAAAAGGATCTCTAGGTACTGTAACACCCTGAGCCTTAGATTTCTGGTGGTGCAAACCACCAGGGGTCTGCCTGCACTCAGGAACTGAGCACCTAGGAGGCTTTTGTCTGCCAGCCTGCTGGGCTCGGGAAGCTGTGGAAGGAGAGAAGCCCGGCAGCCATATTTGCTGTCTGCAGGGACACAAAAGGATCTCTAGGTACTGTAACACCCTGAGCCTTAGATTTCTGGTGGTGCAAACCGCCAGGGGTTTGCCTGCACTCAGGAACTGAGCACCTAGGCGGCTTTTGTCTGCCTACCCACTGGGCTCAGGGCCTATATCCTGCCCAGGGAGCTGTGGAAGGAGAGAAACCCTGCGGCCAAACTCGCTGTCTGCAGGGACACAAAAGGATCACTAGGTACTGTAACACCCTGAGCTTTAGATTTCTGGTGGTGCAAACCACCAGGGATCTGCCTGTACTCAGGAACTGAGCACATAGGCATCTGCAGGCCAGTCGATCATAGTGTAGGACCTGTGTCCTATGTGAGAATCAACACAGGGAGTGACCCCCACCACAACTTCTTCCCTCCATAATAGAGCAGACAGAGAACACCTGGTTGACCTTGACAACCTAAGTATAGCATTGCTTGAGCCAAGACTGAGAAGGGCTCCAAAGGCACAAAAGAGGAAGCCAGCATATCAGTAATCTGTGCCAAAAGAAACCCAGTCATCCAGTGTTGCAGAAATAACCTTAAAGATCCACAGTAGGTTGAAGCTCCAGCCAGTGACAATAAGACCATCTAACTCCTGGGAGAACCAGATGGCTAAAGGCAAACGTAGGAACATTAGTAACAGAAACCAAGGCATTATGGCAGCATCTGAACCCAATTCTCCAACCTTAGCAAGTCCTGGATACCCCAACACACCAGAAAAACAAGATTTGGATTTAAAATCACTGGTCATGATGCTAGTACAGGAACACATGAAGGACATACTTAAAGAAATTCAGGAGAAAATGGATCAAAAATTAGAAGCCCTTACAAGGGAAACACAAAAATCATTGAAAGAAATTCAGGAGAATACAAAAGCCAATAAG
The DNA here is from genome assembly GCF_947179515.1 of Apodemus sylvaticus. NCBI lineage: Eukaryota > Metazoa > Chordata > Mammalia > Rodentia > Muridae > Apodemus > Apodemus sylvaticus. The sequence goes on along the minus strand of NC_067495.1, from coordinate 142,854,567 downwards.
GAGGAAACGCAAAAATCACTTAAAGAAATACAGGAGAACCTTGATCAACACGCAGAAGTCATGAAAGAGGAAACACAAAAATCGCTTAAAGAATTAGAGGAAAACACAAACAAGCAAATGAGAGAACTGAGCAAAAATTTTCAGGATCTAAAAACAGAAGTAGAAACAACTAAGAAAGCACAAAGGGAGACAACTTTGGAGATAGACAACCTTGGGAAGAAATCAGGGACCATAGATGCAAATATCAACAACAGAATACAAGAGATAGAAGAAAGAATCTCAGATGCTGAAGATACCATAGAAACCATGGAATCAACAGTTAAAGAAAATGCAAAATGCAAAAAGGTTGTAACCCAAAATATCCAGGAAATCCAGGACACAATGAGAAGACCAAACCGAAGGATTATAGGCTTAGATAAGAGTGAAGATTTACAACTTAAAGGGCCAGCAAATATCTTCAACAAAATTATGGAAGAAAACTTCCCTAACCTAAAGAGAGAGATGCCCATGAATATACAAGAAGCCTACAGAACTCCAAACAGACTGGACCAGAACAGAAATACCTCCCGTCACATAATAATCAAAACCCCAAATATACTAAACAAAGAAAGAATATTAAAGGCAGTAAGAGAAAAAGGCCAAGTAACATATAAAGGAAGACCTATCAGAATCACAGCAGACTTTTCACCTGAGACCATGACAGCTAGAAGATCCTGGGCAGATCTCATGCAGACTCTAAGAGAACACAAATGCCAGGCAAAACTACTATACCCAGCAAAACTCTCAATCACCATAGATGGAGAAACTAAGATATTCCACGACAAAACCAAATTTACACAATATCTTTCTACAAACCCAGCCCTACGAAGGTTAATAGGGGGAAAGCACCAGTACAAGGGAAACTATACCCTGGCAAGAGCAGGATATTAAGCTTCTTTCATCAAACCCAAAGAGGATAACCACACACATATAAAATTAAAATAAAAAATGTTAGGAAGCAATAACCACTACTCATTGATATCTCTTAACATCAATGGACTCAATTCCCCAATAAAAAGACATAGACTAACAGACTGGTTACGTAAACAGGACCCTACATTTTGCTGCTTACAGGAAACACACCTCAATGTCAAAGACAAAAACTACCTTAGAGTAAAAGGCTGGAAGACAATTCTACAAGCAAATGGTCCCAGGAAACAAGCCGGAGTTGCCATTCTAATTTCAGATAAAATTGACTTTCAACCTAATGTCATCAAAAGAGACATGGAAGGTCACTACTTGCTGGTCAAAGGAAAAATCCAACAAGAAGAACTCTCAATCCTGAACATCTATGCCCCAAATACAAGGGCACCCTCATTCATAAAAGAAACTTTACTAAAGCTCAAAGTACACATTGCACCTAACACAATAATTGTGGGTGACTTCAACACTCCACTTTCACCAATGGACCGATCAGGAAAACAGAAACTAAACAGGGAGACAATGAAACTAATTGAAGCTTTGAACCAAGTGGAGTTAACATATATATATACATATAGAATTTTTTATCCCAAAGCAAAAGAATATACCTTTTTCTCAGCACCTCATGGTACCATCTCCAAAATAGATCATATAGTTGATCACAAGACAGACCTCAACAAATATAAGAAGATTGAAATAATCCCATGCCTTCTATCAGATCACTATGGAGTAAAAGTGGTCTTTAGTAACAGTAAAAACAACAGAAAGCCCACATACACATGGAAACTGAATAATACTCTACTCAATGATACCTCGGTCAAGGAAGAAATAAAGAAAGAAATCAAAGATTTCTTAGAATTTAATGAAAATGAAGGCACAACATACACAAATCTATGGGACACATTGAAAGCAGTGCTAAGAGGAAAACTCATAGCTTTGAGTGCCTTCAAAAAGAAATTCAAGAGAGCTTACACTAGAAGATTAACGGAACAACTGAAAACCCTGGAACAAGAAGAAGCTAATTCACCCAGGAGGAGGAGAAGACAGGAAATCATCAAACTCAGGGCTGAAATCAATCAAGTAGAAACCAAGAGAACCATACAAAGAATCAACAAGACCAAAAGCTGGTTCTTTGAAAAAATCAACAAGATAGATAAACCCTTAGCCAGACTAACCAAAGGGCACAGAGAAAGTATCCAAAATAACAAAATTAGAAATGAAAACGGAGATATCACAACAGAAACCGAGGAAATTGAAAAAAATCATCAGATCCTACTACAAAAACCTGTACTCAACACAACTGGAGAATCGGGAGGAAATGGACATTTTCTTAGACAGATACCAATTACCAAAATTAAACCAGGATCAAATAGACCATCTAAACAGACCCATAACCCCTAAAGAAATAGAAGGGGTCATAGATAGGCCTCCAACCAAAAAAAGCACAGGACCAGATGGTTTCAGTGCAGAATTCTATCAGACCTTCAAAGAAGACTTAACACCAATACTCTTCAAGCTCTTCCACCAAATAGAAACAGAAGGAACACTACCCAACTCCTTCTTCGAAGCCACTATTACGCTGATACCAAAACCACACAAAGACCCAACTAAGAAAGAGAATCAGACCAATTTCCCTTATGAATATCGATGCAAAAATATTAAATAAAATTCTTGCCCACCGAATCCAAGAACACATCAAAATGATCATCCACCATGATCAAGTAGGCTTCATCCCAGGGATGCAGGGATGGTTCAATATACAGAAATCCATAAATGCTATCCACTACATAAACAAACTCATAGAAAAAAACCACATGATCATTTCATTAGATGCTGAAAAAGCATTTGACAAAATTCAGCATCCTTTCATGCTAAAAGTCTTGGAAAGGACAGGAATTCAAGGCCCATATCTAAACATAGTAAAAGCAATATACAGCAAACCAGTAGCCAACATCAAACTAAATGGAGAGAAACTTGAAGCAATCCCACTAAAATCAGGGACTAGACAAGGCTGCCCCCTTTCTCCATATCTTTTCAATATAGTTCTTGAAGTCCTAGCTAGAGCAATTAGACAACAGAAGGAAGTCAAAGGGATACAAATTGGAAAGGAAGAATTCAAATTATCACTATTTGCAGATGATATGATCGTATACTTAAGCGACCCTAAAAACTCTACTAGAGAACTCCTACAGCTGATAAACAACTTCAGCAAAGTGGCTGGCTACAAAATCAACGCAAGCAAATCAGTAGCCTTTATATATTCAAAGGATAAGCAGGCTGAGAAAGAAATTAGGGAAATGACCCCCTTCACAATAGCTACAAACAACATAAAGTATCTTGGGGTGACTCTAACCAAACAAATGAAAGACCTATATAACAAGAACTTCAGATCTCTGAAGAAGGAAATCGAAGAAAATCTCAGAAAATGGAAAAACCTTCCATGCTCGTGGATTGGCAGGATTAATATAGTTAAAATAGCCATCTGGCCAAAGGCAATCTACAGATTCAATGCTATTCCCATAAAAATCCCAACCCAGTTCTTCATAGAGCTAGAAAGAGCAATTCTCAAATGTATCTGGAATAGCAAAAAACCCAGGATAGCTAAAACTATTCTCAACAGTAAAAGAACTTCAGGGGGATTCAATATCCCAGACTTTAAACTCTACTACAGAGCAATAGTGATAAAAACTGCATGGTATTGGTACAATATCAGGCAAGCGGATCAATGGAATAGGATTGAAGACCCAGAAATGAACCAACACACCTATGGTCACTTGATCTTCAACAAAGGAGCTGAAAGCATCCAGTGGAAAAAGGATAGTCTTTTCAACAAATGGTGCTGGTTCAATTGGAGGTCAGCATGCAGAAGAATTCGCATCGATCCATTCTTATCTCCTTGTACCAAGCTCAACTCCAAATGGATCAAGGACCTCCACATAAAACCTGACACACTGAAACTAATTGAAAAAAAACTGGGGAAGACCCTGGAGGACATGGGCACAGGGGAAAAGTTCCTGAATAGAACACCAATAGCTTATGCTCTAAGATCAAGAATTGACAAATGGGACCTCATAAAACTACAAAGTTTCTGTAAGGCAAAGGACACCGTCAAAAGGACAAAACATCAACCAACAGACTGGGAAAGGATCTTCACCAACCCTAAATCCGACAGAGGGCTAATATCTTATATATACAAAGAACTCAAGAAAGTAGAACCCAGAGATCCAAATAACCCCATTAAAAAGTGGGGTACGGAGCTAAACAAAGAATTTTCACATGAAGAACTTCGGAGAGCTGAGAAACACCTTAAGAAATGTTCAACATCATTAATCATTAGGGAAATGCAATTCAAAACAACCCTGAGATTTCACCTCACACCAGTCAGAATGGCTAAGGTCAAAAACTCAGGAGACAGCAGGTGTTGGCGAGGATGTGGAGAAAGAGGAACACTCCTCCACTGCTGGTGGGATTGCAAGATGGTGCAACCACTTTGGAAATCAGTCTGGCGGTTCCTCAGAAAACTGGGCATGTCACTTCCTGAGCACCCTGTTATACCACTACTGGGCATATATCCAGAGGATTCTTCAGCATGCAATAAGGACACATGCTCCACTATGTTCATAGCAGCCCTATTTGTAATAGCCAGAAGCTGGAAAGAACCTAGATGTCCTTCAAAGGAGGAATGGATACAAAAAATGTGGTATATTTACACAATGGAGTACTATTCAGCCATTAGAAACAATGAATTCATGAAATTCTTAGTCAAATCGATGGAGCTGGAGAACATCATACTAAGTGAGGTAACCCAGTCTCAAAAGATCAATCATGATATGCACTCACCGATAAGTGGATATAAGCATAGAAACTTTGAATACCCAGGACATAATCCACAAATTAAATGATGTCCAAAAAGAATGGAGGAGTGGGCCCTGGTTCTGGAAAGACTCAGTGCAAGAGTATAGGGGAATTCCAGAACAGGGAAGTGGGAAGGGGTTGATGGAAGAATAGGGGGACGGAAGAGGGCTTCTGGGACTTGCGGGGAGTGGGGACCCAGAAAAGGGGAAATCATTTGCAATGTAAATAAAAAAATAAAATAAAATAAAAAGAAACGTTATTAGGATATAGGGGAAGTGGACCTATTTATCATAAGTTCCTTAGGGTTGAGTTTGGCCTTCTTTGGCAGCAGTTCAGTCTGTAGAAAACACTAAATATGGCTTAGCAGCTGCAGACCAGTCTTCTAGGCAGGCAAACACCAGGTGCAATCCAATAGCTACAGTCCAGTCCTTCCATCAAGCAGACACCAGTCAGTCCCAGTTCAAGCCTGAAGAAATGGCTAGGCTTACCCACTGGCCGAAAGCTAGACAACAGAAATTGCAAGCTGCTGCAATAACCTTGACTGCAGTTCTTGGGCGAGTTTTTCTCAATGGTGGTTGTATCACAAGTTGAGCTCAACAACACTATATAAGGTAAACCTATATATGCATGTAGTTAATGAAGAATAACAAGGTGAAGCAAACCAAACTAAGGCATAGTGCTCATCTCCCACTATCTGTGAGGTCATATTTATACTCCTTTAAGGGTCCTTTCAAGTGTTTGCTAGACCCAAACATTCTTTCACTTGTGTCTGCTTCAGGAAGACAGTCTTTCACGTGTTAGCTTTAGCAAGGCATCCTTTCACCTGTGTGACCCAGCAAAACATCGTTTGACATAACAAACTTTCCAAAAAACTAGAAATATTTACTCCATTGAGGAGTATTTGTATTAGCTCTTCTCTGAAAGTCAGGTAGTATTCTGCACCTAAAACATCTGGACCTGGACATTTTTAGTTGGGAATTATAGGACTGACTGTTTAGATAGTATAATGGATCTTGATTCAACTTTGATAATTGGTATTATTTAGGAAAATCATCGATTTCATTTAGATTTTCCAATTTTGTGAAGTACAGGCTTTCAAAATAAGACCTAATGATTTTTTTTAATTTCATCAGTGTCTGTTGTTATGTCCCCTTTTTCATTTCTTATTTTGTTAATTTGGATTGTTAGTTTGGCTAAGGGTTTGTCTTGTTGATTTTCTTAAATAACCAGCTCTTGTTTTTTTTTTTTCTTTCTTTTTTTTGTTTTGTTTTGGTTTTTTTGTGGATGCTTTATATTGTTCTTTGTTTGTAATTGATTGATTTCATCCCTCAATTGGATTATTTCATGCCAAAAAAGCAGTCTTGTTAAACAATGTATACCAGATATGACGAAATAATTTACCATAGGAGAAATGTAGAGTTAAAATAGTAAATGAAAAATTTTCAATATTAATTTTCTTAAAATAACAACATACGTACTAATTAGTTTACTCTTTTTTACTTTATTCCTACTTTTTAAAACAAATATTGTTTTCTCATACAATAGAATCTGAATTCATTTTTTCCTCCATCTACTCCTACCAGTTTTTCTCTACTTCCTCTCACCATACCCATTCACTCCCTTTCTGTTTCTCATTAGAAAGTAACAGGCTTCTAAAAGATAACAAAATAAACAAAATAAACAAGTAACAATAAAATATAATGAGATGAAGCAAAAATATATACATATTGAAGTTGGACAGGCCAAGCCAACAGAAAACTGAAAGAGCTCAAGAGAAGGAACAAGAATCCAAGTTCCACTTGTTGACACATTCAGGAGTTCCATAAAGATAGGAAACTGAAATGTAAATACAGAGGACCTGGTGCAGGCACATGTAGACCATGTGTGTGCTGCTTCAGTTTCTCTGAATTCATATGAGTGGTGCTCAGTTGTTTTCGAGGGGCTTGTTCTCTTGCTATCCTTCATCCCCTCTCTTTACCCTCTCATTCCTTCTGCTTTCTCTTCCATATGGTTTACTGAACTCTAAGGGAAAGGATTTGATTGAGATACCTCATTTAGAACTGAGTGTTCCAAGGTCTGTCTGTCTCTCTGATTCTCTGTCTTTCTTGTCTATCTATCTGTGTTGAATAATCCATATAAAAAGAATAATCCCTATCAAAAGCATGCAATGCCCCAATTGTCATCTAAATAAGGATTCACTAGATGGTAATAGCCTGTATTGTCTTATTTTTAATAAAAATTATTTTACATTACTTTTCAAGAACCAAGAATTATATTGCCCATAACTATTATATATGTCAAGCTCTTACTTTTATTCTTTAATTTTATTTTACAGTCCAAACGTTATCCTCCTCAGTCCACCCTCCAACTGTTCCACATCCCATCTCTTCTTCCCCCTACCCCATCTCCAAGAGGATGTCCTCACCCCTACCCTCCATCCCACAAGCTCTCCCCACTCCATGGGGCTTGCAGTCTCTTGAGGGTAAGATGCATCTTCTCTGACTGTGTCCAAACCCAGCAGTCCTGTGATGTATATGTGTTGTGGGACTCATATCAGCTGATCCTCCCACAGGTTACCTTCCTCCTTAAGTTCTTCTAGCCTTTTCTTAATTCAGCCACAAGACTCAGCAGCTTCTGTCCATTGGTTGGGTGCAAATATCTGCATCTCACTCTTTCTACTGCTTGTTGGATCTTTAGGAGGGCAGTCATGCTAGGTCCCTTTTTGTGAGTGCTCTATAGCCTCTGTAATAGTGTCAGGTCTTCCGGCCTCCCCTTGAGCTGGATCCCACTTTGGATCTGTTGCTGGACCTTCTTTTCCTCAGGCTCCTCTCCATTTCCATCCCTGCATTTCTTTCAGATGGGAACAATTATGGGTCAGAGTTATGACTACAGTATGGCACCCCCCTCCCTCACTTGATGCGCTGTCTTTCTGCTGGAGGTGGGTTCTACAAGTTCCCTCTCCCTACTGTAGGTCATTTCATCTAAGGTCCCTCCCTTTGAGTCCTGAGAGTCTCTCACCTCCAAGGCCTATGGTATATTCTAGAGGGTCCTCCAACCTCCTACCTTCCAAGGTTGCCTGTTTCAATTCTTTCTGCTGTACCTCAGGGCTTCAGTCCTGTCAGTCCCCTGCCCAATACCTGATCATGTTCCCCTCTTCCCTTCCTGTTCCCAGGTCCTCTCTTCCTCCCTTCCCCCTCCTGTTATTGCTTTCTTTTCCCTCCCAAGTGGGACTGAGGCATCCTCACTTGGGCCTTTTGGCTTGCTAGACTTCTTGAATTCTGTGGATTATATCCTGGGTATTCTGTACTTTTTTGGCCAATATCCACTTATTAGTGAGTGCATATCATGCTTGAATCACTTAAAGAAGTGTTCAAAGTCCTTAGTCATCAGGGAAATGCAAATCAAACGACCCTTAGATTTCACCTTGCACCAATCAGAATCACTCAGATGACAGTAAGTATTGGCAAGGACTTGGAGAAAGAGGAACACTCCTCCATTGCTGGTGGGATTGCAAACTGGTACAACCACTCTGGAAATCAATCTGGACGTTCCTCAGAAAACTGGAAATAGATCTACCTGAAGATCCAGCTATACCACTCTTGGTCATATACCCAAAAGATGCCCCAATATGCCACAGGGGCACATGTTCCACTATGTTCATAGCAGCCTTATTTGTGATAGCCAGAAGCTGTACACAACCCAGATGTTCCAGAACAGAACAATGGATACAGAATATGTGGTTCATTTACATAATGGAATACTACTTACCCATTGAGAATGAGGACATTGTGAGTTTTTGCAGGTGAATGGATGGAACTAGAAAATATCCTGAGTGAGGTAACTCAGACCCAAAAGGACAAGCTCTTATCAGTTCATTATTAAATGAGCTAGTAAAATTCTCAAAATGTCAAATCTGGTAGGGCCCAACTGCAGTCTTCTGGAGCAACAAAGTGGATTTGAGATCAGTCTAGGTAACTTTGTCTCTTCCTAACATAAAAGTAAAAAATAGGGTTAAGGATACCTAATAGTTTTGTGGTTGACCCCTTGTCTAGCATGCATTGGGCCTTAGTACATGTTTCAGAGGTTTTGCCTTTAATTTTTAATGATCATTTAAGGAATACAAACACATCACCAAAAAGAAAAGTTAGTACAGTGATATTATAATAATAACTTACATATATACAATGCTAACAGTACATATGTGTGTGTTCCTAATAATTCATGTTTGGCTCACCAAATCACTTACACTTACACTTTCTTTTATCTACTACTTGTTTATTTCTCACATGATATGTAAATTTTTAGCTGACTTAATTTGTTTTACCATTTATTGTGAAGCATTATTCTGGATTTTACATAGTTCTGTTGGCTTTTTAATGTTTCCTACTATAAAGCAGTACATTGTATTTATTTTATTGCTTATGATCATGGTGATGGATATTTGGGCTGTTTTTGGCTCTTTGCCATTGTGAGACATGCTTCAATGAGCAATTGTACACATGTTGCCTGTTATACATATGGGAGTTTTTCTTAGCACTTCATGATGAATGAAAATTAATGATCCATATTACATCCCATAATTGCTCCACTATGTAATAGTTCAATAATATTTCACTTCAACCTACTGTATGTAAAATACTATGCATTTGCATTTTGGCCAGCAGGAGATATTATTGATCAATAGAATAAAATGAGACTGCTGCATCTACTCTTGTGGTTTGTTTTGCTTATATCCTGAAATTACCTTTTCACCAGTGTATTATTTTTAAGTTGATCCCTGTGGTTGAATTAGGGGAAAGCTGGACAAAGTTGAGGAGGAGCACGACCCTGTAGGAGGACTAGCAGTCTCAATTTACTTGGACCCCCGAGTACTCTCAGATATTAGAACACCAACCAGGTAGCATACACCAGCTGATATTAAGCCTCCAACATGCATACAGCAGATGACTGCCCAGTCTAGGTTCAGTCAGAGAAGAGGTACCTAACCTTCAAAAGACTGGAGGCCCCAAGGAGTTTAGAGGTTAGGTGGGGTAGGGATGGAGACATCCTCTTGGAGACAGGAGTTGGGGAAGAGGTATAGGATGTTGAACAGTCTGAGGGTGGACTGGGAAGGGAATAAGTCTGGAGTTTAAAATAAAAAGATTTAAAAAAATTAAAAAACATTAATAAGGGGGAAAAGAACAATGTTTTATCATATTGTTTAATGGGTGTTTTAGAAGATTTATGTTTACAATAATATTGTTCAAAATGGAATTTGATTCATATAAATGCCTTTAATTGGGAGGACTCCATTTTAATTAGCCGTCTTGTTTGGGCTCACATCCACTCCATTGTTCTGCTCACACTGGTTCTAGCACCTTCCATTGATGCATCTTTTTTTCCTTCTTATAATTCCTCCTTCATGAATTGGAATCCTATATTAATATAAGCTCAGTTTTTTATTGAAGAGTATTGACAATTTATTTCAGATTTCCTAATTTTCTATTAGAATGATAGTTTTTAGATCATCTACACCACAGATTCTCAAACTGTTGTGGGTGGGAGTCATCTACAGATCTTATTTTTAAAAAAATACAGAATCTAAGTAAATGAACCCAGAAGAGTGCCCAAGAATCTAGATTTCTAACAAGTTGTCAAGGTATGCTTCTTTTGTTAATCCTCAAAACTGTAGTTTGAGGAATGTTCTAATACTCTGTCATAATTATGGATATAGAATTCTAAAAATATTTTTCAGGTATAGACTTTAAAATATTTGGGGGATATTTTCTAGTCAGCTCATCCAACATTTCTCTGAAACCATCAAACCACAAAGCTCTTAATTCCTAGTATGTTGACAAGAAGGTTTCAAATTTTAAAATAGGAAATTAACATATTATAAGTAAATGCACATTGTTGCATATGATAATGAGTTTCTGCTGTTTAAATATCCTACATTGCTCTGATGTTACCAACTTATTTAGTATTTAGCTTATTGATCTCTACAATGAATCTAGTAAGATTTAAAAACACGTGCCAGTAATGTTTTATGAAAGATACTTTGATCATACCCAAAATTACCCTTTCATTACTTACCAATAAGGAGAGTATTTGGAGTTCCATTTTGTTATTATTTGAAGTATATCATGTTTTAGCTCAGGTCATAAATGTTGACTCTTAGTAGACATTGATGGAGTGTGTGTGTGTGTGTGTGTGTGTGTGTGTGTGTGTTGGCAATTCTGATCACAACCCACAAGTGGTTGGTATAACTTTTTCTGTATGCTTTTCCTTTATTTATTATTTTCTCAAACAATGCAGCCTCTTCCCAGCACCCCTCACCTCCCCTCTCCCTCAGATTCATTGCTCCTCCATTTCCCTTCAGAAAAAGAGCAGGCCTCCCAGGGATACCAACCAAACATGGCATAACAAGATGCAATAACACTAGTGTATCCCCTATATTAAGACTGGCTAGGCAACCTGGTAGGAGAAAAAAGTTCCACAAGCAGGCAAAAGAGTCAGAGATACCACACTCCCACTTTTAGAAGTCCCACAAACACCCCAACCTAGACAACCACAGCATCTAGGACCTAGTATAGACCTGTGCAGGCTTTGTCATTGCCTCTTCAGTCTCTGTGAGTCCCTATGAGCCCTGCTTAGTTGATTCTATGGATCATGTTCTCCTAGTGTCTTTTACTTCTCTGGCTCCTATAATCCTTCCACCTCTGAGCATTGTCTAATATTTGGCTGTGGAGGAAGCCTCTCTGATGAGAATTGCTCAAGGCACCAATATATGACTATAGCAGAATATCATTAGAAATCATTTCATTGATATTTTTATTAGCTATATTCTTTTGGGGGGCTATTTTTGGATTTGGTTTTTTTTGAGACAGGGTTTCTTTGTATAGCCCTGGTTGTCCTGGAACTCACTCTGTAGACCAGGCTGGCCTCGAACTCAGAAATCCACCTGCCTCTGCCTCCCAAGTACTGTGGTTAAAGGCGTGCGCCACCACTGCTGCACAGCTAGATTTATTCTTTATTTACATTTCAAACGTTGTCCCTTTTCCTGCCCCCCCAATCCCATATGCCATCTTCCTTCTACCTGTTCCCCCAATCAACCCTCTCTCACTTCCCTGTCCTGGTATTCCTCTACACTGTAGCATTGAGCCTTTCCAGGACCTAGGGCCTCTCCTCCATTTTTTTTAAATTTTTTTTTTATTCGATATAATTTATTTACATTTCAAATGATTTCCCCTTTTCTAGCCCCCCCACTTCCCAAAAGTCCCGTAAGGCCCCTTCTCTTCCCCTGCCCTCCCGCCCACCCCTTCCCACTTCCCCGTTCTGGTTTTGCCGAATACTGTTTCACTGAGTCTTTCCAGAACCAGGGGTCACTCCTCCTTTCTTCTTGTACCTCATTTGATGTGTGGATTATGTTTTGGGTATTCCAGTTTTCTAGGTTAATAACCACTTATTAGTGAGTGCATACCATGATTCACCTTTTGAGTCTGGGTTACCTCACTTAGTATGATGTTCTCTAGCTCCATTCATTTGCCTAAGAATTTCATGAATTCATTGTTTCTAATGGCTGAATAGTACTCCATTGTGTAGATATACCACATTTTTTGCATCCACTCCTCTGTTGAGGGATACCTGGGTTCTTTCCAGCATCTGGCAATTATAAATAGGGCTGCTATGAACATAGTAGAGCATGTATCCTTATTACATGGTGGGGAATCCTCTGGGTATATGCCCAGGAGTGGTATAGCAGGATCTTCTGGAAGTGACATGCCTAGTTTTCTGAAGAACCACCAGACTGATTTCCAGAGTGGTTGTACCAATTTGCAACCCCACCAGCAGTGGAGGAGTGTTCCTCTTTCTCCACACCCTCTCCAACACCTGCTGTCTCCTGAATTTTTAATCTTAGCCATTTTGACTGGTGTAAGATGAAATCTTAGGGTTGTTTTGATTTGCAATTCCCTAATGACTAATGAAGTTGAGCATTTTTTTAAGATGCTTCTCCGCCATCCGAAGTTCTTCAGGTGAGAATTCTTTGTTTAACTCTGTACCCCATTTTTTAATAGGGTTGTTTGGTTTTCTGGAGTCAAATTGTTAATCTGTATACTGTCTCTGTGCCCTTTGGTCAGTCTGGCTAAGGGTTTATCTATCTTGTTGATTTTCTCAAAGAACCAGCTCCTGGTTTTGATGATTTTTTGTATGGTTCTCTTTGTTTCTACTTGATTGATTTAGGCCCTGAGTTTGATGATTTCCTGCCTTCTACTCCTCCTGGGTGAAATAGCTTCTTTTTGTTCCAGGGCTTTCAGGTGTGTCATTAAGCTGGTAATGTATGCTCTCTCCATTTTCTTTTTGGAGACACTCAGGGCTGTGAGTTTTCCTCTTAGCACTGCTTTCATTGTGTCCCATAGATTTGGGTATGTTGTGTTTTCATTTTCATTGTGTTCTAAAAAGTCTTTAATTTCTTTCTTTATTTCTTCCTTGACCAAGGTATCATTGAGTAGAATATTGTTCAGTTTCCAAGTGTATGTGGGTTTTCTGTTGTTTTTGTTGCTATTGAAGACCACTTTTACTCCATAGTGATCTGATAAGGAGCCATGGGATTAGTTTGATCTTCTTAAATTTGTTGAGGTCTGTCTTGTGACCAATTATATGATCGATTTTGGAGAAGGTACCATGAGGTGGTGAGAAAAAGGTATATTCTTTTGTTTTAGGATAGAATGTTCTATATATATATCTGTTAAATCTAATTGGTCTAAAGCTTCAATTAGTTTCATTGTGTCCCTGTTTAGTTTCTGTTTTCCTGATCGGTCCATTGAGGAAAGTGCAGTGTTGAAGTCACCCACAATTATTGTGTTAGGTGCAATGTGTGCTTTGAGTTTTAATAAAGTTTCTTTTACGAAAGAGGGTGCCCTTGCATTTGGAGCATAGATGTTCAGGATTGAGAGTTCTTCTTGTTGTATTTTTCCTTTGACCAGCAAGAAGTGTCCCTCAGAGTCTCTTTTGATGAATTTGGGTTGAAAGTCAATTTTATCTGATATTAAAATGGCTACTCCAGCTTGTTTCCTGAGACCATTTGCTTGTAAAATTGTCTTCCAGCCTTTTACTCTAAGGTAGTGTTTGTCTTTGACCCTGAGGTGTGTTTCCTGTAAGCAGCAAAATGTAGGGTCCTGTTTATGTATCCAGTCAATTAGTCTGTGTCTTTTTATTGGGGCATTAAGTCCATTGATGTTAAGAGATATTAAGGAATAGTGATTGTTACTTCCTATCATTTTTGACGTTATTTTTTAAATTTGATTGCTTAACTTCTTTTGGGTTTGATGAAAGGTTACTATCTTGCTTTTTCCAGGGTGAAGTTTCCCTCCTTGTATTGGTGTTGTCCTCCTGTTATCCTTTTTAGGGCTAGGTTTGTGGATAGATATTGGGTAAACTTGGTTTTGTCATGAAATATCTTAGTTTCTCCATCTATGGTGATTGAGAGTTTTGCTGGATATAGTAGTTTTTGTTTGCATTTGTGTTCTCTTAGAGTCTGCATGAGATCTGCCCAGGACCTTCTAGCCTTCATAGTCTCAGGTGAAAAGTCTGCTGTGATTCTGATAGGTCTTCCTTTATATGTTACTTGGCCTTTTTCTCTTACTGCCTTTAATATTCTTTCTTTGTTTAGAACATTTGGTGTTTTGATTATTATGTGACGGGAAGTATTTCTGTTCTGGTCCAGTCTGTTTGGAGTTCTGTAGGCTTCTTGTATATTCATGGGCATCTCTCTCTTTAGGTTAGGGTAGTTTTCTTCCATAATTTTATTGAAGATATTTGCTGGCCCTTTAAGTTGTAAATCTTCACTCTCATCTATGCCTATAATCCTTAGGTTTGGTCTTCTCATTGTGTCCTGGATTTCCTGGATATTTTGGATTACAAGCTTTTTGCATTTTGCATTTTCTTTAACTGTTGAGTCCATGGTTTCTATGGAATCTTCAGCATCTGAGATTCTTTCTTCTATCTCTTGGATTCTGTTGTTGATATTTGCATCTCTGTCCCCTGATTTCTTCCCAAGACTTTCTATCTCCAAAGTTGTCTCCCTTTGAGTTTTCTTAGTTGTTTCTACTTCTGATTTTAGATCCTGGATGGTTTTGCTTAGCTCCTTCACTTGCTTGTTTGTGCTTTCCTGTAATTCTTTAAGAGATTTTTGTGTTTCCTCTTTCATGACCTCAGCCTGTTGACCAAAGTTCTCCTGTATTTCTTTAAGTGATTTTTGCGTTTCCTCCTTGTTGGCTTTTGTATTCTCCTGGATTTCTTTCAATGATTTTTGTGTTTCCCTTGCAAGGGCTTCTAACTTTTGATCCATTTTCTCCTGAATTTCTTTAAGTATGTCCTTCATGTGTTCCTGTACCAGCATCATGACCAGTGATTTTAAATCCAAATCTTGTTTTACTGGTGTGATGGGGTAGCCAGGACATGCTGGTAGAGGAGAATTGGGTTCAGATGTTGCCATATTGCCTTGATTTTTGTTAGTGACGTTCCTGCGTTTGCCTTTTGCCATCTAGTTCTCACTGGTGTTACTTGGTCTTGTCAGTGCTGGACTCACCAGTGCAAGCTGCCCCTTCCCAGGTGGCCTCTGGTGCACAGCTTACCCCCCCCCCCCCCCCCCGCACTGCCTGTAGACAGGGTGCTGCTGCCCAGGCTGTTCAGAACCCGAAGCAGGCACCCGAAGGCTCCCGCTGGGGCCTGCTCGATTCACTGGGGCACACCGACTTCTCCCAGCTGGCCGCCCGGAAGCCCTGCTAGCCTCTTGCAGGACCTAGAGATGTGGTGCGGCCGCCCAGGCTGATCTGGATCTGGAAGCGGAGAGAGTTGAGCTGAGGGATTCCACCTGAGGCCTTGCCCCACATTGTGTCTGTGGACCAGATGGAGCCCTTGTGCACCCCCAGGGAGTGCCTATGGTGTATGCTGTTGGGACCTCCCCTGTGTTCTGCTCACTCCGCTGGGCAGCCGATCCCCCAACCGGGCTGGCGCACACAAGGTTAACCTGGCCGCCCAGGCCTTGAGTCCAGGCAAAAGCCTGGGAGGCCAAGGTCCGAGCAAAGTTCCCCTAGGGCTATGACTGTTAATTGGGTCTGCCAGTGACCAGGATGGCGGGCGTGTGTGCCCGCGCTCCCCGAAAGTGCAGGGAGAATCTGCTGTGCTAACAAACTCCTGGGCGGGTTGACTCACAGATGGCCCACCAAGCCGCCCAGTTCTTGGGGTCAGTCCTGTGCCTTTTGGGGCCTAGACCCCCGCTTTGTTAGCCTCAGGCTATGCCTGTTACGGCTCTGCCCGCCAGAGCTCTCTGTCGTACTGCAGGCAAAATTGTGGCGCAGGTGCAGGCCGGGGCAAAAATCCTCCTGGCTGGGTTGGCACCCCGATGGCCCCCCGAACAGCCCAGGGCCTGGGTGCAGGCCAATGCCCGTCGGGCTCAGACCCCCGCGGTGTTGGCCTCGGATTATGTTTATGTACCTCAGTCTGTTGGATATCTCTGGACTCCGAAACCAAGATGGAGATGAGCCTCTCCTGGATGGAGGCCGAGTTCTGAAGTGGCTTCCGTGCAGCGAAAGGCGCAGCACAACCGCAGCTGCTTGCCACCCTGCCACCGCAGCCGCCGACGTCTCTCTCCTCCCTTTGATGTCTAACTTTGCCAACCTCTGCTGCCTCTGTGTCTGGAGCCATGGGTCCCTCCATGTGTACTCTTTGGTTGATGGTTTTTTCCCCCTGAGAGCTCTGGGAGTACTGGGTGACTCATATTGTTGTTCCTCCTATGGTGCTTCAAACCCCTTCAGCTCCTTGGATCCTTTCTCTAGCTCCTCCATTGGGGACCCTGTGTTCAGTTCAATGGCTGGCTGAGAGTGTCCCCCTCTGTATTTCTCATGGACTAGCAGAGCCTCCCAGGTGAAAGCTATATCTGGCTCTGGTCAGCAAGCATTTGTGGGCATTGATAATAGTTTCTGGGTGTTGTAACTGTGGTATATTTACACAATGGAATACTACTCAGCTATTAAAAACAACGAATTCATGAAATTCTTAGGCAAATGGGTGGAACTAGAACATATCATCCTGAGTGAGGTAACCCAATCACTAAAGAACACTCATGGTATGCGCTCACTGATAAGTGGATATTAGCCCAGAAGCTTGGAATACCCAAGACACATTTCACATATCAAATGATGTCCAAGAAGAAGGAAGAACAAAGCATGGATACTCTGGTCCTTCTTAGAAGGGGGAACAAAATACCCACAAAAGGAGATACAGAGACAAAGTGTGGAGCAGAGACTGAGGGAAAGACCATCCAGAGACTATTTCACCTAGGGATCCATCCCATATACAGTTACAAAACTCATTGACATGTTTTGTCAGTGAAGTTTGGTTTGACCCTAGGTCTCTGGGCTATCTAGCTTCAGGTTCCTGACAATTCAAACAATGTCAGGCAAGGGGGCAGGGAGTGGAGAGAGGGATCCCTCTTTCATCTTGGGCCTCATGTTAGACCAGTCATTGGTTGGCCACTTCCACAAACTCTAAGCTGCCATCCATCCTCCCACCATTGCAGACAAGACAGGTTGTAAATCATAGGTTTTGTGCCTCCATTGGTGTCCACTAGGAGCCTAGCCTGATTACATATTGCCAGTACAGGCTCCATTTCCTCTATTACTAAGGAAGCCTCACTAAGCTCATCTTCATAGATTCTAGGAAGTTTGCACTGTACTAGGTTTCCACATCACCCCTAAATGCCTATCTATTCCGGACATCTTCTCTACTTCCTGCCCTTGTTTCTACCTCCTCCACCTGATCTCTCCTCTGCCCACTCCACCTGCAAAATATAATCTATTTCCTCTTCCAAGAGCGATCCTCTTTATCTCTTCTGTTTATCTACCTTCTCTGGATCTGCGGATTGTAATGTGAATTATCTTTTATCTAACAGCTAATATCCACTTATGCGTACATATCATGTTTGTCTAGTTTGTATTGGCTTGACTAGCTCAGGATGACTTGTTTCTACTTTCATCCACTTGCCTACAAATTTCATCTTGTCATTTTTTCTAATAGCTGAGTAATAGCCCATTGTATAAATATGCCATATATTCTTTATCAATTCTTTATTTGAGGAACATCTAAGTTGTTTCCAATTTCTGGCTATTATGAATAAACTTCTATGAACATAGTGGAGCAAGTGTCCTTGGGGTAGGATAAGCTGTATATTGTGTATATTCCCAAGAGTGGTATAGGTAGGTATGGTAGGTATTGAGGTATATCAATTCCCAATTTTCTGATGAACCAACATATTGATTTTCACAGTGGCTATATGAGTTTACACTCCCATCAGCAATGGAGGAGTGTTCTTCTTGCCATGTCCTCACCAGTATGAGCTGTCATTTGTTTGTGTTATTGATTTATCCATTCTGACAGGTATAAGATGGAATTTTTAAATAGTTTTGATTTGTACTTCTGATCCTAAGGATTTTGAACATTTCTTTAAGTGTCTCTTAGCCATCAGAGATTCTTTCATTGAGAATTCTCTGTTTATATCTACACCCCATTTTTAAATGGAGTTTTTGGTTTGTTGATATCTAGTTTCTTAAGTTCTTTATATATTTTGGATATTATTAGCTTTCTATCACATGTGGTGTTGGTGAAAATCTTTTCCCAACATGTAGGCTTCCATTTTGTCCATTTGACAGTCTCCTTTACCTTACAGAATCTTTTTGGTTTCATAAGGTCCCATTTATTAACTATTAATCGTAGTGTCTGAGTTGTTCTTTTCATGAAGTTGTCTCCTATACCATTGAGTTCAAGGCTATTCCCACTTCCTCTATCAGATGTAGTGTATTTGGTTTTATGTTGAAGTCTTTGATCCACTTTTATTTAAGTTTTGCTCAGGGTGATAAATGTGGATAGATTCCAATTATTCTACATGTAGATAACCTGTTAACACAGCACCATTTGCTTATAGATGCTTTCTTTTTTCCATTGGGTATTTCTGACTTCTTTATCAAAAATCAGGTGTGCATAGGCACATGTGGGGATATTTATTTGTATCTTTGATTCGATTCTGTTGTTCAATGGGTCTGTTTTTATGCCAATACCGTACTATTTTTATTGCTCTGTAATGCAGCTTGAAATCAGGTATGGTGCTATCCTCAAAAGTTATTTTATTATTCAAGATTGTTTTAGCTATTCTGGGCTTTTTGTTTTTGCAGATGATGTTAAGTATTTTCTCTTTGTTTAATAATATTTTAATGTGATGTTTCCTTATCTTAACTAGCAAACCAGTGAAAAATAGATTAAAAATATAACTGAAAAATCGTCCACTCATAGTATTCCATCCCTTCTCCCTTGACAAGATTCCAAATATGCTAACAGAATTCACAGAAACATTTGTGCTTTGTTGTTCTTTTTTGGCTCAAGTACTCATCTATCAGCACACATATTTTTCATGGAAATGCTTCATATAATGTTGCTATGTATTGAACACTGGAATCCACTGAGACCTATTGTTTTCCAGCTTCCTACTGATAATGCTAGCATACCATGGGCATTTAGTAGACTAGACTTGCTTTGTTGTATGCTTTAATTAATCTCTCTCTTTAGTTTCCATGGATGAGGAGCAGGCTAGTTTGTTTCAACTTGACACAAATTAGAGGTACCAGGGTAGCAGAAACCTCAACTAAGGATTTATCTTAATCCAACTGGACTTTGGGAATGTCTGTGGAACATTTTCTTGATTCATGATTTTTGTGGGAAGGACCCAGCTACTGTCTTAGTGATATTAATCCAGGGCAGGTAGCTCCAGGTTGTATATAAAAAGAGCTCAGTTAGCACTAGGGAACAAGCCAATAAACAAGTGTTCCTCCATGGTCTCTTCTTCCCTTCCTGACTCCAGGTTCCTGCTTGAGTCCTATTCTGGCTTCCTTTGATGATTACCTCTAGCTTGAGGTTAAGTTGTTTTATTTATTTATTTTTTTCAGCACTAGGACAGAAAGTATAGAAAAAACTAGGGCAAATGGTATTGCATTTGTTGTGAAATTAAGGCTCCATTTTTAAAATGTGCAAGTCTCCAATTTTAACTGTTTCATAATACAATGTCAGGGAAATTTCTGTCCATTTTGGAGTTAATCCCTAATTTTATGAATGTATTCTTGTTAGACTTCTGAGACAGGAGCTGGAGTAACAGGTAGTGTTAGCCAGCAAGTATGAATTCTGGGAACCGAACTCAAGGCGTCTGCAAGAACAAGTCCTTTTAAACACTGAACCATCTCTCAAGCCTACACTTTGTAGTTGTGAATGAGCAAAAAAGTAAATGAGTTTGTTGAAAGTAACATCTTTAGGATATTTGTTCTTTGATCTTCTTTCTAAAATGACGACAGCAATACTAATATTCTATCCTGGATACACATAAAGGAAAAGAACGTTTGACTATACGAAATATTGATTATTTTAGTTCTAGATGTTTATTGTTATCCTCGCTATTATCAACAATCATTTCTTTTTTGAATTTTTTACATTTTTAATTATTTATTTTAATTTATTTACATTTTAAGTGTTATCCCCCTATCCAGTCTCACCCCCTCCAAGAAACCCCCTATTCCATCCTCCCTCCCCCTACTTCTATGAGGGTTTTCCTCTACAAACCCCAATCCAAACTCCCTGCTCTTGAATTCTCCTACTCTGGGGCATCTATCAAACCTTCACAAGACCAAGGACCTCTCCTCCCATTGATGCCTGACAAGGCAATCCTCTGCTACATAATGCAGCTAGAGCCATGTGTACCCCTTGGTTGAACGCTTAGTCCCTGGGAGCCCTGGGGGGGGGGTGTCTGGTTGGTTGATATCAACAATCATTTTCGACTAATATCACTACAGCTGCAATCTGTTTGTTTTTGTATTCTATATTTCTGACTATATTCCTTAATTTTGATCAGATACTTTTGTATATGCAATCCTATAGTTTGCATTTTGTGAAGCTTTCAAACCTAGGTTAGATATAATCCATGCTTCTACTTGATACCCTTCACTACCAGATAAATCAGCTAGAACTCTTTATAGCCTATGCCATATTTTTTTGCCCCTACATGACTACCCCATTTTTTTCTACTTGTGATATTAAACTATACTATGAGACTTGTGCCTCCTGGTAGAAAATTTAAAGAGTTTAGATCAAAGCTGTACTAATAGCTTCAGGAAACTCAAAAGTAGTACTGACTTTTGGATCTAAAAAATAGTGATTTATGAGTAGAGAATTAACAAGGCAGGCAAATTTATTTATTATTTAAATAAAAATTCTGATAATTGGGTATTTGTGTTTTGAAAAAGTAATGCTTTAGTTTAGACCTTAAGTATCATTCAGAAGCTCAATGTTAAAAGCTTTGGTCACCAGAGTTGCACTATTTAGAAATGTTGGAACCATTTATGAGATGGGGGCATAGTGGATAGTAATCAGGAAGTTTGGCCTCAAAAGGAGAATAGAGGTTCTGTATTGTTTTGTTTTGTTGCTTGTTTGTTTTGCTTTGTTTTTAGATGGACTAGTGCCTCTGCCTCTTAAGTGCTGGAACTAAAGAGGTATGCTTTAACACTCAGCAAGAACCTACATTTCTTTTTCTTTTTGCTTTGTGTCCTGGTAATGATACAAAGTTTTGGTCTGCAATGTGCTCCTATCCTAACATGTTACACTGTTTCTCCATGGGCCCCAATTCAATTGAACAAACCATTTGTGGACAGGACCTCTGAACCTTTTAAGCAAAATAAACCTTGCTTCTTCATTATCTCAGGCATTGGTTACACTTATGATAAACGAATGAACATGTGACTGTTTTCTGGGATAAAAATCCTCAGGTCATATTATAATCTCTTTTCCAAAAAGTATTTAACCTTCACTTTACAGATATAATTTACAGGAATAATTGAATCTGAGTTTTGTTGCATTCAACTGTAATCTCACACTTGGACAGAGACTAAGACAAACAGTAGCATGAGACTGAGGGCAGTTTCAATTAAGAAGCAAATATTGGGCTAGCATGGACAGTATAGCAAATCTGTGTCACAAACAAAGCAGAAATATCAGAGAAAAGAAGTAAGAATATTTAACTTAAAGGATTATAAATAAAACATAATGAAACAAATCACCGAGACTATTTGTGGCAAATTGCCTGAAACATGAATATCAGTATATGTTTAATGTTACTAGTATGATTAAAACATGTCTTATAAGACCCTCATGAGATGTGGTAAATTTTCAGGTTCAAAATATTAAGTAGTTTGTTCAGATATGCACACAATGTGAGCAGTCTAAATTAAAATTTCAGGATCTTCATTAATAATAAACTATATCAAAGTGGTACTACCATTTTTATAGAAAAATAATACATTATTTTTAAAGTTTCTAATTTCTGTTTGGATTTTGTTTCTTTTATATCCAAAATATTACCAAAAGCCTGTTTATTTGTCTTATGAAACATAAATACAAAATAGAAATATATCTCTATATATGATATATAGATCTATGACATCATAGATCTATATAGATAGATATATGATCTAGGTAGTGATTTTTATTTGTTAAAAATTTGAATTATTCTACATTTTTTCTGTAATGTCATTGTCAGGCTTTTCCCACATAATTATATAAAATAACTCTATTAATTTGTGTTTTGTGTGGTTGGTGCTCCAAAATTCAGCCTATCAACAACATAGAATTATAACTAAAAAGTTACATTTCGTCTTTGTTCGCAAACCACAGAGGCCAAACTTGGCCAATATCATTTGAATGTTCAACTTACATCTATAATTTTGAATCCTTGCAAAATTGTTTTTATGATCTATCTTTATATGTGGAGCATTGCGGGTTGAATTGCAAACTTGTACAATCACTGTGGAAATCAATTTGGCATTTTCTCAGAAAATTGGAAATTACTCTACCTGAAAAACCACTCATGGGCATATACCCAAAAGATGTTCTACCATACTACAGAGACATATGCTCTACTATGTTCACAGCAGTTTTATTTGTAAAAGCCAGAAACTGGAAGCAACCCAGCTGTCCCTCACCTGAAGAATGGATAAAGAAAATGTCGTACATTTACAAAATGGAACACTAACCAGCTATTAAAAACAAGGACATCATGAATTTTGCAATCAAGTGGATGA
Source organism: Apodemus sylvaticus (assembly GCF_947179515.1). Classification (NCBI taxonomy): domain Eukaryota; kingdom Metazoa; phylum Chordata; class Mammalia; order Rodentia; family Muridae; genus Apodemus; species Apodemus sylvaticus. The sequence goes on along the minus strand of NC_067495.1, from coordinate 142,831,603 downwards.
GACTAGAAAATATCATCCTGAGTAAGGTAACCCAGACCCAAAAGGACATTCATGGTATATACTCACTGATAAATGGATATTAGCCCCAAAAGTACAGAATACTCATGATATACCCCACAGACCCAAAGGAGGTAAATAAGATGGAAGACCCAAGTGAGGATGTTTCAATCCCACTTAGAAGGGGAAACAAAATAGTCATAAGAGGCAGAGGGAAGGAGGAATGTGGGTGGGAGAAGTGAGGGGGAGGGGAATGGGGGTACAGAATCAGGTATGGGGAAAGACAGGAGAGAGGTCCAGAGGACCAAGAGAATGAATGGGAATCTCTAGAAACTCCCAGAGACCCAGGATGGTGAGGCTCCTAGAACTGAATGTGGATTACCTCAACCAAAATGCCCCAACAGTGGGGAAATGGAACCTGAAGAGACCATCTTCAATAGCCAGAAATGATTCCTGGTAGAGGGATGCTTACACCAACACACCCCCAAAACTTTCAACCCAAAATTGGTCCTGTCTAAAATAAATACAGGGACAGTGATTGAGCAGAGGCAGAAGGAATGGGTGACCAATGACTGACCCAATTTAAGAGCAATCCCATAGGCAGGAACCAATCCCTGACACTACTAATGTTGCTATGTTGTGGTTGCAGACAGGAGCCTAGCATGGCTGTCCTCTGAGAGCCTCTACCCAGCAGCTCACTGAAACACATGTAAATATTCACAAACATTGGATGGAGGTTGGGACCCCAATGGAAGAGTTTGGGGAAAGATTGAAGATCCTAAAGGTGATGGCCACCCCATAGGAAGACTAACAGCGTCAACTAACCTGGACCCCCTGGGAGCTTCCAGAGATTGAACTACCAACAAAAGAGCATATGCAGCCCTCCTCTGAACATATGCAGCAGAGGATTAACTTGCCTGGCCTCAGTTCGAGAGGATGTGCCTAATCCTGGAGAGACTTGATACATCAGAGTGGAGGATACCAATGGGGGAGGGCATCCTCTTAGACTTTAAAGAGAGGTGGGGTGTGGGGAGGAACCCTTTGAGGTGGGATAGTATTTGGGAAATAAATATATAAATAAATTTCAAAATAAATAAATTAAAATTAAAATTAAAAATTACAAAGAGAAATGAAATCAAACAAGCAAGCAAACAAACAAAAACCCTGAGAGACAGCATTATGAGCCAAGAAACTGCCAAAGATGCCTTTGGGTGTGTTTCTTGGACCATCTACTGCTGGGCATGAAACTTATCCTTAAGAGTAAATTGTTTTCCTAGTGAGTTTCCCTTAAAGAAAACTAATTTTTTGTTTGTTTTCAGTGCTCAGCAATTAGAAATTGCTTTTGGCTTAGCAGTTAGGACATTTACCCACTTCTTTCATTTCTGGGATCCCATCTGGTATAGAGCCTTGCAGGCACTGTGTATGCTATTTCTGTCTGTAAGTTCTTTGTGCATCTTCTTTACTATGTTTAAAAGTCCTTGTTTCCTTGGTATCATCTATTCCCTCTGGCTTGTCTACTCTTTCCACCCCTTCTTCCATAAGATTCTCTGAGCTTTGAGGAGAGTTATTTGATGGATACATCCTGTTTAGGATCAAGTGTTCTAAGGTCTCTCACTCTCTGTGCATTGTTTGGTTGTGGATCTCTATGTTTGTCTACACCATCTGAAAGAGGAATCTTCTCTTATGATAGCTGAGGAAGTCACTTATCTATGAGTATAGCAGAATGTAATTAGGAGTCATTTTATTGCTATATTTCTTTAGTGGTACAGTAGTATATGGTTTTCCCCTAAGTCCCTGAACTATCTAGTTTCAGATTCTTGTTCACCTAAGCATCATAGAGTATGGGTTTCATCTCATAGAATGAGCTGTAAAGCATCTTTGACATCCCTGTGTTCAAAGGTTTATATAGGTATTGTCTTCTTTCAGTTTCTGGAGAGCAACCTATATCCTTGGCAATAGCCTGGGTTGATTGGGGGTTCCTGTAGTCAATAACTCAATTAGATGTAACCCATTCCCAGTACTGGAACCTTCATTTGGCAGAAGAGATATTCAACTGGGGCTCTCTCTCCCTGTTTTTTTGGCAATTTCACTTAGATCACCTTTATATATGAATATATTTTGGGAAGCCTTTACTATATTAGGTTTCTAGAATAACACTTAAATGTGTCATAATTTTAGTAGTCCCTCCCCATAGTCCCTCCATTAGTCCTCTTTTCCTTCCCTTCTGCATATGACCCTTATGCTCCAGTCTTCCACCCCTCCCATCCATAATAATTCTATTTCCCTTTCAGTTCATTATGTTATACCTAGCTCCTTACTCTAAACTCTGTGGTTCTACAGATTGTAACTTAGTTATCATTGACTTAATTGCTAATATTCACATAAAAGTGAAGACATATTATATTTGTCTTTTGAGGTATGTGTTGTATCACCCAGGCTTATAATTTTTTCTATTTGCATCTATTTTTCTCGAAATTTGTGGATGCAAATGCAAATCTACAAGAACTCATGCAATTAACAAGGTACATTTAATGTTAAAGTGTTAGGTTCCTATTTAGAATATATTCACTTAACAACCAAGGGGTAATAATGTTTCCAATCTCGTTTCTAGACAACTTTAATCTGCACTATTATACTGCATTCTTAAAATTTATCATTCTGTATATTTACTCTTTTATATAAGGCTGCCACTATTCTATATCATTTATATGTATTAATTCTTTTAATCACCATATTTATCATCCCCATTTTACTGATGAAAAACTTGTAAGTCTAGAAGAAAAAACCAACAGTTATGCAATCTGTTCTGGTCAGAAAGGAAGTAACAACATGGGGCTAGGATTTTATTCCAAATATTTTAAATCCTTAGTTGTTTAGATCAAGAATGTCTTCATTATGGAAGACTGTTTCTATAATACACAATAATTATATAAGCACATCATGTTTCTAGTACATAGTCAAAAAATGGAAGATATATTTAACATAGTCTTTAAGAATTAAGCCATGGCATCAGTAGCTTGGTTTTAACATTTCAATAGTTCCATTAAATAGATCATACTTCTATAATCAAATGAAAATGATGGGTATTATGAAGATAGTTCAAATTATATGTGTTAAAAGATAAAAAATATGTTAATCCATATTTTCTTACATATCAGCAATAAGTTAAAAATACACTGAAAATACATTAATTCACAATAGAAAGAATATAATAAACTAGTGAGAAAACTATCATTGGTTTAGGCATTATAAACAATTTATAAATTGTCTCAAAATATTTAAGTAAAACTATCATTTTAACTACTTGTTGATTCTTGTGCCAGCCCTACACATTTTCATAATAAGTTTAATGAATACCTTACTCTTTATCCCTTGTGCTTTGTATTTAAGCATCATTATCCATGAAGTCTTAAAAATAAACAATATTTATTGTAAAAACAATAACCCTCTGAAACATTTCTAGATACATGATAGAATGTAAAAATTGTCACAATGCCTATTTAAAAAATTAACTTAGAATTTTTCTATCAAGGATTACATGAGTATATATATTTTAATATCCTAACAAAACAGAGGGTTATAATGGAAAATCCATAACTTCTTGATTTATAACTTCAATTTTCTTCCAAAAGTTAGAATGAAAAAATAATATACATTAGTAAATAATTCTTGTTTCTGATATTCTAAACAAGAAAATCTCCAGTGTTCTGGGCAGGACATAGCCATTGCGTTAACTCTCCCCCAGCAGCTATGGGTACCCCCACAGGGTCAGCACAAAAACAGGTCCATTCAGACACAAATGTCAGAAACTCTCGGAGGCCACACCTCTTACTCCCAAGGCAATATGCTACTGATTGATTCAAGGAGGGGAGAATCATAGTCTTCAGTTGTGTGTCAACTTGTGACCCCACTATAATCTAACAGATACTTTGAATCCACTGATCACCGAGTCAGTCCTGGTTAAAGGGATCATAAAAAAAAAAAAAAATTCATGAATCTGGATTTGTTAGAGACAAGTGGGGAAAGGAGTGGTTGATTCGAATGGGAGGAAGAAAAAAAGCTGGGAGAGAGAAAGTAAGTAATAAGACATTGTATAAGAGTGTGGAGTTGCTGGGCGGTGGTGGCATACTCCTGTAATCCCAGCACTTGGGAGGCAGAGGCAGGCGGATTTCTGAATTTGAGGCCAGGCTGGTCTACAAAGTGAGTTCCAGGACAGCCAGGGCTACACAGAGAAACCTGGTCTCGAAAAAAATAAAAAAATAAAAAATAAAAAAAAAAAGAGTGTGGAGTTCTCAGAGAACAAAACTAACCAATAAAAAAAAAAAATAACAGGAAAAATAATAAAGCAAAATCTCCCTCAACGGGAAAAAGGCCATCTACCTTATACATTATTCTAAAAGTAAAATATTCCAAACAATCAGTGTCAGCAGAAGAACTATGAGAACATTATGACAGAATTAATAGTCAAATGCTACGGGAAATTTTTTTTTGTTTTGTTTTCAGGGAAAAAGATATAAAAATGTCATTCACAGTATACACAGAGGTGCTTTCCATATGTAGTAACGAGTTGACAGTTAAACAACTCCAAGACCTACAAGAATGCCAATAATGCACAGTAAGCTAAGAATAGTAAGAAATGAAACACTCTAGAGAATATATCATGTGTAATAACCATCAAATTACCATCAAATTTTTATATGAATTTTATATTGAAATATATATCCAGGCTTTTGGTACTAGTTATACTGGGGCTAAGGGATATTTGGAGGTGTAGGTGGTCTATGTGGCTTATGACTTTTGTTTTAATGTTGCACATTAGTAAATGAAAAGATGATAGCACATCATAACATAGAAACTTCAAAGTAAAATTATAAATCAATGGGCATGATGAAAAACATTAAATGGGTGCATGGGAAAGAAAATATGGTAGAGTTAATAAAAGTGAGGTAACCCAGTCACAAAAGAATACACATGGAATGCAATCTCTGGTAATTTGATATTAATTAGCCCAGAAGCTCTGAATACCCAAGGCACAAATTGCATAACAAATTACTTCCATGAAGAAGTATGGAAAGGGTCCTGATCCTGGAAAGGATTGATCTAGCATGGGAAGGGAATATAAGGACAGAGAAAAAGGAGGGAGGTGATTGGAGAAGGGATGGAGAGAAGAAGGTTTATGGGACATATGGGGAGGGGGGATCTGGGAAAGGGGAAATCATTTGGAATGTAAACAAAGAATATAGAAAATAAAAATATTAAAAAAATGATCCAATATAATTAGTTTGATACAACATAAGCAAACATTAACCCAGCAAGGAAAAGTATATAAAATATATCTTTATATAGTGAATACAATCATTTTTCATTGAATAATCAGATACAGCTTAATTATGTGGGTAATTGTTCACATTCTGTAAAAAAAAATTCCCACTTAGAATTGATTCATTTCCCTCAATTCATACTTCTTTTTTGTTAATTTTTAGGCCATTAAAATACTTTGATATTGGAAGGGAGGATGTGACTAAGTAGTCAAGTACTTGCCTAGTAATCACAAGGACCTGAGTTTAATCTCCTTCATTAATATCTTAAAACTAATTTTAATACATTAATATTGTGACACAGAGATAAATCAACAAGAGCACTGGCTGTACAAGTGTGAGGATCTGATTTTAAATTTCCAGCACCCACGTCAAAAGCTGAGCATGGTCAAACATAAATCTGTAATGCTAGTGCTGGTGGAGACAGATACTGGATGATTTTTTTAGGATTACAATCATCATCATAATTAGATTTGGTGAGATCCCCAGTCTCAGTGGAATATTATAGTATGACAAAATAAAATAGCTAATACCTGTCTATGGCCTCCATGCTCTTGCATGAGTACACACACTTAAATATATATGTATGTCCCTGCACATACATACACATATAAACACAACTAACATTAACAAAGATGTTAGATAATAAAATCAAAATCACATAGAAGAAAAAAATTTGGTACTCCAAAGAAAAGTGAGGGAATAATAGTTTAGAATAGACTTTAGTATATTTTATGAATATTTAGAACTTAATACTGCATAATAAAAATATAAAAATATGGAAATATCTATAATTTCATAAAGGATGCTACAGTAATAAACTAAAATATGAAACTATGCTCCAAGATATGTATACATTATGTGTATATATATATATATATATATATATATATATAATGGTAAAATTTTGAAGTTCAGTTGAATGTATAAATGAGCTTCAATATTTAATAAACCTGAAGATGAGTGAAGTAATCCAGAACCAGAAAGAAAAAAACCTGCATGTTCTTACTCATATGTGATTGCTAGCCTCAAATTCTCAGATGTGAGAATATGACTTGGAATAACCATAGAAACCAGGAAAGTATAAATGGACCACCATATGCTTTCTGTCTGTCTCTCTCTGTCTGTCTCTGTCTCTGTATGTGTGTGTATATGTGTGTGTACACGTGCACGTGTGTGTGTGTGTGTGTGTGTGTGTGTGAGAGAGAGAGAGAGAGAGAGAGAGAGAGAGAGATTTTGGAAAGGAATAGCAGGCTGTAAATGGGAAATGGAGTATTAGGGAGGGAGCTCCAACTGGGGAGGAAGAAGGGAGGTCAACACAGAAGAAGGAGGGACTAGAGACAAGTGACAAAGTGACACTAATGTTGTTTGATAAAGCTTCAAAGAATTATATTATTTCAAATTTAGGGAAAATATATAATACTGAGTATATATAAACATATATATATGTATTTGTATATAATATAAAAAGAAATTATGCCACTTGGGCTGACAATGACAAGCACCAGTCATGAGAAACCTTACCTCAAGTGGTAGAGAATTCCAAGGGACTTCCAAAATAATATAGGTTATCAGTATAGCCCTTGGTTGCTTCTCAGGGACTGATAATGGAATCCTATTATTGAAGGAATTACATTTGGGGTATTTCAACCTGGTTTTGATGTGACAGCCTCTTTTTCCTGTAGTCTAGGACTCATGGCTACAGAAAATTCTTTGCAAACTGTCAAGGGAGAGAAGCAATTAGACAGTCCTACTCAGGTTAGACAGCATGAATTACAATTACTAGCCTGACAAGCTATAGATAAAGGTACATTAAGTGGCAGTCATTGGCCCAAGAAAAGACTTCTGACCAGAAATCAGTTAGCAAGGCACTAGAATCAACAGTCAGTAAATGTGGCCTCAGGACACAGAAAAGTCTGTGCATGGCAAACCTCTATCACTTACACAAAGTTGCAGCATAAAGAAAGGAAGATGTTTACCAACTACATATTCAATAAGGGGCTAATATCCAAAACATATAAAGAACTAAAATAACCTGTATATCAAGAAAAAAACTCAATTTAAAATATGGGGTACAGATCTAAACAGAATTTTCAAAAGAGGAAACACAAATGATTAAGAAAGAAATGTTCATTCAGCATCCCTAGTCATCAGGGAAATGCAAATCAAAATGATTTTGTCTTTCAATTGTAACGTCATAAAAAACCTTTGAGTTTTATCAGGAGGATTAAATTATATCATTTCTATGAAAGTCTAATAACAAATACTGTCTGTGGTTTTATTATCTTTTTTCATGGATGTATTTTGAATCTTTGAAACTATAGATGGCTGATGTAACGTTTCAGTATTTCTTTTACATAGGCGCCAGAGATGTAAATTCTAGTTCCCATGTTTTTAAGACAAGGACTTTATCTACTAAGTTATCCTCCCAATTTCTATTTTTGTTTTGTAAAATTGTGTTTATGGATAAATAAGGGTTCATTTTCACCAACATTCTCTCTAGAAACTTTATGTCATCAAATTTCTATAATTTTTGCCAGTTTCTTAAGCAAAACATAAATAAATAAGGAGTTTTATTGCTATTTTAATGTGTTTTTCTCTAATTCTCATTATGTTTAAACAGCATTTCATATGTTTATTGATTGCTGATTTTTTATTAATTTCTATTGTTACCATTTACATGTTTTTATTTTCTTCTAACCAGTTTGTTGAAATGTTGTATATGGCAGTCATTATATTTTGTCTGTAATGTGTGCTATAAAGCTAATATTTCCTCATCTATTAGTCATTTGGCATGTTGCATTTGTTTCCATTTAACACATTTTAATTTATACCTGTTATTATAATTTTGCATGTGTTTCGTTTTCCTTTTTCCTCCCTTAAGAATCTCCTCCATCTAGATTTATACCAGTATTAGTCTAAGTTGAGTTACTTGTCATATTTAGATCCTTAAATCACACAGATTTAATTCTATACGTTGGAAAATAAGTTTAAATTCATTTCTACAGGATTAAAATTATTTGTGCACCAGTAAAAAGATAAATAATCCTTTACTCACTGGAGTAAAAACTGTATCCCTATGTATTTTTGAACTATTTTACATACTTTCAAATTTGATTCCATCACTTATTTTTCAATTCTGTGTCTGTACCATAGTACTATAATCTTACTACAAGTTTTGTATATAATTATGCAAATGTTCCTTCACAATTTCTTTGCAGAATTTTTTTCTGTAAACATTAAAACCACTTTATGCAGTTCCAGAAATGAATCTGTATCTGTCAGTATTCGTGCAGATAACAAATGATACATTCACCTCGATAATTAGGGAGACTTCAATAAAAGGACAGGTGCAGATGATATAAAGGATACTGAAAAGGCATGGTTAATCACCATTGGGCTAGCGGTACCAAGAGGCCATGGCTACTTCTAGGTCTGAAGTTTGAAGGGAAAGCAGAGATTGCTTCAGTCCTAAGAGACAGTTACTAACAGGGCTCTTTTGTAAAGGATCACAGGCTGGCTATGACAACTGGATGCGAGGAAGTCAGGGAAATAAATACCCTGACTGTACTCAACCCCCACCTCCAGAATTCTTGCCTTACTGGCCATACTGAATCAGGAAGCAGAAAACAAGAGAAGGGGCACATGTACTACATATCAATCAGTATCTTAGGACACAAAGCAGGATAGAGAAGGGAGAGAGGGCATTTGGAGGAGCAGACCAGATGGAGCATATCTAATTCAGAGTCCACTGAAGCCATGATCCCAAATTGTATTCATTTAATGTTAGATCAATTTGTGAATACTGAAATTCTATAGAGGAAAGTCTCTGTAGTGGAAGGAAACTTGACAAATCTGAAGACTACAAAGATTAATGAACAAAGAAATGTCAGTGAAGACAAGGATGAGAAGGGTGAGGGTGGTGTGGGAAGAACTCAGAACTTCTTAACTTATGACAAGGAAGGAAAGCATTATTCTAAATACATTGATCTGTAGTCACCCTGCAGTTTTCTTTAGTTTTGTTACAGGAGCTACTGTATATGTTTTAAATATATCTCAAAATCTTTTTTTCTAAATCCACCAATTTATGCTCACTTCAAAGTAAGAGATACTGACCATTTCACTGATTATAGACTAAATAAATAAAAGTCTTGACCCATCCATGTTACTATAATAGAATACCTGATACTAGGCAACTTATAAGGAACAGACATGTTTCTGAGAGCAGCCTATTCTGCATAAATGATACAGTCTTACTTTGTCTTCATGTGGCAGAAGGGGTAGTAATCTCTGGAGAATTCCCTCAAACTAATTTTATCAGGTCATAATTGAAAAGCTTTCCTTTAAATTTTCATTGATTATTTTCATTCATTTATTATGTTGTATGTGTGAGAGAGAGTATAGACATACCACAGTGCACATGCAGAATTGATAGGGCAGTGCATGGAAAACAATTCCCATTTTCCACCTTCACTTGGGTCCTAGGGTTCTATCTTAGGCACTTGGGCTTACAGAGCAAGCATATTTACCTGGGGGCCATTTTTCCAGATCCTTTAAAGCCTTTCAAAAGGCCATAAAATTTAAAACTAGCCCATCCGCAGGCAACTCATTTAAACAAATTCATACTGTAACTTAAAGGTATCCTGTTTTGATTGCATGTCCTTAAGTAATTAATGCATGTTGACACTAGTCTTTGTTTGATTGTTTTCATTTTTCTTTGTCATAGTATGTCAGTCACATTGCCCTTTCTGGATAGAAGCACATCCTATAGCTCTCAGTGTGTGTCCAGTAATTCTTACTTAAATCTCTCTTGAAAGGCATGCCTCTCTTTTAGGTCAGCTTTATTCCACTGAATGGTCAATGCAGACCTAGATTTAAAGGGAAACATTTCTGAAAGATTATGCCAGCTCTAATGCATTCCTGGGAAGAAGAAAGAGTCAGTCAAGCTTCTGCTTTCATCATACACTGAGGCTATTAATCACCAAAGCACTTGCCAATTAGACTGCAACATGAAGGTTCTCAAGTCTGAGTCTATTTCACAGAGATAGGATATTAGTACAACACCACATTTACTCAGTGATACACTTATATTTTTAACCCTGTATCTTACATGTTTTTAAATTATTTTTGTTGTCTGCTATTTGAAATTTGGTCCATAGTACTTTGTTTTTCTCATTATTTAACTTAATAAATGTTTATAATTTTTATTATTTAATTGCTATTTTCATAGACTGAATATTGATTTTTTAACTCTTTAAAAGTACATTTAATTGGGATGGGCTTACAGGTTTAGTCCAATATTATCAAGGCAGGAACATGGCAGCAATTCAGGCAGGCATGGTGCAGGAGGAGCTGAGAGTCCTATATCTTCACTTGAAGGCTTCTAGACAAATACTGGCTTCCAGGCAGCTAGGATGAGGGTCTTAATACCCACACCCACAGTGGCACCTACTCCCACAAAGCCACAACTACTTTAATAGGGTCACAGCTTCTAATAGTGCCACTCCCTGGGCCAAACATGTACAAACCATCACATTCCACACCCTGGCCCCCATAGGTTTGCTCAAACATATGAGCCCATGGGGGCCATACCTAAACATAACATAATGCAAAATTATTTAGTCCAACTTCCAAATCCCCCATAGTCTATAGCAGTCTCAACAATGTTAAAAGTCCAAAGTTCGAAGTCTCTTCTGAGATTCATCCAATCACTTAACCATAATGCTAACAGCAAGACATAAAACCAGCTTGGTAAATTCCAAACTCTGCATCTCCATGTCTGATGTCAAAGCAGTCTTCAGATCTCCAACTCCTTTTTCATCTTTGTTGATTGCAACAAAGATCTTTCTCCTGGGCTGGTTCTATTCGCTGATAGCAGCTTTCCTCAGCAGATAGCCCATGGCTCTGGCATCTCAAACATCTAGGGGTCTCCAAGGCAACTTCAATATTACAGCTTCTTGTTTCAATGTTTGCAAACTGCACATGATCTTCTGGGCTCCTCCAAAGAGCTTGCTTCACTTCTCCAGCTCTGCCCTCTGTAGCACTTTAAGCTCAGGTCGATCCACTCCACTGCCGCTGCTGTTCTTGGTGATAATCCATGGTACTGGCATCTCCAATACACTGTTGTCTTCCCCTGCAACTAGGCTTCACCAATAGCCTCTCCTAGGCTCTCTTCATCGTGACAAGCTTCAACTCCTTTGCATGACCCCTTCAGTCCTGGGCCAACTACTGCAACTGAGACTGCACCTTCACCAATGACCTCTCACAGTGCCAAGCCTCAGCTGTTCTTTGTGACCCCTTCATGCCTTCAAAACCAGTACCACCTTGGTGATTCTTACACATTACCAATTACCGCTGCATCATGACGTACAACCTTGGCTATTTCTGGAACACAGCTTCTTTGTGCTCTCAGAAAACACTTTCCATAAGATTTCACCTCAATGTGGCTGGTCTTTTCTTAATCACCACCAATTTCTTAGTTGCAGCTAACCAGCATCAATGGTCCCAATAATCCCTTCTATTCTGGACTCTAAAGCCAGAGCCACATGGTAGAAGCTGCCAGGTTCAGCTGCTTGCTGGGGCTGGACCATGCCCTGCCCCCTTATTTTATTACCAGCTTTTTGTTTTCCAACTCCCTCACTGCCTAAGCTTCGCTCTCCTGGAACTTACTCTGTACAGAACTCAGAGTTCTGCATGCCTTTGGCCCCTATAATGCTGGGATTAAAGGTATGTACCATCATCCCTGGATTTAGGCTTTTCTTCACCTAGAAACTGCTTTGTCCCAGGCTGCCCTTAAACTTAGAAATCTGCTTGGCTTTATCTCCTGGGATTAAAGATATAACCACCATGCCTGGATCTATACTTAGCTGTGTAGGATTTTGCTCCAAAGTCCCACTCCCTTAATTTGTTAACAGGATTCAGCTCCATTTCACTTCCTGCTATTCTTTTAATACTTGAATCATATATTTTATGTTTTTCCTTTCTCAGCTGGCTACACTTGTTTTAAAATTTCTTTATGAGACATAACCGGGGAACAAAGTCTATGATGGGCGTTTCTGAGATTGCCTTTGTCAATGCAATTTATCTGACTCTCTTTACCTTAGCCTCAGGCAGACTCTTCAGAAAAGGACAAAAAGTAGCCACATTCTTCACCAAAATACCACAAAAACAGTCTCTACATCACATACTGAAATTCTTCTATTCTGAAACCTCTTGGGCCAGGTCTTCACAGTTAAAATCACTCTTGGCAACAAAGTCTCCCATATTCCTACTAGAATGGCCCATTAAGCCCCACTTAGATCATTCCACTGCTTTCCAAATCCAAAGTCCCAAAATCCATATTCTTCCAAACAAAACCATAGTCAGGCCTAGCACAACAATACCCTAGTCCCTGGTACCAAATTCTGTCTTAGGGTTTTACTGCTGTGAGCAGACATCAGGACCAAGGCAACTCTTATAAAGAACATTTAATTGAGACTAGCTTACACACTCAGAGGTTCAGTCCGTTATCATCAAGGCAGGAAGATGACAGCATCCAGGCAGGCATGGTTCAAAAAGAGCTTGAGAATTCTACATCTTTATCTGAAGGCTGCTAGCAGAATACTGGCTTCCAGGCAGGTAGGATGAGGGTCTTAAAGCCGGCATCCACAGTGACACACTCACTCGAATAGGCCCACACCTATGTCAATAGGGCCACAACTTCTAATAGTGCCACTCTCTGGGCCAAGCATATACAAACCATCATACTCCTTGTCTAATGGTATATAAGTGGAGAAGCAAGAAAACATTGACAGAATCACCATCCCTGACCTCAAGCTATGTACAGTGCATTAGGAGTTCTTTGGTGGAATTTCTGGAGTCACTTAAGTAACTGATCATATCATCTGCAAATAGTGATATTTTGACTTCTTTTTTCCAATTTGTATCCCTTTGACCTCCTTTTGTTGTGTAATTGTGCTAACTAGAACTTCTAATACTATGTTGAATAGATAGGGAGAGAGAGGGCAGCTTTGTCTAGATCCTGATTTTAGTGGGATTCCTTCAAAATTCTCTCCACTTAGTTGGATGTTGGCTACTGCTTTTTTTTTTACTACAAATGGTATCCCCTTTCTGTGTTGCCCCTCCAAAAATCCCCTATCCAATTCCCCCTTCCCTTGCTCAGCCCCCCTCCCCAATTTCATGACTTGCATTCCCCTATTCTGGGGAATCAAGCCTTCACAAGACCAATAGCCTCTCCTCTCATGTCTGAAATGGTCATCTTCTGCTACATATGTAGCTGAAGACATGGGTCCCTCCATGTGTAGAACTCTTTGGTTGGTGGCTTAATCCCTGGGAGCTCTGGGGGTGCTGGTTGATACATATTATTGTTCCTCCTGCAGGGCTGCAAATATCTTCAGCTCCTTGGGACCTCTCTCTAGCTGCTCCATTGGGGACCCTATGATCAGTCTATTGGTTGGCTGTGAGCCATGGGTGTTTTGATCCACTTTCCAATAAGGATCAAAGTATCCACACTTTGGCCTTCCTTCTTCTTGAGCTTCATGTGGTCTGTAAGTTGTATCTTGGGTATTCTGAGCTTTTGGACTAATATCCACTTATCAGCGAGTACATAACAGTTGTATTATTTTGTGATTGGGTTACCACACTAATGATATTTTCTATCTCCATCCATTTGCCTAAGAATTTCATGAATTCATTGTTTTTAATAGCTGAGTAGTACTCCATTGTGTAAATGTACCACATTTTCTGTATCCATTCCTCTGTTGAGGGACATCTGGGTTCTTTCCAGCTTATGGATATTATAAATAAGGCTGCTGTGAACATAGTGGAGCATGTGCCCTTATTAGATGTTGAAGCATCTTCTGGGTATATGCCAAAGAGTGGAATAGCTGAGTCCTCAGGTAGTAGCATGTCCAATTTTCTGAGGAAGCAGCAAAATGATTTCCAGAGTTGTTTTACCAGCTTGCAATCCCACCAAAAAAGGGAGGAGTGTTCCTCTTTCTCCACATTGTCTCCAGCATTTGCTGTCCCCTGAGTTTTTGATCTTGGCCATTCTGACAGGTGTGAGGTGAAACCAGTGGTTGTTTTGACTTGCATTTCCTTGATGATTAAGGATGATGAACATTTCTTTAGGTTCATCATGGTTTTTCAGCCATCTGATATTCCTCAGTTGAGAATTCTTTGTTTAACTCTGTACCCCATTTTTAATAGGGTTATTTGTTTCTCTGTAGTCTAACTTCTTGAGTTCTCTGTATATATTGGATATTAGCCTTCTCTTGGATAGAGGATTGGTAAAGATCTTTTCCCAATCTGTAGGTTGCCATTTTGTCCTTTTAACAGTGTTCTCTGCCTTATAGAAGATTTGCAGTTTTATGAGGTCCCATTTGTTAATTCTTGATCTTAAAGCATAAACTATTGGTGTTCTATTCAGGAAATTTTCCACTGTGCCCATGTGCTCCAGGCTCTTTCCCACTTTCTCTTCTATTAGATACAGTGTATCTGGTTTAATGTAGAGGTCCTTGATCCATTGGACTTGAGCTTTGTACAGGGGGATAAGAATGAATCTAGTTGCATTCTTCTACATGGTGACTGTCAGTTGACACAACACCATTTGTTGAAAAGCTTTTTTCCCCACAGGATGGTTTTAGCTCCTTTGTCAATGATCAAGTGACCATAGGTGAGAGGGTTCATTTCTGGGTCTTCAGTTCTGTTAAATTGATCTTCCTGCCTGTCTCTGTACCAATACCATGCAGTTTTTATCACTATTACTCTGTAGTATACCTTGAGGTCAGGAATGGTGATTCCACCAGAAGTTCTTTTATTGCTGAGAATAGATTTTGCTCTCCTGGGTTTTTTGTTATTCAGGATAAATTTTGAAATTGCTCTTTCTAAGTCTATGAAGAATTGAGTTGGAATTGTGATGGGGATTGCATTGAATCTGTACATTTCTTTAGGCAAATGGACATTTTTATTATACTAACCCTGCCAATCCACGAGCATGGGAGATCTATCCATCTTCTGAGATCTTCTTCAATTTCATTCTTCAGAGACTTGAAGTTCTTGTCATATAGATCTTTCACTTGCTTGGTTAGAGTCACACCAACCTATTTTATATTATTTGTGACTATTGTGAAGGGTGTTATTTCCCTAATTTCTTTCTCAGATTCTTTATCCTTTGAGTATAGGGAGGCTACTGGTTTGTTTGAGTTAATTTTATATTCAGCCACTTTTTTGAAATTGTTTATCAGGTTAGGAGTTCTCTGGTGGAATTTTTGGAGTCACTTAAGTATACTATCATATCATCTGCAAAAAGTGATACTTTGACTTCTTCCCTTCCAATTTGAATCTCTTTGACCTTCTTTTGTTGTCTAATTGCTCTGGCTAGGACTTCAAGTACCATATTGAATATGTAGGGAGAGAGTGGACAGCCTTTTCTAGACCTAATTACAGTGAGATTGCTTCAAATTTCTCTCCCTTTAGTTTGATGCTGGCTACCTATTTGCTGTATATTGCTCTTACTATGTTTAGGTATGGGCCTTGAATTGCTGATCTTTCCAAGACTTTTATCATGAAGAGGTGTTAGATTTTGTCAAATGCTTTCTCAACATCTAAAAAAATGATCATGTGTTTTTTTTTTCTTTCAGTTTGTTTATATAGTGGATTACATTGATGGATTTTCATATATTGAACCATCCCTGCATCCCTGGGATGAAGCCTACTTGATCATGGTGGATCATCGTTTTGCTGTGTTCTCGGATTCGGTTGGCAAGAATTTAATTGAGTAGTTTTGCATCAATATTCATAAGGGAAATTGTTGGATCTTTGTGTGATTTGTGTATCAGAGTAATTGTGGCTTCATAGAACGAATTGGATAGTATTCCTTCTGTTTCTATTTGGTGGAATAGTTTGAAGAGTATTGGTATTAGGAATTCTTTGAAGGTCTGATACAATTCTGCATTAAACCCATCTGATCCTGGGCTTTCTTTGGTTGTAAGACTCTTCATGACTTCTATTTCATTAGGGGTTATGGGATTGCTTAGATCATTTATCTGATCCTGATTTAACTTTGGTACCTGGTATCTGTCTAGAAAATAGTCCATTTCATCAAGATTTTCCACTTTTGTTAGTATAGGCTTTTGTAGTAGGATATGAAGAAATTTTTAGATTTCCTCAGTATCTGTTATGTCTCCCTTTTTATTTCTGAGTTTGCTGATTTGGATACTGGCACTGTGCCCTCTGGTTAGTTTGTCAAAGGGTTTATCTATCTTGTTGTTTTGGTTTTTATTCAGAGAACCAGCTCTTGGTTTGGTTGATTCTTTATATAGTTATTTTTTTGTTCTACATGGTTGATTTCAGCCATGAGTTTGATTATTTCTTGCTGTCTTCTCCTCTTGGGTGTATTTGCTTCTTTTTTTTCTAGAGCCTTCAGCTGTGTGATTAAGCTTTTTTTTTTTTTTTTATGCTCTTTCCAGTTTCTTTTTGGAGGCACTCAGATATATGAGTTTTCCTCTTAACACTGCTTTCATTGTGTCCCATAAGGTAGTATCTGTCTTTGTGCCTGAGGTGAGTTTCCTGTATGCAGCAAAAATGTTGGGTCTTGCTTATGTATCCAGTCTGTTAGTCTATGTCTTTTTATTGTAGAATTGAGTCCATTGATATTAATAGATATTAAGGAGAAGTGATTATTGCTTCCTGTTATTTTTGTTGTTAGAGGTGGAAACATGTTTGTGTTGCTATCTTCTTTTTGGTTTGCTGAATGATTACCTTCTTGCTTTTTCTAGGGTGTAGTTTTACTCCTTGTGTTGGCATTTCTATCTAATATCCTTTGTAGAACTGGATTTGTGGAAAGATATTGTGTAAAATTGGTTTTTGTCATGGAATATCTTGTTTTCTCCATCTATGGTAATTGAGAGTTTTGCTGGGCATAGTAGCCTAGGCTGGCATTTATCTTCCATTAGGGTCTGTATGAGATCTGCCCAGGATCTTCTAGTTTTCTTAGTTTCTGTTGAGAAGTCTGGTGTAGTTCTGACAGGTCTGCTTTTATATGTTACTTGACATTTTCCCTTATTGCTTTTAATGTTTTCTTTATTTGGTGCATTTTTTTGTTTTGACTAATATGTGATGAGAGAAATTTCTGTTCTGGTCCAAGCTATTTGGAGTTCTTTTGGCTTCTTGTATGTTCATGGGCATCTCTTTCTTTAGGTTAGAGGAGTTTTCTTTTATAATTTTGTTGAAGATATTCACTAGCCCTTTAAGTTGAGAATCTTTTCTCTCTTCTATACCTATTATCCTAAGGTTTGGTCTTCTCATTGTTTCCTGTATTTCCTGGATGTTTGGGGTTAGGAACTTTTTACATTTTGCATTTTCTTAGACTGTTGTTCAGTGTTTTCTATAGTATCTTCTGCACCTGAGATTCTGTCTTCTATCTCTTGTATTCTGTTGGTGATGCTTGCATCTGTGACTCCTGATCTCTTTCCTAGGCTTTCTAACTCCAGGCTTGTCTCCCTTTGTGATTTCCTTATTGTTTCTATTTCTATTTTTAGATCATAGATTGTTTTGTTCATTTCCTTCACCTGTTTAATTGTGTTTTCCTGTAATTCTGTCAGGGAATTTTGTGTTTCCTTTTTAATGGTGTCTACCTGTTTACCTGTGTTCTCCTGTATTTCTTTAAGGGAGTTGTTTATGTCCTTCTTAAAGTCCTTTATCATCTTCATGAGAAGTGATTTTAGATCAGAATCTTGCTTTTTGTGTGTGATGGTGTATCCAGGACTTGCTATGGTGGTTGAATTGGGTTTTGATGATGCCAAGTTACCTTGGTTTCTATTGCTTATCTTCTTAGGCTTGCCTCCCCCCATAAGATTATCGCTAGTGTTACGTGTCCTTGCTATATCTGACTGGAGCCTGTCTTTCCTGTGCTCTTGGTGTGTCAGAAGTCCTCAGGTTCTAGCTGTCTCTGTGATCCTGTGATTCCAGGATCCTGTGATCCTGAGATCCTGAGTATGTCCAAACTCCTGGGTGTCAAGCTGCCTCTGAGTCCCTGAGAACCTGATGTGACAAAGGTTCTGGGAGCCAGGGATCCTGCAATCCTGGGCGTGTTAGAGCACCTAGGAGTAGAGCTTCCTCTGGGTGTTACGGGCCTGACTGCAGAGTTCATGCCCAAGGTTAACCCACATTTTGGTCTTAATTCCAATAAAATAAATAGTTACTTCCTGGGCATTATTGTCACCATTGCACCTGGTGGGCATGTCCTAAGAGGCTGGCTATGTTTGTAGCACTCAGGGATCATAGTTGTGTAAGATTGGTGGTTACTTTTCTTCCCCATAGTCTTCATAGAAACTTCTAGCACTGTGAAAAGCTCTCTAGGAAGGAAGATACTTCTAGGTCAATCCACAATTATTTCCTCATGCTATATGCCTCAAGTACATGCTATCTTCAGAATGTTTGGTTTTCTGTCAAATTCTGGAGAGTATGAAAAAGAGCAGTGGTAATAACTTAAACTATTTGGGGTCAATGAGAGCTCACTGAACAACAACTTCAAAAGAAGCAACCCACTCCTGATAGTGGGTTTTTGTAGCCCTCTGGTGATTAGTGGGGGCATTGTTGCTCTGGCATAGAGTAACTTTTTTTAAACTCTTTTAACATACATATATGTTCATGCCTTAAAAATCACGTGTTTTCATATTAATTTTTCAAAGGGTCTTTACTGTTAATTATATATTTTAAGACTATTTTTTATTTTTCTCACTTTGTCTTTACCCTTTGCTTTGCTTTTTCTGTGAGAGGGACAGAATCTATATCCCTGTACACATACTAGGCCAGAAAATTTTTATCTGTGTCACCCCAGGATCCAAGTTCTATCTCCCACCACAATACTTTATATGATAATGATTTTTAAATACTAATTTTAGAGGTTATTTTCTCTTTTTAATAATGATTCTTAGTAAAATTCTTATGGAAAAAATCACTTTGATGTGTGTACTAAAGGAAAGGAATGATGTCCTATCTCCAAGAAAACATATTCAAACTGATTAACAAGGTACCTACTCCCACCCCCAATACCTCCCATGTATTCCCCCAAGCTCTAGCTCAAATTCATAATATTTTATTTAATCGTGTGTGTGTGTGTGTGTGTGTGTGTGTGTGAGACTTCTTTACATGTAAGTTGGTTCTTCAGTAAACAAGATAGTGTTGAATTGACTTGAGTAAACATCCCTTAGTTTAAGAATCTCTCCACCTTCTTGTCAATACTGTGAATAATGTTTCCGTGGAATTTATCCTGGAATAAAATGATCAAAAAAGATCAAAAAGATCAAAAAGACCAAAAAGCATCATCTACTCTATCATATCAGGACACATACATAAAAAGCACATATTTATGATTAACATAATTTGTAGAACCAGCAGTGTGGTAATGTTTACTCATGAAAAATGTTTAAAAATAAGAACAAAGAACCAGATTTTAGCAAATTTCATCTACAGTGATTTAAATAGCTCATGAAGATTATGAATAAACTAGCCACATGGTCAGACTTTACAACCTTAAGATTAAACAATAGATTGTTCAAGACATATATCTTCATTCATTCACTCACCTGTCTGGTACCTTTGTGACCATGGAAAATCTAGGTGATATATCCAAACTTTCTTTTCAAGCATTCCATCTGCTTATAAATGTCCATTGTAGCAAGGTAAAGATGAAGAAGGAAGTTGCTTTTCAAAGATATTACACAGAATGACCAAACTGAAATCTTTAGTCTGAATTCAATCCTGATTTTTGCAAAAAGCTTCTTTGTAAAGCAGCCATTCCCAATTATGTCCAGTAATTTCCATATAGCTCATAATGAAAACAAATGATTCAGAACTAACAGAGCTGTGAATGAATTAAAATCATGGGTTATAGAAAGCGACATTACTCATTGAGATGACTTCTGTTTCTCTGTTAGTGGAGTTTAGTGAAATATTCTTCTGAATTTTACTATGTAAAAAGAACAGAGAACTGCTTTCAGGGATGAATAAATAGAATGTCCCCACCTCTAATGAAAAGAACAAAGAAGGCTTCCACTGAGTATAGTTTGGAAGCTATTCAAGTAACTTCAAAATGTGTTTATCATTAAAATGTGTTAACAAAATATGTTTGTAATTAAAAGTTTTTAAAAAATCCTCAAAGAAAGGTTTTCCTGAAACTATGAAGTAACTAGTGTTATTCAGGGTTTTCCATTTCCATTTGCTCAGTTTGGAGCTCCACTTCAGTTATAACTCATTTAGATTAGCTTTCATCTCCACAGCCACATCCCTGTTGGAAAAGAAACTTAGCTCATAACTCATTTCCACATACTAACAATTAAGATCTAGGTAGCATTCTTCAACTTCAAGTAAACAGCAGACCTTGGGTAAAATTTTCTATTTCCCGTGGGAGAACCTTCAGAGTAGAAAGTACCTTTACTAGGCAGCTTCTTCAGTATCCAGAGCAAAACCCACTGTATGTGCAAAACTTTTATGTGAAAATGATGTAAACAACAAAGTAATGACTTGCTAGGAGATATTCTATTCCACTTTAATTTACTTTCATTCATGTATATTTGGGTCATGTGTTTGTATGTGTTTATATCATAGGGAGCTTAAGAAAGTTCTGTGGTCTACTTTTTCATTGTTGTACTTTTGAGAATATAATATATTGGCGCCATTTCTTTCTTTATGCCTTTTCTTCCCTCCAAATCATCTCATATGCCCCTCCTTGTTCTCTTTTAAATTCATATCCTCTTTATTTGAATTGTTTTTAAATATGCATGTATATACCTGGCATGACATGAAATCCAGGTATTAGATTACTAATTGGAATTATTTTCTGTGGAGAAAACTATTTCTTCAGTCTCAGAAATCCTTCATGGCCTGTACTTCTTTGTGTAGAGTGGAAGACACATGGGCTTTCCTCCATCTACTCTGGCATGCTGATTGTCTTTTTTGTTCAGCTCTTTTGGGGGGGGGCAGTCATGGGTGTAGCATCTGGCATTATTAGGAGACATAGTCCCACAGCAAACTTCCAGATACTCTGGCCTGAATAATCTTTCTGGCACCTCTTCTGCAATGTTCCCTGCGTGTTAGCTCCATTGGGACTGGAATCCTCAACTCTGCATTTTGATTGGTTGTAATTTTTGTAATGGTCTCCTTTTTGCTTTGTGTTGCTTTCTTTCTTCTCTGTTTCTTTCGCTCTGTGTAACTTTATTTATCTATGATTTTAACTACAGTGGTTAGAATGTAGTTATGGGTTATGATGGTGTAATAAAATGGTGGGTGAAAGGTCTGTTACAAGATCCCAAGAAGTTGGCTGCATTTTTAGTATCAGATGTGTTTTCCCTTTTGTTGAGCAACTTATTAAAGCTTATTAGAGACTTGTTTGTTACCTACAACGTATGTTTCCCACTACTGCACACTTGGGGTTATGGTCCTTTGATGGTTGTTGTAGCTTATAGTTATCATCAATGAATAAGACTATTTATTGTTCCCTCTGAAAGCTTATATATATATATATATATATATATATATATATATATATATATATATATATGATAGATATATGTATCTATCTTATAGATAGATAGATAGATAGATAGATAGATAGATAGATAGATATAGATAGATAGTGCCTTCCGGAATGAACTGTATTTTTACATTTTCACTATCCAAAGTTTGAGAATTTTGGTGACAATTTGGCTGTGAAATGAGACTTTTGCTGGAGACCTGTAAGGGTTAACTTATTCTGATTATGGCTTCACTTTCCCCGGACTCCTCCCAGGATCTCTCAACCTACCAGCCACCTCAATGTACATCCATTCTCATTCTTGCTCATTTGAAAGCAAATGGACATGTAAAAAAATAATAATAAAATAAACCTGAATAGGATAAAACAAACAAAAAGAAACAAAAAAGCCAAAGAAAAAGCATAAGAAACACATATAGATACGTGTGTGTGTGTGTGTGTGTATGTGTGTGTGTGTGTATATATTCACACACAAAGAAATCCCATAAAAGCACCCAACTGGAAACTGTAATGTATAAACAAAATACTTACAAGGTTTAAATGTAAATAAAAACAGGCAAACACACAAGAACTCCAAAAAAAAAAAAAAAAAAAAAAAAAAAAAAAAAAAAAAAAAAAACAACAACAAAAAAAAAACCACCACTGAGATTGTTTAGTGTTGGTCGTCTACTGTTAGGCACAAGGCCTGCTATTGAAGGATGGCTTGTATACCTAGTGAGACTTCAATGGCAAAACTAATCTTTCCCCTATAAGCAGTTCTGAACTGGAGATACTTTGTGGGTTAGAGATATGGACTTGTATCTGCTTCACCTCTCAGTGCTGGGACCGCATCTTACTTAGATCTGTGCAGGCCTTATATTTGCTGTCAGTCTCAATGTGAGTTCATGTGTGCATCAATCCTGTTACATCTAGAAGCCCCTGTTTCCTTTGTATCTTCATCCCCACTGTTTCACACAATCTTTCTACTACTTCTTCAACAGCATTCTCTGAGCACTAAGAGAAGGGATTTCATAGAAACATCCCATTTAGGACTGGGTATTCTAAGATCTCTTACTCTCTTTACAGTGTCCAGTTATGTGTCTCTGTATTTGTTTTTAACTACTACAAGAGAACTCTTCCCTGATGCTGGCTGAACAAGGTGCAGGTCTATGTGTATAATAGAATGACATTGGGAGCCATTTTATTGCTACATTCATTTAGCAAATTAGTAGTTATTATTTGTTTATTCCCCTAGGTCCATGGCTTTTCCAGTCTCCTGTTCTTGGTCATCTGAGCAGTATCAGGCATGGGGTGTGTTTCATTTCATGGAATGTGCCTTAAAACCAATGAGATAATAGTTGGTTACTCTCACACTTTTGTGCTGCTATTATACCAGCATATCTTGCAGGCAAGGCACCATTGCAGACAGAAGGGTTTATATCTGGCTTGCAGGGCACCATTGCAGACAGAAGCGTTTATATCTGGCTTGCTGATAACTTTTCTCATGTGGTAGGGTGAAGTGTCCCTTCCAGTACCCTAAACACTAGTCAATAGGGGTGTTTATAGTCAAAAGCTCTATGTAGGCCCCAGCTTACTTGACTTCTCTATGTTCAATGAGTGAAGTAGCTATTGTCTTCAGTAATAGGGCCTTACCATCAGATTGTGGAGGACAACTGATTGCCTTGGCAATAGCCTGGGTTGCTTGGAAGTTACCATAGGGTTCCTTTGGGTAACCACTTAATTAAATGTAACACTTCTCTGGCATTGGAGGTTTCTTTTTGTTGTTGGTGGTGGTTTGTTTTTTGTTTTGTTTTGTTTTGTTTTGTTTTTTGAGACAGGGTTTCTCTGTGTAGCCCTGGCTGTCCTGGAACTCACTCTGTAGACCAGGTTGGCCTCGAACTCAGAAATCCACCTGCCTCTGCCTCCCAAGTGCTGGGATTACAGGTATGTGCCACCACCACTCCCCAGCTGGGGGTTTCACTTGGTGGTGAAAGATGTCTAGTTGAGAATTGTCTCCTCTGTTATTTGGTTACTCCACTTAGATTTCTCTCGTATATATTCATCTTTTAAGAAACTTATTATGCTAGGTTTACATTTGACCCCTCAAATGGCCCTTAGTTTTAGCAGTCTTTTCTCATATGGTCATCCTTCCCACCTTCTTTCCTTCCTCTTCCCCATTTGATCCTCCCATTCCAGCCCTATCCCATCCTACCCTATCCATCTATAACTGTCTATTCTATTTCCCATTTCCTAGGAAGAGCCTTCCCTTGTTCAAGGCTTGTCTGACTTGTGAGTATACCAGAGTGTCATTTGATTTAGGAATTAACCAGATCAACTGCTGTACCAACTAAGAATGGCCAACCTATCACCCACAGAATCAAGACTTAACACAATTTCTTAATCCACAAGAAATAACTAAGGAGTAGGGAATCTGTACTCAGACATCAGTTCTTGAGGCAACATGTGCATTTGAATGGAAGAATTATTTTAAGGTAAATGAAAAGTATATATTATCTGTCATAGCTACATCTAGTTACTGTGTTTTATTTGGAGATAGTAAGATGCACAGCTTATAGTTTGACCTGCGAATTTATTAAAGGACTGATGTTTGAAATAAAACTGAGTATATACATTCATTCACACATATACACATAAGTGTACATCACCTACTACCAGAAGACTAATAGTCTACAAAAATAAGATTCGATCATTTGATGATAATACATCATCTGATGAATACTAAATAATGAAATTTTTTGGTTTATTTTATGAAAAAAAATATTTGTTAATATTGGGATTTCATCTTATCACCTACATTGACTTATTATATAATTAGTTGTATAATTATATCTATATGGAATTAACTATGCTTGTATTTTTACAATTCTCATTCAGAAAATTAGTTTTCTAAATATATTATAACATTTACTGAAAACTCATAAACATATGCATACCTAAATATATATGAATGTATATATATATATGTTTCTCTAAATTATGGCCAACAAATTAATAAATATATCATATGATACAGCTAATTATTAAGACAAAAGCAATTTAATTAATTTATACACCTAACTAGTGGGATATAAGTTGCTGGTCATAAAGGGCTAAGTTATTTCTCCTTGATTTGAACTGGCCTTATTAAGTTCTCTTCTTGTAGCGGAGGTAAAATCCTGTAAATAGCATCTCTTCTATGGAGCATCAAAGTATAAAAGTAGCCATTTTCAGTGTGCTGGTTCCTGGTGATTTCAATAAAGTAAAAGACTTGTATATTTTTGGTTGTTGACTGGAAGAAACTGAAAGAGATGCAATATAAAAACAAAAATTTGGAATTCTGTGGCTATCAAAGGAAACGTTAGTATAATAAATGAGAATTTAATCTTAAAATGCCTTTAGAAATGAGAAAAGAACTCAGATGTCCCTCAACAGAGGAATGGATACAAAAAATGTGGTATATATACACAATTGGGTGGATGGTGGGACAGGGGGAGGGAAGAGGGCTTATGGGACTTTTGGGGAGTGGGGAGCCAGAAAAGGGGAAATCATTTTAAATGTAAATAAAAAAATATATCAAATAAAAAAATAAAGCTAACTCAAGCCTACCAAAAAAAAAAAAAAAGAAAAGAAAAGAAAAAGAAAAAGAAATGAGGAGATGTTCAGGGGCACTACCTCTATTTGAGGAGCTATTGGAAACTGGCAGCTGCAAAATTAAAGTGAATCAGTTCTATTTGAGGATACAGCCCTTAATGGGTATCCCATGTTCTAGTAGGTGGTCCTACACTGAGTACATACTGGTGGCACTAATTGGACTCAGCAGGGTTACCAAAAAAACATATAATATTTGGAAAGAAAATTGGTGATAAGAATAGTAGAGGGATGAAAGTAAAGAATTGGAGGGTGAGTTTTATCAAAACACATTATATTCATGGAGAATAATCTAAAAACAAATATTAAAACAAAGGTTAATTCAGCTGGAATTGTCAATCATCTGTCCAAGAGACCAACTGCCTCAGGAAGGTGATTCACCTTAAGCCATCCTAAATACACAGGAGGAATAATTATCCGTTTATTGAGATACTATAGTCTTCTGACCCAGAAGCCCCATCATTGTGCAGTAGCTGCTATACTCATGTACCTCTGTTAAGCCTGCCTGCCTTTTTAATTCAGAAAAGTTTAACTGCCCCTCCCCCTTTCACCTCCTTTTCTTTTGGATACTAGTTGTGACTCAGGCATGTTTTCACAAAGTCAACTGTTTCACTTCTCCTCCTGCATGACTGCCTACAAATGGCATTGTTATTTGTGTTCTAGGTTGTCTTTTAAACTCTGATGAAGTTTTTCTCAAACTTCAAACAGACGAAAACCTTTAACTTTTCTTCCATTATAGTGTAGGATTGAGAATAAATGGTACCAGTGCCTTGTTCAATATAACATCCTAAATTACAGCTAAAATGGAAATATCTCTACATTTAGGTTTCTTTACTTTCACATTGTAACCAAAGAATCCATGTACATAGATCTAAAAATATTCAACGATGATTGAATAATTTTTCTGATATTGCTTCTGAGTAACCATACCAGGTGATCCAAAATACATTAATTATAAACTTATTTCTGAAAATCCCAAAGTCCTCTGATATTGATGTTACAAATCACTTTTCTGATTTATTTTAGTATGAACATATTCTAAGTATCAGAGCTACAAAATTACCTCAAATGTATTTTCATGGGTCTAGGGGCAGAACACATTATTTAAAACTAAGATGCAGAAATATGTATATATTGGCTTCACTGGCCATGCAAAAAAAATTTCAGTTCTAGAAAATTAAGTATATTGTCAAAAATATTTTCAGCTAGTCAAAATTGTGTCAAATCTGTTCAATTATGAAGTCTTTCACTAATTATATGTCTTACAAAATCATTTCCACCAATTTGGGAAAGATTATGTTTCATCTAATAATCTTCATTCTTATACTATTTTTTTAATATTTAAATCTTATTCTTTCAAGCTAAAACTAAAGCACTGTTTTTTTTAGCCCAATTATATACACCTAATTTCTTTGTGAATTTTCCAAAGTGGCAGTAAATATTGAACCATACCCAAGATTTGTGAAATATTATATAGTCGTTACCTCATGAAATGTTATAAACTCTGTAATAACTCTAACAGGTACAGTTGGGTGTGGCCCAGATTGACTCAGGGGTATTCTGAACTGCACCTGTATTGCTTGAGAGAATGTAAATAAATAGCTTTACAGCTTCTATCAGCAGGGTGTATTGCACACTGGGACTATTTGTTTCATTTGTAATTAAATATTGTCAACACATATCTAAATCCTTGTCATGTAAGTGATAAGATTTCCACTTCTTGGGAGGAAGGAAACTGTGAAGCAATTTTGAAGGGCTAAGGGAATTCTTTAAAATTTTAAGTATATAAGAGAAGGCAAGCAAGGTCTGTGCTCAGGTAACTACACCATTTATTGGTCCAGGTATAAAAAAGCAAAAGGATTTTTGAGGAAATTTTAAAACTTAAAATTTCAGTTACTTTTTATATGGATAGGGTCTGTCTACATAAGGATGAACTTAAATCTCTTAGATATTCGGATGTCTTTTTCACAAGTATTAATCATAAATGTGTCTCATAAGTTAATCAGTTTTTAATGTAAAGTAAATCTTGCTCCTTGCAGGCTGTTGTAAAGGAACCCTCCCTTTCCCAGTTCACAGGAATTAAGTTGCTCAAAGATACTCAGCGTTCCTTCTCCCTTTGATCTTGTTTGTAACTCTTCCAGGAGGGCAAAGTGACCTACTATTTATTCTGCTATGTTTACAGAAAACACTGGCCAAGTCCCTTTCCCTGTCTTTTTTCTTGGAAGAGTTATATTACAGCAGACGTTGTGTGTTCTTTCCTATAGTTTTCATTTTTGAGATAAGAGTCTAAATAACCCCACATGTGTTGTTATTGTATATAAGCAGGGACTGTGCCCCTAGGAGATGAGAGCAATCCATCATCTGAACAAAAGCAGGATGTGGTAGGAACTTTTAGTCACCATGAAATTTTGAGATACTTTTAAATCTTCAACCAAAACCTATACTTTGAAAATCATAAAATTTTTGGTGAAAACTTGGACAGGATGAAAATTAAGTTCTAAGCCAATGTTCCCTATTATTTAAAGTGAAACATGGCCTTAGGTGAAATCACAGTTTATACCTTTTATCTAAAAATGATTCTTTCATATTTAAGATGCTTTTTCTAAATTTTAGGCAGTAGATTTCTAACTATTTAAATCTCTTTAATAGGTGGAAGAAATAAGGTATAATAATTGCAATCAGATTTTATTACCAGTTTATACCCTTTAAGATTACCCTGTTAGTATGGAAAATAAGTATGAAGTATAGAATTCATGTACATGTTCATAATAAACATACTGTTCCTCTGTTAATGTCAGTTCAAAAGGAACTTAGAAGTTGTCACTTAACAGATAAATACAACCCAAAATGGCAAGATATACAATAAAAAGTAAACATTTATACAGAGGTTGTACTTAATAATTATTGCTTACAATTATTTAATACATCATCAGTCAACACATATGTGCATGCATGAGAGTATGTGTGCATGTCTACATGTCAATTTTGACATCTATTGTCAGTTTGATTTTAGTTTAGTTTGTCAAGAAAGCAGTTGCGCTACTATTTATTTCTTAGGTTAACCTTACAATTCAAGTAGTTTTCCTGACCCTTGACACATATGCCTTTTGTAGGAAACCACCAACCTTCCATTTGGGTTTTTACTGTCCTTCCAGATTTTTTTAAATCATCTTTCTTATACTGCATTGAAAGAATCACTGTAATTATCTAACCAAGTGCCAGCTGATATTTTTCAGCTCCTGTTTCTTTGCCCAGGGGAAATATGCTGATTTCCTCTTTGCTATCTGACAAATGTCAAAAAAAAAAAAAAACCAAAAAAAACCTGGCTGAACTATGTATTTCATTCAGCAGCATGAATGAACATTATTTTTCTCAGTCAAGGAGGTTAGCTATCTAAAGCATCATTACCCTAAGCTCAGAAAATATTTTCTTATCATTTGTCTATTGCTTCTCCTACATTTAGTCCTGTTACTCTTCCAAAAATTCTGATTCCTCTTAAAAAAGTTCATTTTATAGCTTTATATAGGATGTTTATCCATGACCATTTACTCTGCATTCTTGGAGATTTTCTCAACTCTTCAGACTTTTAATTTTCCTCAATAACCTACCTACTCTTTACTGACCCAAAGTTACATTTTTTATTCTAAAATTGTTTTTGTAGACAACATATTATTTTATTTCACATAAATAAAATGTTTTTGTTTTTCTTTTACTGTGATAAAATGCCCAGACAAAAGCAACTCAATGGAGAAAAAGTTTGATGTGGTTCATAGTTTAATTGTACCATCCATCATTGTGGGTTAATAAAGGTGTCAAGAACCTAAAACATCTAGTCATACTGCATGACCAGTCAAGAAACAGAGAGAGATGGGTGAAAGCTAATACTCAGCTTGACATATATATGTCTTATACACTTTAGTATCCTCTGTCAAGAGGATAGTCCTGTCCACAATTAAGATAGTACTTCCATAAGTTAACTTATCATTTACTTTCTGTATCAGTTAGCAGATCCTTTCAAGGTGACAATGTAACATTAACCATCACAAGGGGACAGGGGTCTGCTCTTTGTCCCAGGACTAGTTCATTTCCTTTAGACTTTGAATTTTTTAAAAAGTCTCCTAATAGTTTGTGTTTTCACATCATAATAGAAAGAACTCTACTAAGTTTCACTAACTGGCATGAGTTTTGCTAGAAATGGTTTTGTTTCTACTATCTTTCCTATTGCAGTGGGTTGCATTATGCCATGTTCATATATGCAAGGTTATTTTACTCATATCCAGTCCTCATTACTTTTACTTTTCTTTGGTAGATCCCCTTCCTCTTCCCAAACAGTACTTCTTATCACACACACACACACACACACACACACACACACACACACACACACACACACACACACTGTACACACATTAACATATGCAAATAAGAAGAAAACATACTTATTGACTTTAGTATGGCTTATTTTGCTTAACGTGATTACCTTTGACTAGAGTTTTACATTTTATAGTTTTATATTTTTTAGATTGATGATCTAGTCTGCTATAAATCATTGTAAAATTGGATCCCTGTGGATTGTACTTGGCATAAAGTTATCTTGGAGAAACTTCCTACTCTACCATTAAATGCAATATACTTTATGTACCTATAATCTCCCTATTTAATGTATCATTCTGTTAAGAGACTAAGTAGGAAAGTATGTACTGTGAGTGCCCCCCCCCTCGTAATTCGGGTCAGGAGTAGTTTACTTGTTATTGAGGCCTTTGTGTAAATGTATCTATTCATCTGATGTAATTGTCATATCCAAGGCTTCTGCCTCTATCTGCTAGCCTAGGCTTAGTCCTGGAAGCTTCTTGTCTTCATACAATCTTATCTAGGCCTAGGATGTTTTCAGCCTCTGGCATTTACTTCTGAATACGCTCACCCTTTCTACTTCTTTCTAAATTCTGACCAACTTGTGCAACTCAGTTGTTCTGGCTCAAAATCCTTTCCAAGCTAATTAATTCAATCTGGTTTTTCTCTTGGCCTCTTTTAATTCCTGATTCTTTCAGAGTCTGAGGCTTTACTTCACTTGACCCAAAACTAGTTTCTATCTCTTCATTTTCAGCAAGCCATTTCTCTATCCAGTCAAAGAGCACTGCTAAAAATACACAGTTTATTGTTAAGAAAGTTCCAGTTGATCATCATGAGATTACATTTACCTGCAAGGCTTTGAAGCCCGTTATTTCTGACTGACATGAATGCAGAAATAGCTATTCAACGTTCTTTTTTATTTTATTTATTTATTTATTTATTTATTTATTTATTTATTTATTTATGTATGTATTTTTGCCTGGCAGCAGCCCTGTGGTCCAGCATTGCCTGGCCTGAGAGTTGGAGACCAGCAGGAGCACCAGAGCATGGTCCAATCCTGGACCCTTCCACGCCCCAGGCTCCACCCCCTCCACCTTTGAGAGTTGGTGGATCCATTTTTTAAATATTTCCTGCCACAAAAGGCAAAGCAATATGCTAGCTGGACATGAATCCACTAGAAATTTAAGATTATTATTCTGAGAGTTAGAGTTTTATTTTATTTATTTATTTATTTACTGATTTATTTATGTATTTATTTATTTATTTTTGTTAAGTGAGCAACTGGGTAGCACTAAAAACAAGTGACACTCTAGCATGGAAGTTGAAACAAAGAGACTGCTAGCAGCTCTGAGGACCCCTGTAGGAGAATGGAATTTGCCTGTGCCTTAGGGTAGAGGGATTAAACTTTGAATTTAAAATTGGTATTATATACTTTTGGGATAGATTTATGTACAGATTTTGTCTGAAAAAACATGGAGAATTTCAGAACTGCTTTTCAGAACTAGGATATGGAAAATTAGTCACTGACTTCAAGTAGAGAGGTCAGTGAACTGGTATTAACAAAATATGTCTGTGGCTTTAGGCAGAGAGCCAAACCGAAATATGGTATAGATTGTTTAGCCAACCACAGGAAGGTCATATTCTGCTAACACGGGTTCCACAGGAATCTTAAGTGTCTTTTCCTGCTTGGAAGATAGGAAATGTTGGGATCGGTGGGCGGCCGCAGTTCCATAAAGACCACACCACGCCAAACCATTCCAGGTGAGGTTTATTGAGAGGGGAAAGGACAAAGGTGGAGGCAGGAAAGAGAAGAGGGGAAGAGAGAGAGAGGGATGTGTTCCTCTTAAATATACAGAAGGTGACATGATCATAAGTAAAGGTGAGCCCAATGGATTCTGGGAATATGGTGGCTGTTGCCTTGGCAACATGTGTACAGGTCACACTGTCATCTATGTGATGTAACAAGTTTCAGAGGTCCTGGTACCATCATTCCTCCCTTCTTATTGTAAAGAGAAGGAAAAAGAGGAGAGAAAAGCTGATGGTGAAAAGGGAATGGGGGTGCAGTGACTCTTAAGCTGCTTCCTGCTGTCTAGGGGCGTCGTCAATTTTGGGGATTAGCTGACTTTCACCATTAGGGTCCACTTGGTAAATGTTAGCATCAGGTACCTCTGTGGACAGCGGCTCTTCTGTGGGCAGCAGCTGGTAATCCTGTAACAGGAACTGATTAATAGTTTGGTTAGAATTGTTTGTATTTGCTGTTGGAGAAATATAGAACCAAGATTAATGAGGCAGGAAGCAAACAGTAACACCAGGAGTAT
The DNA here is from genome assembly GCF_947179515.1 of Apodemus sylvaticus. Classification (NCBI taxonomy): domain Eukaryota; kingdom Metazoa; phylum Chordata; class Mammalia; order Rodentia; family Muridae; genus Apodemus; species Apodemus sylvaticus. The sequence goes on along the minus strand of NC_067495.1, from coordinate 142,799,459 downwards.
GACTAGAAAAGGCGTCACAAAAGGGAATATCCACTCCCATATAGGGCTTTCAAAAATTCCAGAACTGGAGGTCTCATGATCCCTGAAATTCTTTATGTCTGACTGTAGATCCTGGATTCTCCTGTGCTTAAAAGCCAGATTTACACCCCAGGTTGCCATGGAGACTGGAGACCACAGAGAACTGTTGGTTACTGGACTCTGTCATTTTTTAATAATATTAACTTCTAAATTATTGTTTATTCCTCAGACTTCTGACTATATTGACAGCTAAAGAGTTATCTCCTTACCTAAACTCTGTTTCCATCAATTAAATGCTTCATATTTCCTATTCTTGCTATGTCACTGTCATTACATTATCTGAATTCCTATAAATTTGCCTAACTCTAATATTAAAATATTCCACTATACAATCCAACTTTTTAATCTTGTTCCTTCTGCTCCACAAAAGGCTCATCTTAAGGACTGTACATGTGGTTAACTCATGTTATCTCTTTAGTAAACTTGTTAGCTACAAAAAACTTACCCACATCTACCTCTCATGGACCAAATAGGCTCTATTCAGATAAGTACACACCTGCCCAAAGTTCCTACTTAATACCTATTCCAAAGGGTAGGATTGTTCTGGATTTCGATTGTACATCTTAAGAAAAAATTTTCTTTCTCCCAAACATAATCTTATTCCCTACCTATACTAATGTGTTTCAAAATCTTGTCAAGTCCAGGTCCTTGCTACATTGAGGACAGCTCCAGAGAAGCAACCTTCAGAGGCTCCAATCTCCTCTCAGACACAGACAGCTTCTACTGGACCTGTTCTTCTGACCTATTCTCGGATGGCTCCACAGACCCTGGACAGCAAGGAAGCAACCAATTCTCCTGAGATTGAATATCCCCCATACCCCTTTCTCTAGGTTCCCCAGAGAGACGTCCCCAATGTCAGCATGAAGCAGCCAGATATCTCAACGACCCTATTCCTGTTTTGCCACCACCTCTTTTTATTTTTTCTTTCTTTTTTTCTTTTTAAATTAAACCAAAACAGGGGGGGGTGTTAGGATTCCATCTAAGTTCTACCCAACAGTTACCTGGCAATAGCCAGGTGTTCCCCTCTCCACCATTACCTAGCAACAGCCAGGTAGGTCTTGTCCACTATAAAAGGGGCTTCTTGTCTGTCCTCCCTCTCTTGCATCTTATTCTCACACTCTCAGCTTCTCTCTTACCCCCTCTTGGGCTCTCCTCTCCTCCCCACCCTACCAGGTCATGGCCGGCCTCTGCTTCTCTACTCTCTCCTTGTCGTTCCTTCTCTCTGCTGCTAACTCTCTGTTCCATGCCTTGCATAAACTCTATTCTATACTATACCATAGTGTGGCTGATCCCTCAGGGGAAAAGGATGTCTCAGCATGGGCCCACTGAGGTACCCCCTTCCCTCACATAACCTTAGAACATAGTCTCATACCTCTTTCTCTTTTTATGATCACAATAGGAAAGACCTAGTATAGGCACATACAGTATCTTAGTTTACTTCATTTGTCTTAAATTGATTTGATTTTCAAAATGGGTGTGATTTTGAATTTTGTGGTTATATAATTCCTTTGGAAGAGAAGTCTAAATCAAGGATTTTCTGATCACTGGCTCAAGGATATGCTGATTTTGGAAAAAGGGTTTGTCTTTGTGTTTTTGGAAAAGGTGATTAAGGTATTTACACCTTCCAGAGTTCTATGGATCAGATATGAAGAAGGGAAAGCTCCAGATGACTAGATTCCAAAGAATTAAACAAAAAATATATCTTGATGATACTAAAACTTTGTTTTGAGATTTATATATTACAGAATATACAGCCTTGGTGAATTTCCTCATCAGACATGCTGAATTGACCTGCTTGAATTCTTGATGTCCAAGAATTCAGCCAGATCCAGTGAAGGCACAGATATCAGAGACTAATCAATCATTTTTCCTTTCCTTCCTCTCTCCCTCCCAGGTCTCTCTCTCCATCTACCTCCTGTGGTTATTTTGTTTCCCCTTGTAAGTGGGACTGAAGCATCCACAATTTGGTCTTCCTTCTTCTTGGACTTCACACATTTGCACAGTGGAGTACTGCTCAGCTATTAAAAACAATGATTTCATGAACTTCATATGCAAATGAATGGAACTAGAAAATATCACCCTGAGTGATGTAACCCAGTCAAAAAAAGAACATATATGTACTCACTGATAAGTGGGTATTAGGGAGAAAGCTGTTCAACATTCTCCAATTTTTTTAAGTTATTTTTTAATAGATATATTCTTTATTTACATTTCAAATGATTCCCCTTTCCTGGATCCCCCTCCAAAAAAGTCCCATAAGCCCTCTTCCCTCCCCTTGTTCCCCCATCCACTACTTCCTGCTTCCCTGTCCTGGTATTCCCCTACACTGCTGCACTGAGCCTTTCCAGAACCAGGTGCCTCTCCTTCCTTCTTCTTGGGCATCATTTGATGTGTGAATTGTTTCTTGGGTTTTCTGAGCTTCTGGGATAATATTCACTTATCAGTGAGTGCGTACTATGTGTGTCCTTTTGAGATTGGGTCACCTCACTCAGAATGACATTTTCCAGTTCCACCCACTTGCCTAAGAATTTCATGAATTCATTGTGTTTAATAGCTGAGTAGTATTACATAGTATAAATATACCACATTTTCTGTATCCATTCCTCCATTGAGGGAGGTCTGGGTTCATTCCAACTTCTGGATATTATAAATAGGGCTGCTGTGAACATAGGAGAGCATGTGTCCTTACTACATGTTGGGGAATCCTCTATGTATATGCCCAGAAGTGGTATAGCGGGGTCCTCCAGTAGGATCATGCCCAGTTTTCTGAGGAACGGCCAGAGTGGTTTTGCCAGCTTGCAACCCCATCAACAGTGGAGGAGTGTGTTCCTCTTTCTCCATACCCTTACCAGCACCTGTTTTCTCCTGAGTTTTGGATCTTAGCCATTCTGACTGGTGTGAGATAGAATCTCAAGGTTGTTTTGATTTGCATTTCCCTGATGACTAAGGGTGCTGAACATTTCTTTATATGTTTCACAGCCATTCAGTATTCCTCAGTTGAGGATTCTTTGTTTAGCTCTGTACCCCATTTTAATAGGGTTATTTGGCTCTCTGGAGTCTACCTTCTTGAGTTCTTTGTATATCTTGGATATAATCCCTCTGTTGGAAATAGGGTTGGTAAAGATCTTTTCCCAATTTGTTGGGTGCCATTTTGTCCTATTGACAGTGTCCTTTGCCTTACAGAAACTGTAATTTTATGAGGTCCCATTTGTCGATTCTTGATCTTAGAGCATAAGCTATTGGTGTTCTGTTCAGGAACTTTTCCCCTATGCCCATGTGCTCAAGGTTCTTCCCCAGTTTCTTTTATATTAGTTTCACTGTGTCTGGTTTTATGTGGAGGTCCTTGATCCACTTGGAGTTGAGCTTAGTACAAGGAGATAAGAATGGGTCGCTTTCCTTGATCCTCGAAAAAGGAGCTGAAAACACCCAATGGAAAAAAGATAGCCTTTTCAACAAATGGTGCTGGTTCAACTGGAGGTCAGCATGCAGAAGAATGTGAATTGATCCATCCTTGTCTCCTTGTACTAAGCTCAAATCCAAATGGATCAAGGACCTCCACATAAAGCCAGACACTCTGAAGCTAATAGAAAAGAAACTGGGGAAGATCCTTGAGGACATCGGTACAGGGAGAAAGTTTCTGAACAGAACACCAATAGCGTATGCTCTAAGAGCAAGAATTGACAAATGGGACCTCATAAAATTACAGTTTCTGTAAGGCAAAGGACACCATCAAAAGGACAAATCGGCAAAATTGGGAAAAGATCTTCACCAATCCTACATCAGATAGAGGGTTAATATCCAATATATATAAAGAACTCAAGAAGTTAGACTCCAGAAAACCAAACAAACCTATTAAAAAATGGGGTACAGAGTTAAACAAAGAATTCTCACCTGAAGAACTTCGGATGGCGAAGAAACATCTTAAAAAATGCTCAACTTCATTAGTCATTAGGGAAATGCAAATCAAAACAACCCTGAAATTTCACCTTACACCAGTCAGAATGGCTAAGATTAAAAATTCAGGAGACAACAGGTGTTGGAGAGGGTGTGGAGAAAGAGGAACACTCCTCTACTGCTGGAGGGGTTGCAAATTGGTACAACCACTCTGGAAATCAGTCTGGCGGTTCCTCCGAAAACTGGGCACCTCACTTCCAGAAGATCCTGCTATACCACTCCTGGGCATATACCCAGAAGATTCCCCAGCATGTAATGAGGATACATGCTCTATTATGTTCATAGCAGCCCTATTTATAATAGTCAGAAGCTGGAAAGAACCCAGGTATCCCTCAGCAGAAGAATGGATGCAAAAAATGTGGTATATCTACACAATGGAGTACTAGTTAGCCATTAGAAACAATGAATTCATGAAATTCTTAGGCAAATGGATGGAGCTGGAGAACATCATACCAAGTGAGATAACCCAGACTCAAAAGATGAATCATGGTATGCACTCTCTAATAAGTGGATATTAACCTAGAAAACTGGAATACCCATAACATAATCCACACAACAAATGAGGTACACGAACAAAGGAGGAGTGGCCCCTTGTTCTGGAAAGACTCAGTGAAGCAGTAAATAGCAAAATCAGAACAGGGAAGTGGGAAGGGTTGGGTGGGAGGACCGGGGGAGGGAAGGGCACTGATGGGACTTTCGGGGAGTGGGGGTCCAGAAAATGGGAAATCATTTGAAATGTAAATAAATATATCAATACATTTAAAAAAAAAAAAGAATGGGTCGCTTTGCATTCTTCTGCATGCTGACCTCCAGTTGAACCAGCACCATTTGTTGAAAAGGTTATCTTTTTTCCACTGGATGGTTGTAGCTACTTTGTCGAAGATCAAGTGACCATAGGTGTGTAGGTTCATTTCTGGGTCTTCAATTCTATTCCATTGATCTACCTGTCTGACACTGTACCAATACCATGCAGTTTTTAACACTATTGCTCTCTAGTACTGCTTGAGGTCAGGGATACTGATTCCCTCAGAAGTTATTTCACTGTTGAGAAGAATTTTAACTATCCTGTGTTTTTTATTATTCCAGATAAATTTGAGAATTGCTTTGTCTAACTCTATGAAGAATTGAGTTGGGGTTTTGATGGGTATTGCATTGAATCAGTATATTGCTTTTGGCAAGATGGCCATTTTTACTATATTAATCTTGCCAATCCACGAGCATGGATCTGTGCTATCCTGCCTCCCTGTGTATCTGTCTGCACCTGTCTACACAGTCACAGGAGCAAAGATGGCAGACCCTCACCTCTAAAAGCAGGACTCCCTCTATCTGCCCCCCTGCAGGGCAGATGTCCCCTGGCAGGGTAGGTACCCAGGTGGCTGTGGTTTTGCTGAGATCCTGGGTGCAGGTGGAGCCCTGGTAGGGAGTGTCCCAAGCGATCTTCTACTTGGGTGATCCCTGTGCACATTTTTGCACCTCTACACAGTTACAGGGTACATTCTAGATTTTTAACCTTCACTGGTTGCGTTGCCATTGAGAATTCCTCAGAAGCAATTGTCCTCAAATGTTCCAGTCTTCTGCTGGAATGCACAACTTTTTTACTTCATTCCCTTTCTGTCTCTGTCCCTCTCTTTTCAGTTCCCATCATAAAATTTCTCCTTTCTTTCTCTGCTCAGGACAATTTAATTATTTGTTTCCTTTCTTTTCCTTCATCATCCTCATCACCATCATTATTGTCATCCACAATGTTTGCAAGGCATTTCCCTAATCCAATTTAGTCTTCTGCAAGTAGCTTACTATATCCTTGAATATATTTATGGAAATTTATACAGATAGACACACCTAAAAGGATGTTATTGTTTCATAAATGGGGAGCTACATGTTAATTTATGCCCTATTTCATTACTGAGAAACCTTTATTTCCTTCAATTGCATGCTATGGCTTATTTTAAAAAATAAAAACATAAACAAAACTGAAACCATGAAGTTTTGCAAGTTATCCACCTACAAATAAAACACAATTTGTTTGAACTTATCTATTCAGATTATAAAAGTTTGTTTGATATATATCTCATTTATACGTGTTAGGAGCCTCTAAAAATGACTCTAGTACATATTTTAATGTATATTTTTAAAGAAACTAAACATTTTAAACTGAGTTAAAAACTAAATTTTAATGCATACCATTTGAGCATTACCATGTAGAAAGTATAAACTTGAATATTTCTGTGGTTTAACTTTCGAGGAAAACTTTGAAATTATTTTAGTTCTAGTTGCTATTAATTGCTTTTGCAATCAGGTTTAATAATTGCTCTTTATTTTTAGAAATAGGAAGAGAACACATACAAAGCATTGGTAAGAGCTTCTCTTAAAACCTTCACAGGTGATTCTGAAACAAGTTAGTTTTGAGTCTCTGAGGTAGCTCACGGACTAAGGTACTACTTACATGCAGGCCTGACAACATTTCTAGATCCCACACAGTGACAAGAGAGAATGGTTCCCAAGAGCTGTCCCCTAACCTCTACATTTGTTCACTAGCAAATGCATTCCCTCTCCATCACAACACACACACACACACACACACACACACACACACACACATATATATATATATATATAAAACAAATAGAATAAGTTCAATCATACTGAGGCTACTGTAATATGAAAATAATTTTGATATATTGCACAGTAGTCATGGCTTCACAAAACAAGATTTTACAGCTAATCATTCCATCTAATAAATATTTTATCATGTTCAAGTCAGCCCCTTGAAAGTCTGCTTTTAGAGAAATAGTTAACTTTCCTTCTGTTGTAACCTTAGGTCATGTGAATATAACCGTCTTGATACTAGATAAGCTACCATAGCACACTGACTGGAACCTGGACCACATTCAGACCTGATTGTTATCCATAACTATAGTTACAATGTTGTAAAATTTCAGCATAACACTTTTGTTACGGTATTAACATTGACTAAAGGATCCAAATGGACAATGAGAAAAACTGCTCAGTAGTAAGTGTGAAATAAGAAGAAAGGTTTTACTCCACAGAGAAATGTTAAAGGCTCACAATTATTTTGAAAACCCAACATTACCTAAAATACAGAGCTGATATAATCCTAAAATTCCTTTGCCAAATATTTTCTGTTTTAGTTTTAAGTTTTCTTATGACAAAAAGGAACTCTGTGTAGAACAGACTGTCCTCGAACTCACAGAGATCCTCCTGATCCATTTACCTCTGCCCCCAAAGTGCTGGGAATAAAGATGTGTACAACCACACCTGCCTGCTTTTATAGTTCTTATCATTTCTCTAGCTTGACCAGTGACTTTCAATGGAGATCTGTTTTATTAGTCTAATAATACGTCTATCCTTCTATGTTAGTGGGACTTTTTGTTGAAAAAAGCCTTCAAAGATTTCATATTTGCTAAATAAATAAAAAATAATTTGATGAATGACAATTATGTTTTCAACTGACAACTGCATCCTCAACAAATATCAGCTGGTAGGAGTCCATCAGGTCTGAATGTGGTCCAGGGTCTGGTCTGGGTGCCATGGTAGCTTATCTATAAACACATCTAGTATCAAGACAGTCATATTCACATGACCTAAAGTTACATCAGAAGACAAAGTTAACTATTTCTCTAAAGGCAGACTTTCAAGGAGCTGACCTACTAAATCAGGGCCAATGACTAATGTGCTCTACTGGCAGACTCAAAGCAGATGAGCAGGTATTCCCAAAGCTTAGGTGGCATCCATTGACCTCCATTAAGCAATCAAATACCAAATGACTCAGAGTCACACTGTTCTTATATTGGAAAAAACTGCCACTCAACCCACCTCATCCATTAATGCCTCATCCCCGCAGCATAGAAGGTCTCCAACCAGAGAATATGTAATTACAAGGAGAATGCTAATTGATAGAGTTCTGAGTTGAGGAGGGCTTTAATAGGCTCTGGGTTTATAATCATTCTCCAGGAAAGAAAACATTATAGATGGAGAGCTCTAGAAGTGGTGGTGAGGGTACACTTGTGGCTAAAGAGTTTAAAGACTGTGCTTTGAGATGTGCAATATCTTAAAGAGATCTTGAGGAATTCAAAACAGATATGTAGTAATTAGTCATGGAGTTGCTGCAAGGACCTATTTACCTGTCCTTTTTTTTTTTAATTACACACACTCATGTGACACACACACACACTCTCACACACACATATTCAACAAAAAATGACCAGCTTAAGATTTAATTGCATAGCTCAATGACATTAAGTACATTCCCATTACTGTTCTGTAAACAGCACTGTTCATCCACAGAACTATTTCATCTTGCAAAACAAAAACTGGTAGCTATTAAACAAACAAACAAAAAATCTCTATTCCCCGTCCAACACAAGCCTTAGCAACTCCATTTTCACTCTTTAAATCATTGGGAGAGGTGGAATGATGGCACAGGCCTATGTTCACAACTACTGGGATGTTGAGAAAATAGGATTACTTGAGATCAAAAATTTGAAATTAGCCTTTACATAATATTGGGACTCCCATCTAAAATACACCACCACCACCACCACCACCACCACCTCCACCACCACCACTTCCTTATGTACTTAATTTATACTTCTGATATTTTATGAATAAATACATATCCTTTCTAATTATTTATTATTTGAGAATTTGATTCATAAATGTAATATGTTTTACTTAATTCTACCCTCTACTCCCTTCTATTTCTCTTCTGTCTTCCCATCACCACTATTCCCACACAATTTCATGTGCTCTCTCTGTCTCTGTCTTCTCTATTTTTTGTTACTCTCACTATCCCTCATTCATATCTTCTGTTCTACACCCACTACTATTCCCACCCAAGTTTTTGTGTTCTATGTTAACACACACACACACACAGAGAGAGAGAGAGAGAGAGAGAGAGAGAGAGAGAGAGAGGAGGGAAGAGGGAGGGCTGCTGAAGAGATCAAGGGGCAGGAGCGAAAAGAAATTCATTAAACTATTAAACTTCTGGGATCTTAGGCAAATACATTCCTTTGCCTTGCCCTTACTTTTCCTCTGTATCAAAAGAAACTTTAAATGATTTTAAAGACCCTTCTTGGCTTTCACAGAATTTGCTTTTGGCAAATATGAATAACTATGACACTAATATACACACTGCCACATTCCTTTTAAAATGACCTATTTGCTGGAAAAGGGTGGTTGATGAATGTAAAAATCACTTCCGGGAAATTAGATGAGCCATTTTCATAATGAATATGATTTCATGCATCTAGCTTTTAAAGGTGCAATTTACTTGCCTAGTTGCAAAATTGAAGATTATCATGATGATAAGCAAATTAATGGTTAACATTTATGGCTATTTACAACATCTATTCCACATTGATAAGTTCTGAAAGATAATGTAGGGTATCCCATTAAAGGATTGGATTTCTCTTGTGCAGATAAAAAACTTAAAGGTGAATTATAATTAAATCAGGATACAGCTCTAGCCAATGCATTTAAATTTAAAATGCCATATGTCGTGCTCGCTTTGGCAGCACATATACTAAAATGTCATATGTCTATATGTAGTAAACATACCACAAAACCTATCTAAACATGTTTAATTTACTTTCAAAATGTGATATAAAAATGTATTACTGAGAAAAAGAGATTTATTTAAGTGAAATAAAGCATATCTAAAAATATATTTGTCTTCCTGAGACCAAACCATTGAAAACATGCTTATTTATTTACTTTGTCAAGTATTACTTATAGTTTTGTAAGTAGACTGGGATTAATTATAGAAATATCTATGTGCAGCCAAGATATTAAACTATTGATTTAGGAAGACATGTCATGATTCTGAGTTTATCTTCAAAATATCTCCGAACATAAGTAACAGTAAACAAATGAAATGCAATGTACTGGGGGTTATATTAAATTATTTCTTTCCCCTTATACCTCTATTCATCACTAAAACCAGAAATCATGAACATCTCTATACACTAAGTGAGTATCTACAATTGAGAATAGCTCTCACTTTGTTGTCTTCAAAGGATATAACAACACAGGAAAGGAACTGCACTGGGGACTGAGCCAGTCCTATGAGTCTGAGGTAACACACTAGACTGCTTGATTTTAAAATAAAAGGCCTACACAAGCATTTTCAAAATGCCTCTCTGTTGTAAAACCTAGGCTTATGAGTAAACCTTGATGTTGTAACCTCAATGGATTGTGTTTTGAAGGATTTCAAGAATATCTATATGTTTTTTTTTAATTTTCCTTCATCCTTTATGTAGTCATACATTAAACACTGAAAGGAAATAAGAATGTTATTTGACAACTTGAATACAAATAGATGAAATACAAAAGAGAAAATATTTAAAAAAATAGGAAAATCAGATTACACAACTTGATTTTTTAGATACGTACTAAGTAGAATTGTCTCCAAGCAGCTTGGAAAACACTAGGAAAAAAGAAAATTCTCTTTGTAGTAATAACTACAAAGCCCATAAAGAACAAATATATAGATTATACTATAATTATTTTATTATTTCTAGCATAGAGATAGACCAAGAAATTCATTCAGGTTTCTATGTAAATAATAGTAGTGGTGGTGTATGGTCTATGGTCTAAGTCTATAGCACTAACCCTATATACAATAATGAGTTGCAGCGTTTTATTTTTTTTAACATGAGTCTTAATGGTGAAATACACCAAAGCATAGTTTCACAAATAACATTCTTATAGAAATCCTGGGCTATTACATCTGTGTCAACTATGTCTGTTGACATAGTGTCTAAGTTCTGGTATGTTCTGGGAGAATGTATTGGACCATGTCTATTACTAAATTTCCCTCCACCTAGATGGCTTTTCTTTTCAATTTATCTTTTGAGCAGAATTGAATGACATAGAAGTTGTGAATGTTCTCTCTAATAAACAGTAACAGCTTTGTTGATCTGTTTTGCAATTAAATTTGTGTAGACCAAAATCTACATTTTTATATTCAATAGAACAGGATAATATGATACAATAGATAAATGGTACAAATTGCTCTTGAAATTTGAATAACAATTAGACAAGAGTTCAAAGTGAAAGACAGCATTAATACCAAAGTTTAATTGAATGGTTGCTAGTGTCATGCATTATTCAAAGTGTGTTATGCAACCAATCACTTTATCCATCACAGCAATCATTATTTTATCTATTTTCCTCAGTGGGGAGATCAGACACAAGAACAAGACTACGAAACTTAACCAGTTTCCTACAACTTTGAAGTGATGTAACCAAGATATAAAACTAGCTGGTATGGCTCCAGATTCTACGTTTTCTGCTATAATAAGTTGCATCATTTGAAGAGACTGTTTCTCATTAACTTAAATGTTATTATCCCTAAAATGAGCAGAGAGCAGGTCAGTATGCTGTATAGAGTTTAATAAAGACAAGCCAGCTGTGATACTCAGTTTGAATTATCCATGAGAGACAATCTAGACACTCTCAGAGTCCTAAATATACTTAGCCCCAGCAATCATGAGAAATAGAGCCACATAAGAAATCAAGAGACCTGGTTCTGAGTTGTTCTTGTACAACCTTGTTTACTACTTGTTTTCATTTTCATTTGTCTAATTGCACACTGAAAGCTGTGAATTATAATCTGCAGGATGTGAACCCAGATAACTCAGAAAATATTCAAAGTGTGTATATTAGGACCAGCCTCTAACTTGCTGACTTGCTGTCAGTTTGGTGCTGTTGAAGACACTGGGTTACATTTTCAAAGGCAAGCACCTGCTCTGAGAAGGATTTTATGACCTTCCATTAAGAGGAATAGCTCTGTCGATGAACAGGTTTTCACTGTGCTAAAAGCTTGAAGTATACATATGAATCCACTAGGTCTAAAATTGCCTATCTATCCTAATAAAGAATATTTGGAAAAGAGTCATAAGGAGAATCTAAGAAACAACAGCTAAAACAAACATATAAGGACCCAGGCTAGCCTGTTGAAATGAACTAAACATCAATGTGACATGCATAGCAACAGAGAGTTCACAAGCAGATTTAGCCAGGTTAAAAATCCCAAATAGAAATGATTCCCAAGAAGGAAGGAGAGGGCCCTGGCCCTGGAAAGGCTTGATCCAGAATTGTAGGGGAGTACCAGGACAGAGAAATGGGAGGGGGATGATTGGGGAATGGGTGAAGGGAAGAGGACTTATGGGACTCTTGGGGAGTGGGGAACCAGGAAAGGGAAAAACATTTGGAATACAAAGAATAAAGACAAAAAAGAATCGCAAATAGAGCAGTGAGGTCTACTACAAGCAAGGTTACTGACTTTCACAGCTCATGCCGTGACCTGAAATTCTAGCTTTTCTCATTTAGTGTCTGTGTAACATACAGTAAATATATTTATTTTTTGAGCATCTATTTCTATAAATATAATACAAAAAATTCTCAGGTTCATGGGGTTTTATTTGGCTCTTGTCTTGTTCTTATTCTTTCTAGAGATTTACTCTATCATTTTTACTTGAAAGGACTATTGTAAGCTTTAGGGTTGTTACGTTATTTCATCTTTCCCACAGCCTAAACAAAATATTCAAGCCAGTCAGTAAGTGAACTGTTGGTGTGGGTCCAGCTTGCATAGTGTACACCCACATGCAGTCTGAGAAAGAAGGTGATACTGAAGAATCACTTGTTCCTCTCTCCCATTCTACTTAGCATGAGCAACAGTTCCCAATGGACAAAAGCTACTAAATGCATCTTTACAAGCTATGTCCCTTAAATCCTCTCCATTATGAAAATGGCTTCTCTAGTTCCAGAAAGTGCTTTTTACAAGACTCATTAAACTCCGTTTGCAGTGTACATACCATTTTATGAGTGGCAAAATACAGCTATTAGTGTCAATGATTTTCATAGACTCACAAAATCACTATGTTAGAGCTATAAAGGCCATTAGTTGTCTTCTGGTCTATTCTTTTATATTTATGTAGAGATACTGAGGTTAAGAATGGACAAGTGATTTAACCAGAATAATATCACCAACATTATGGCTAAATCTAGGGAAAATGCCAAGTTCCATTCCTGTGACACCAATGTTCTCTTCACTTTCTTGCTCATCAACACTAGTCACCAAACTTGCAGGTATGAACCACTGGTAATTCATTTGCTTATTCGAAAGATATTTATTGACCTTTTTCAATGTTCTAGGCACTATATAAAGTTCTGGGCTAAGTAGATGTAAACAAATGGTTGTGGTTAGTTTAGGCAGCCCATTATCATTTGTAATAGAAGAGGTGAGAGCCAACTATATAATTTGTAACTTTTACTGCATCCTGGAATTACCTCAGGTTGTCTTTAAAATGACAGTCCCCCAAATTCCTGGAGATACAACCTAGATAAGTTTAATAAGACTTTCTGCATAGGTTTTAAATGTATGTTGTTCTTTAGTATGATATTAATGTACCCTTGATCTTTTTCTTTTAACTAAATTGTAGTTACATCATTTCCTCCTCCCTCTGTTTCTTCAATCCCTCCCTTGTCTTCTCCTTCCACACTTCTCATGCTGCATCTTACTCTCTATAAAAATGATGGTATCCTTGTTGTTATTACTATTATTGTTAAGCATATGTATAAAAGTATAACCATATAAATACAGCTTGTTGAATATATTTAGTGTTGCTTGTATGTGTATGATTTCAGAGCTGACCACTTAGTGTTATATAACCAGTTAGGGGGCTCATCATTGAGAAAGACTAATTCTCCGTACCTCAGCTGTCCTTAGTTTCCTGTACTTTTTGTCTATGGGTAGGCCCACATGAGATTTCCTCCCTCCATATTAATTTGGCTTAGGTCTTGTTTAGGAAGCTGTGTTTTTTAAGTACCATGAGTGTAGCTTCCCTGTCATTTTTAGGAGTCACATTCTCACAATAAGCAACTTAGTCATCTGGATCTTATAATATTTCTATCTCTCTTCTGTGTTATTATCTGAGGCTTATGCACAGGAGTTGTAGAATTATCTATCCATTGGGGTAATCACTATCTATATTTTGACCAAGTATGCTTTTCTTTGATGATATCCATCTACTGCAAAATGAAGCTTCTTTGATGAGGTTTAAGACCTGGAAGGGACACAGATTATGATATAAATAAATAAATTAATTTTAAAAATAAATTAATAAAATAAAATAGCTACATTTATCTGTGAGTATATTAACAAGTGTTTAGAATGTAGTTAGGAAGTTTGCTGATCTAGAAAATTAGTGGTAGAAGCTGCTGCTCTAAGATCCATTACCTCACTAGTTCCAGGAAGTTCTGTAACTTTCCAGTACCAGGCTTCATTTGTCTCTTTTTTAGAAGGTTCTTATGTTCAATTACAGAGCTGTTGGTTACCATCAAGATATTTGTGTCATTATTGCAACCTTAGGGATATCTTTTCACTCTGGTCACTGTTGTGGTTCATAGGTATCACAGCTAAGTAAGACTATTAATTGTTTGCACCTTTTTGGCAGCTTACATACTGTTTTCTGTTACTTTGAAAGCCAGGCTACAAGAAGGAGGCTTTCAGATTAGATCTAGCTTAAATCATCTGAGTCATATGTCCAAAGTATACAGGATCTTCAATCATAGGCACTTAGCTTCAATCCCTGAAAGGCAGCCAAGGGCAACAATAGCCTAGATTATTTACACTTCCATGATCAACAACTTGAAAAGAGATTTATCATGTCTACTTCTAGGTATCTGTTAGATGGTCTATAGCTCTTAGGGGAAGCATTGGCAGCCCAAGTTGTATGCCCTTTATTGTCATAAACACATTTTCTCTGACACATTGACTCTGACAGAGGCAATAAGTGTATATAGAAAGGTGTGGAAAGCCGTGGCAGTATTCGCCATTACAAGATGGCGCTGGCTTCCACCATGCCAGCTCCGCTTTCTTAGTAAACAAGCTATCTGCGCATGTGCAAGAGTATTTTCGCGCCAAATCTCTGCCCATCCCGGGGCATTCTAATGAGGTGATGAGTGAACAGCCAATTAAGTGTGTACACGCCACACCAAGGGGTATATAAGCAGCGCCCATTTTGGGCTCGGGGTCTTCCTCCACGAAAAGCGTCAAAAAAGGCTTGGCTGCAGAAGGATCCTAGTGTCCTGTGTGTGTTCTTACTGGCGAGACGAAAGCGCAGGACAGGAAGGATAATACTCATGTGAAATGCTAAGGTTTAGCAAGACTTTAGCAAGGTTTTGTAAGTTAAAGGAAGACTAGCTAGAGAGGCAATAAGTCTAGGAATAGCTAAAAACATACTGAAATGGAACTCGTAGCTTAGTATGTTTATGAGTAGATCATGCTGTATTATATAGTATCAAGCAACTTCTCACTCTTTATGTTAAGAGTTTTCTTTTGGGGCTGGAGAGATGGCTCAGAAGTTAAATGCACTGTATTCTTCCAGAGATCCTGAGTTCAATTCCCAGCAACCACATAACTCACAGCCATCTATACTTGGATCTAATGCCCTCTTTATGGTATGCTAGTGGACATGCAGCTAGAGAACACTCATGTAAAACAAATATTTTTGAATATGAGAGATTCTTTTTATAGTTTATAAAACACCTTTTGGGTATATACCCCTATCTGAAGCATTTTTGTGTTAATCTGTATGAATTAATCATTGTGAGGTACTATTATTATACTTATTGTGAGACTAAAGAACTGAATACTCACAGAAACAAACATACTCAGTATCACAGAAGTGGTAAAAGTAAGATTTTAACATGTCTTCTGATAGCAGAAACAGTTTTCATTCTATCAGGTTGCAAATAAAAGACTTGAAAAAAAAACAAAAGCCCAGACTATAGTATACTCAAATAATTTAAAATGTATAGTAACACTTGTCAATAAATGGTGAACCTACCAATTCCCCACCCTGAATATTTTCTCTCATTGTACCTCCCTACTTCTAATATGTCTTCTCATTGCAGCCAAAGATATAATTATCAAAGACAGGAATAGGAAAGACCCTTGACAATCATTTTTTGGTTCCTAGAGGACTGAGGATGTCATATATTTGACTTTGAAATCACTTCCCCTAATGAGTTTTGCCAGAGAACAGGCAAAAAGAATTGTGTTTTATTCTTAGCACATATTCTCAGCATGCCTTGTAATGACTTCTGTGGACCTGGTTCCAAGCATGCTGTGTTTCTGACTATACTGAGCATTAGCAAACACACACAAACACTTCTCTACAATAGTTTGAAATTATCAAGATAATGTTGAATACACTTTTACTCTCTTGTTGTATAAAGCTAAAATATGTATTTACATTCTTCTGAAGCAACCAAGAATTTCAGACTATACTGTGACTGTCTGTTTTGGCTGTATTTAAACAAAGCACCCCAGTTGACATACTATGTAGATTTGAGCCCTGGCCTGCAAGTATTTTCATCTACTTCTTGGAGGTGGCAGTAAGAGTGATGAAAGTATTTTTATTTCATCTGTTGGCAGCCCATTCCCACGTCCAATGTGCTCATACAAAATCTCTGCAATGAAAAGCTAGCACAGGGTGTCAGAAGCAATAAAAGGCAAACCAAATTTAATCTCAGTATTTTTATGGGTACTGTTAAGGAAAAGTAAATGTCACAATGCTGCCTGCAAGATGCTACCACTTAACACTGCCAGCTTCCCATTCCAGTATAGCTTCTCGCCAAAGTTCAGGAGCCACTTAATGGGAAGCCTTTTGGAATAAGGACATGTTACACATACAGTAGCTCCATCTTCATAAACAAAGACCAATTTTTGCAATACCTACAGCTTATGCTGAGTTGCTTACTTTATGGAAGAGTGGCGTATGTGAAGTCTGCCATAGATCACGAAGTCATTTGTACTTAGGCAAAGGGTAGGGTAGGAGGGAATAGAGTCAAAATTGGAAGAAAACAAAAACCTCATTTGGACAAGCAACTACTCTCATTTCATACGACTTCCTGATAGAAAGATTGGGTCTTCATGCTCTTGTTGCCAAAGTACAACAGAGAGTCAAATCTATCTTGTAAAACTTTTTTAAATGTCTGAGAAAAGATTAGAGGTCATTAGTGTTTCACAAAATAATATTCAGTTTTCTCCACTTCCTAGCAGGCATGATTTCAATACTCTTTCTATAGATATCAAACATCATCAAGCATGAAATTTTATAAATTTGTTATATTGTAATTTTATTAAAGTTATTCATCTTATCTTTATTAATTAATGGTTCGCATGCACTATGTGTATGTATTATGTGCGTGCTTGGTGCCCATGAAAATCAGAAGAGAGTATGAAATCCCCTGGAACTTTGAATGTTTGTTATGAATGGTTGTAAACCACCATGGGCATGATTGGAATCATACCTAGGTTCCCTGCAAGACTAACTGCTGAGCCATTTCTCCAGACCCCGTAAATGTTGTTTATTGTGTTTTGTTTTGTTTGTTTGTTTGAAAGACAGGATGCAGGACAACAGAAATCGCTCCCAGCAAATGAGAACATTGTTCCTTTGTTCTAGGGTTTTTCAGATCTATGATGAGCCTGCAACACTATATCCATACAGATCTTCCTTCACATATTCTGGATAAATATCTAGACTTTTGCAAGCATTTTGGGGAGTTGCCATTAGGCACTGGGGGGAGTACAATGTTCTATATTGCCTCTAAAATGAGTCTCATGTTCAGACATCTATCTCCTAGAGTTAAAAATGGAAACAGCAAAATTTCTGTGCTTGTTAAAACTTCCAGAATCTTACCCTCAGAATGTGACACTTTGAGGGGTTTATGGCTACTTAAATTCTTGACACTCCTAGACTATGTGAAGGGCATACAAGGATAAGTCATAAAAGTCAAATCTGAGTGCCATGATAAGAGAGAAATTAAACAACTAAGGGAACTTATCTTTTTTCTCAGAACTGCAAACTAAAAGTTAACAACATGGTGGAAGAAAAATTCACAAAGCTCTACTCCTAGAGGAAGAAGTGCAGGTAATTAATTACTACCTAGAGATGGATAACCTTTTTTTTTTTTTTTTTGAGGCATGAGATCCTAACCTTAGGTGGTTAACTGTAAACAAACACAAATCAGGATACCAATTAAACTCAGTAGTTTTCTATCTAACTCTTTTTATGTGTGTTACATAACACAGCATCAATTATAGAAGTCATGTATCAGAGGAGGAAATGGGGAAGAAGTAGGAGTTTAATAAGACAAATTCAATGTACTCATGTATGAAATGCTCAAATAAATTGAAAAACATACAAAAATATTTTAAAAAATAAAACATAGGACATTATAATTGCCATTAAAAAAACATTATTTTAGAAAAATTTAATCCCATTCCAGGATTTCTATCCTGCTTTTGACCATTTAGCTCCCAGATAAAACACACACACACACACACACACACACACACACACACACACACACAACCTTTATGTTTACAATAAGCCTTAAACAGCACAAGAGCTGGGCAGATATCTACCATTTATGCTATTAAAATCTATTTCTTATCAATAACCCTGAATTATTGCTTACTATGTTTCATCTGAGCTGGTCTTAACTCCAATTGGCCAGCCCTCAAGGCCATGCTTTCTTGACTCCTAATCCATGGCATCTGCATCTTTCCCTTTCTCCTCACCTTCTTCTCTCCCTTGTGGTTCTACTCTGACACCAAGCCTGGGAATCCTAAACCCTGCCTATGTCTCTTCTGCCCAGCTATTGGCTGTCAACACCTTTATTTACCAGTCAGAAAGAAATAACTTTGGGTAAAGTCGCATAACATCACTCGGGTCTACATGCAGACTCTCTCATCTCTGGAGAAACTAAATATTGGGCTCAAATACTCAGCATTACAATACTCAGCAAAAGACATACCTCAACAAACCATCATGGATTGAAAAAACACACAAAACAAAAAACAAAAGAACAAAATCTATATTCATATAATGAGCATGCATACGCATATACACATTCTTTTGGTAGTGGGTAGGTTGATAGTTTATTAATACGATCAACTGTGTCACTGCAATTGAAACTTCTCCAAAGTTATGAGGTCACTACTTCTATTTAGCTCTCTTTTATGATAAACTATAATACAATAAATATAATAAGAAACAAAAACCAGCATCATAATTGAACAAAACAAATGAATGTAAGGATATAACCAAAGAGGAGGCACAATAAACAGACCCACGCATTCTTACACTCAAGAATTCCATAAGGACACTTAAGTGGAAGCCATGATATATACACAAAGGACCCTTAAAAGTAGTTTGGTTCCACAATGAGATTCCTTTGAAAGGACCTAAATTTTTATTTGCAAATAATGATCAAGTAGAGGTTGTCCCTGGGATAGCTATGATGGCATGTGTCTACTTCTCCTTTGAGCTCTAGGACCCCATCTGGTGCAGATCCTTGAAGGCCATATACATGCTGCCTCAGTGTGCGTGAGTTTATTTGATCATGCTGATTTACATGGCCTTTTTTATTGGTATCCTCCAGTTCCACTCTTATACTGTTTCTCCCTCCTTTTCTGTAGAGTTCTATAAGCCCTGATGGGAGGGATTTAATGGCCCGAGTCATACACACATTCTTACTTAGGTGTTTCTGAGTACAGCACGAATTAATATAAGCAAAACAATTATAATATTTTGTGGTACAAATAAATTTATAATTATTATTTATTGACTTAACACTGGCCTATGTCCATATTGGATTCATCAAAAGAAGTAACATGTTTTCTCCGTGGTCAAATCATAACAAGAATGAAATGAGAATTACATGTTAAAATTTATACAGAAAGAGAAATAAATAATGAGAGCAAGTAACAGTGGTTATGAATCAGACAAAAGAGAAAAGACCCTAAGCAAAATGTGGAAGCCAGCATATTAAGAAAACTGAAACCAGAGACATCTGGATACCTTTTGCTACCACATGTTGAATATAACGAGTCCTGTAAACAGTGATGTAATTATACACTAAATGTTACTAGACTTATAGACTCCAAATGCTGAAGAACTGGGATGCTGCTTGGTGGTAGAATGCTTATCTAGCAGGTACAAGGCCTTGTAGTCAATCTCCATCACTGAAAGAAAATGCAAAAATGACTTGCCCATTTCCTAACTTTCTCCTGGATTGCAGGACAATTCCCATTTTGGCTTATAAGCTAGATAGGCTTCCCATTTTTATTTAACAGTTTTTAGACTTAATCCTCATTGTTTGAAAATTAACTTGGAAGATACCTTCTATCCTTATGATTTGTGAATGGGTATTTCTTCCAGGGTGCTTATACATCAGCCTAATTCATATCGTGTTCAATTTCCTTTTAAACTTATTATGCTTGAGACATATTTAATCCTAGAATGTCAGAGCTGGAAGGAACCTTGGCCATCAACTGTTCTTACCTCCTTAGTTTATACTCAACAGATAACTGTGTTCCAATTTGTCACCTGTGTTGTTTTGGCATGATTATTGCACCTAACACTGGGAAAATGGGAACAGAAAGATCGAGGTCACAGTCACCCTCCCCAACCCTGCTTCATCCACAGTTTTCACTGTTTTCGTTCTGCTTCTGTGTGTGGCAGCTTATAAAGCAATGGCTCTTTATTGAAGGAGGGAAGAACAAAACCCTGGCCTCCCAGCAGCGGAGAGATTTATAAAGAACTCAAGGAAGGTCATAAGGGTAAGTTATCCTGTGACTTGTATGTAATCAGCATCTTTCTGGCTTAGTAAGGAATGAGGCTAATTACTTAGAAGGCAAAGGTGAAGAAAAAGGAACATAAATAATGCCACAAAAGGAAGCTTGAGCAGGTTATTGTCATCATCCCACCCATCCTTACCCCACAGTCTTTACACATAATTCTGGTAAATTTGTTTTGTCAGGGTGTTTAAGGAGAACAAAGATTTTCTTCAATTTATATAAAAAGAGGAAGTGATTTTTTATTGTGTGAGAGTTTCTTTATTTTTAAGGGTCACAAAAGAATATACTCATAAATTGGAAGAAATTGTCCGCAGTTGAGAGCTGTAATTATTCGAGTCACTTCCTGTGTGGAGGAATTAGGAAGGCTTCTGAAAGGAGGTGTGACTGCATCTCCCTTCATTCTTTGTTTCCTTTCTTCGATGACTAACAGGATGTATAGTATGAAGGGAAAACCTAAATAAGCATGTTTTTGCTTCTTTCCCACTTTCTTTATCAGTCTCTGACTGTCTACAACACTCCTCCACTACCTGTACACATACCACACATGTCCATGTATATAAATCTGAAGTACCCATCACATCATGGGAACCTCTGGTCTCTAGTTAACCACACCCTAGCACGCTATACTCTGTACTTCATGTGCTCACTATATGACAGAAAGCTCTTCAGGAGTATTGTCTTTCTTTTATTTACTAACATGTGTCCAGTGCCAAGCATAATGCCCACCAAAGAAGAAGCACCCAATAAATACCATCTGAATAAATGAGCAGATGTTTATGACACAAGTTCCTTATGGAACTCTGATGCTGTGACTTAAATTCAAACTGAGAATAACAGTCATTGGCACTGATTTCCCCTGACTTTTATGAGGATTGCCATCCTGTCTGGCTCATACATGCAGAGTCCACATGTTTACCAAAGTCCAGACAGTTCAATATTTGTATAATAATAGAATGGATACATTTTAGAAATTATTCAGGAAAAAACTTTATAATAAACCTAGAGGATACTGCTTACAGTCTAAAATGTACATGTCACAAAAATAAGAATTAAATGTAACTTCTTTTTTTAAATTTTTTTATTCGATATATTCTTTATTTACATTTCAAATGATTTCCCCTTTTCTGGCTCCCCACTCCCCGAAAGTCCCATAAGTCCTCTTCTCTCCCCCTCTTCCCCTTCTAATTTATAAATCTATACATAAATGCTTACTCAGTCTTGATGTTTATAATATATCACTCACATCTAAACTATATTGTTCATCCCTACTAAATAATGTAAGTTTTATAATAAAATTCCAAGTTTTATATTTTCCATATTCTATAGTTTTACATTTTATATTCTTACACAATATATGTCCACGTCAAAGAAAGAACGTTAGCTAATAGTTGTGATATGGAAAAATTGTTAGCACACTTCCTAATTAGTACATTTGTAGATGTATATTGTTGATATAGTCATCCAGAAGCAATCTTTTTATCTAAAATATCCTTTAGTGTATATGAAAGAGAAAACATCTGCTTCTCATAGGTACATTGGAATTCTATATAAACAAAGCTATGAACTTAGTTAAAAATTTTCTTGACTAGCTTTCATCAATTATATAAAGATTTAGTTAAATGCATGTGAGTATCTCATATGATAACCACGTACAAGGTTCTAGAAAGACCTTTAAGTCTACCCTCTTCTGGTTTTGCAAAGGTCACTGGGAACTGGTTCTCTAATTCCTTGTCCCTCTTGCTCATCAGAACTTTCCATCCCTGAATTTTCAGTATTCCAGTTCTTCTTGTACTCTCACCTCTAGTTTCTCCCTACCCTAGTCTATCATCCTAGGCAAGAAAATGCAATTCCTGAATATGGACTTGAACATGTTAATATCTCTTTAAAGCTACACTAACTCGTTTCCTTAATGTGGCATTTGAAACTTACATCCCATTATCGAATTCAAGCCTGCCCTATAAATTGCTTCCAGTCTATAGTTCCTTTATCCATTATTTACAATTAATACAATTCTACTCAACTTTCTAGGTCTAACTCTAGTATACCTTTACAGGATCTTCCTATCTAGATTCAAATGAACTAGGGGCTGCCTCTTTTCAGTGCACCCAGCACAGCCTTCTTTTCCTTTACAGCTCTGCATTAGCATTCATTTCATGCATGGCTTTCTGCACTGCTTGAGTGTGAACTCCTTGAGGATTAGAGTTTCCCATCGAGTTTAATAAATGTTTGTTACATGAATGAATGAATGAGTTAATGAGTTAACTATTTAACTCTGCTGTGGACTTTAGTCAGCATTAAAAATGGTTCTTTTACATTTGGAAATCACTTTATTTCCATATAGTATAATGAGGCCTCTTAAGTTTACCAAAGGCCCAGGAAAAGAAAATATAATAAATGAAAAAGTATTTTTACATAGTCATGTGGGCATTAACTTAAACCTTTGGAAGACAAACTTTATACTCCAGAAAACATTATGAATGAAAATGTTGAGAAAATGTCATTTTGTATAATAGCTATAAGTGAAAAGACCTTTTCTTTATCCCTGAGGACAATAAAGTAATTATTCATATTTTAATCCTCTTTTCCCCATCTGTTCTTGCTAATGTTTACCATAGACAAGATTAATTAATAAATTAAAATCTTTTATCCAGACTCGTGGTCTCTTCCAAAAATTGAAAAGAAATATATTTTCATTTTAGCTGACCTTTGTTTTCATAGATCTGTCAACACTGTTAAAATTTTAAAATACTTTCCAGTAGAGTTAA
Organism: Apodemus sylvaticus; assembly: GCF_947179515.1. Classification (NCBI taxonomy): domain Eukaryota; kingdom Metazoa; phylum Chordata; class Mammalia; order Rodentia; family Muridae; genus Apodemus; species Apodemus sylvaticus. Next base: position 142,775,987 of record NC_067495.1, on the reverse strand, counting down.
AAAAGAAAATTGCCAGATATTTTTGTGTTTCAGAAGCGGATTATTGGTTTTTACATATTCATCTGATATGTACCTCCTTCAAACTATGTTATAGCTTTGGCATAATACCTATCTGAAATATATGTATATAGAATGTGTTTATATTAGTGTGTATATAGATATGGACTACTGGCTATGAATAAGGCTTATCTGCACAATTTATAAATCTGTAGAAATTTCATCTAAAGAATAATCCATATGCTTCCTTTAAATTGTGCAAACCAAATCTTAGGTTTTAAAGAATGTTGTGGACTATCCACTTTGAGTTCTCAAATGTTGTGTAAGGAGACTTCAATATCATTACTACTTTTTGGGGTTGCCTTTGACAACATAAGCATGGCTTGTTTTACTTAATGAATTTGTTCTTTGACAGTTTCATAAATGTATATAATGAACTATAATCATTCATTCCCCCCACTATCACCGCGCCTCTCCAACCTCTTTTGCTTAAATGCCTCTTCCGAAATGTTCCCTTCATATTTATATATCAATTTTGTCTGTATGTGTAAGATTCACTGAGTTTGATAGGATTACTTGCATGAACATAGTTGACAGGTTATTTTCTGAAGAATTGGTAATTTTTCAGTTACTACATCACTGAAGAAAAGAACTTGATATTTTTAAAGTCCCACTATGATTGTTTTTAATTTTAAAATAATTTTTAAATATACGGGTATTTTGCCTGTGCCCATAAAAACCAGAGAGGGCATTGGATCCCCTGAAATTGAAGTTACAAAGGGTTGTGAGCCTCTTTGTAGATGCTAAAATCTGTACCTCTGTCTTCCAGAAGAGCAACCTGTACTCTACTGCTGAGGCTCTGCATTGCCAATTTTAACCTACTAGTCCTTCTGATAACTAAAACCATAAAGAATTATGTATTTGTCTATAAAAAGGAATAAGTCTGAAACTTAAGTTATTATTTAAAGCTTGCAAATTTTTTCTCTAAAATCACTAGGTTATATTGTGTCTAGTAATCATGCAGTTCAATAATGTTAGAATTATTAGAATAAATTAACATGAAACAGAAAAAAAGATAATGCTACAAATTTTTAAGTCCTGATGGGTCTGTCTCTTGTGATTCAACATCCTTTATCTGTTATATGACAAGGCTTTCTGAATCTATGCCCATCTGACCATTCCTGAAACAGAATGAGAATTTGGTGCTTAATGCCCCACTCCTTTCATGTTTGAGGGAACAAAGTAGTCAGCCTCTCCAATAGGCTTGGAGCTTTTACACTGCTTGGCACTATTGAGATTTTATTAGACTAGTGATCAGTAGGCAATATGCTGAGTACTTCTATTTTAAATATGAACATAAGCCCTAACTGTTGAGCCAAAGACATGCTTTAGACTTCTTGGTCCCACCCGTGTTTTCAGTACCTTCAATATCTGACATGTTTTTAGGTCTGAAAGACCAAATACAACACTAAAAACAATGTTCCCAGAACAACTCATTTTGTTTGCATTTTGAGTAAGGCCTTTATTTAGTGTGTCAGATATAAACAAAAGATTGATATGTAGTCTAGAGACTCTAAGTACTGAATTTTTGGGGCTTCTAAGGTAGCTATGATGTTTGACAATGAATTCCTTCTATGTACCCGACAAAAGTTTGATCAAAATTTCTGCATGGGTGTCAGGGGAGTTTTTGCTTGTACAAAGTTGTCATGATGTGACCTTTCTAATTTACTATTTAAGGAGCTTTGCTATGAATAATGATGAAAGCTTATCTAGGTGCCATTTAATAGAAATTCTCAAAAGCTTTTTGAAACAATTTCATTTACAATTATGCAATAGAATGTAATTGAAATATCCTAATCCTGTGAATCAAGATTTCATCATTTCCACCCCTGCTCTGAATTACTGTGTCAACTTGTCTAAGCTCCTTTCTTTTTGAAAGGTTTCTCTTTCTTCATAATATTAATGTAAAAAATTATTACTTACTTATTTTAGGTAAGAACTTGTAAGTGAAATCTGGCCTCACTTGAAGTTATTTTTAGGGAGCGTGGGCAGAGATACTGGGAAATTTTTTAAGTCCAAAAGTGTTCCCTTAAGAAATATACTCAAACCATACCAAATAATTTTTCTCTACCCTTTAGAAACACAAATTCTCTTCTCACACAGCAAAAGTACCTAGCTACATTCATCAGCAGTGTACAGTGGAGGCAACAACAGGCTATGTTCCAAACAGATATGGGTCACCCCCTGACTCACATAACTTTAACTTATGTATACACACTGAAAATTCCTAAAAATATTGTAGAAAATGTAAATTAAAACTGCCTAAAAGCCAAAGCATCCACAATTATGTTTACTTCAAGATCTCATAGGAGAGGACAATGTAATAAGACACAGGTAGTCACACAAATAAGGGGTTGTTTGATAATCATAAAATAGTGGAACTATTAGAAATAGCTCTGCCTTAAGCAAGACTATGTGGCAAGTCAGTAGAGTCACTAGTGTCATGTACCCAGGAGGAATTATGTAACTTAGAAGTCTTGGTGCAATCTAGAAAAAAACAAACATAACCCTTTCAAAAATGATTTATAAAGGTAGCACACACCTACAATCTCAGCCTTAGGAAGGTGGAGTCAGGAGAATTCTCATAAACTCAATGGTATCTATTTTATTTGGTGAATTTCTGTCTTATAGAAATAATGATTCATAACTTCTGTAACTATCAAGGCATTGAGACATTAAGCTAAGTGTAGGAAACATCTGAACGTGGGCCCTTGTACATGGTTGTATAAGTTGCATGTTAAAAAATTCAGTATTAAACCATATTAAACCCAGATGACTTTTGTAAATATCAGGTAAGCCTACAATTCCTCTCCAGATGGCCTTAGATAACTACTCTCATAGTTAAAGCCCTACAAGTGTCTCCTTACCCATTTTATCTTATACCTTTTCCTTGGAGTCTGAATATTATCTTGCTAAGAATCTACTGATGATAAGTGATGGATATATTACTAAATATGGCTCTCTGAAAGATCAATCTGTACGCTCAATTTGCAGACAGCCCAGCCAGTGGTTGAATATATGAGCAGGATCTCTCGCCTTCATCTTTCTGGAAGTTAATTGCAGATAGTCTCTCCCTTAGTTCTACATGGCCACAATAGTTCCTGGCATCAGTACACCCTCTCCCCAAATGTTCAACTCACTCTTTTCTTCAAGATGGTTCATGGATTCTCTGTTAAAGCAGTAAGACCCAGTAGTGGAAGAGACAAGATACGAGTTTAAACTCAATCAGGACTGGTTTCAAGTGACACATTTGCTATATTAATTTTGTATAAGAAATATTTTTTAAATATTAACTTACTGATCCATATAACCATTCTGTAAAGTAAAAATGATCACTGTAACTTGTTTCAGATTAATAAAATTGGATCCAGAGAAATTAAGTAATTTGCCCAAGGTCACATAACTGGTCGTGACAGAGCCAAGTCTTAAATTTCTGTGCACTGCCTCTTTAGCATACAGCTTCTGTGCTGGCTCTACTGAACCACTTGCCTTCTACTCAGTAGGTCACTGCAGTCAGCACTAGAACTTCAGAAACCTTGGTTCCCTTATTGAAACACAGATATTAAAGTCTCATTTGGTAACCACAAAGGTTAACTTTAGAAATGCACATGAAATACTTTATCAGGCATCATGCAAATCTTAAGCATTCCATAATCTTTGTTTTGCTTTAAAAGTCTTCCATGATTTATGGAATTGGGTTTAAATTTCATTTGCCCTTCAGAATCATCAAAGATAAATTAAACTTGCCTTATCATTTTCTTCACTTTTCTGTGCAGACTTATTCCTGTCTTTATTTTCAAGGTTCATAATGCCCCAAGCTTTTTAAATGTTAGACTCTCTATCGTATTCCTCTGTTCCAAGAGCCTTTTCAAAGAAATACTAGTTCAGTCCTTATTGATCTTTTCCTCCTTTCAAAGATAAATAAATCACATTGCCCATTTTGTTGCAAATCCCCTGACTATTTTATTAAGTCTTCTTTCAGGTTTTTATTATTTTACTAAGTCTTATTTCAAGTTTTTCCTGATATCCTGGTAGTCTTAAGAATATTTGGTAGCTAGTGGATTTTCCATTAGCTCCAGCATCTTGTCTGAGTGTTGAACACACACTTGGCCTTGAGGAACACTTGTGGATTTGTTTTAGATGTACAGTGGCAACTGCTTGAGTATTCAGCACACAGTGAGCATTCCATAAATCATATTTTTAGAGATAATCTGGTACCATAAAAGGTCTACCAGAAATTATACATACTCTTTGTATACATTAATTCATACAGTTTTAATATTTAAAAGCTGCAATAAGGCCATGGGAAAAGAAAGATGTTAGAGTTTATTAAAGACAAAAGGAGTATTATAATTTTTAGGGTATTTTTTTAATTTGTATGTTATAGAACAAGTTTATATTTGTTGAAAATGTAATGTTTCCAGCTTGAGAATGGTTTAGTATTTTAATGAGTAAAAACACATTCACATTTTGCCTAATGAAAATTTAGAAAATGGTTTTATGTTATGTATTATTATTGTAGGGGTTCTGATATGTAAGAATGTGGGAGACAAAAGAGAATTTTGACTGTATTATAAGTCATTTGAGACTCTGGTAAGTTTCTTCTGGCAATAAACTCAGAAAATCTGGCTGAAAAACAAAACAAAACAAAACAAAAAGCAATGACAGTCAAGGCTTTGCCCTATTTCAATCTGTAAAGAGAAGAATTATTAATTTATCTTGTGTTCCAATTTAATGTTTGTACATAAACTGAACTTCCTAAAAGCAAAATCTAAATAATTCAGTTTAAAAATAATAGCTTTAAATGTTCAAGTTAAATATTTCAAATGTAATCATACTGAGATTAAGTAGTTAATACTTAACTACTATCCTTTTAATTGTACTTTGGAGATTTTTTTTGGACAAAAGATAACCTTTACTACATTTTAATAACATTATTTAACAAGACAGTAGGAAATTATGAGCAATATTTTTGAATGGTTTTTGCTTTCTTTTTCCAGTCTTACAAAAATGTGACAGCAAAACTTTATAAGGCTGAGGTATTTATTTTTTTGTTTCCAGTTAAAATTTATTTGGTCAGATAAGAACACACTAGCCCAGCATTAAAACTATGACTGAAATTTATGATCAAAAAGAGGCCTCATACCATTTGTCAGCTAAGTGCCTTGCTCACTAGAATGAATCATTGAATTTTTCAAATTCAACTAATTTGTCCAAAGGTCCCCTAATTTCTTTCATGATAAAAATCTGTAAATGTTGAATAAAAGTGGGTAATGATGAACAACTCAGTGGGTGACATATTGTTTTCCCTTCTATATAATGACATCGTCTTCCTGGATGGATTCAAATTTTAATTTGCTTAGTCACCACAGAGAATAGCTAAAATCATTCATCAATAGAAAAGATAATCCCCTTGGAAAAATATGTGGAAAACTCTGAATGCCTAGCCTCCCCCCATACACACACAAATGGTAAGATGTTATCATTATAAAAGAAGGTTTTAAAAGTGTTTAAGCCTTTTAAGTTAAATTTATGAAGAAATGATAGCCTGAGGTAAATTATGCATTTGAGTCCTGTAGAGACAGAATAAGGTTAGAACTATATCCAAAATAGAGTTCTGACATGAAAAGTAAGGTAAGAGATTTTCCAACATGAATAATTATTGCCCAAAAGTCCTTCTTTCAATTGCAGCAACCCTTTTCTTGTGGCCAAGATCATTAAATACCCAAGTTTAAGAGATCCATTAAGTTCATCCATTTCATTAGTACTCCAACTGAGGAGTGAAGGTCCCATGAGATCTACAATTGTCTTGACAACTTTACAATCTTTATAAGGTCAGTACCCCAGATTGTAGGACTCATCTCGGGAAATAAAACCTGTAGATTCTTATTTTGTATAAATAATACTTTTTGAAACCACTCTATTCTGACAGAATTGGTATTTGATATAGGCTTGGGCCTCTTCTATCTGAAAGACTGAAGAAGCTGGTTATATTCTGGGGAAAAAATCATTTAAGCTTGTCAGAGTGAAATTCTACTCAATTCATAATCAACTGTTTCCTACAGCCAATAACAGAGCAGTCCCATAGCCAATTATTAAAGCTACTTTGAACTTCAAAGTGATATCACTGAGTTCAATGGACAAATCATAGTATCACTAAAAGTTGGACTCAACTTTATGTAAATGCTTGAGAAATTTTTCTTGCCTATTAGCCTAACCTACTCTTCTCTTCCCATATGAGATGTGTGTGTGTGTGTGTGCACGCATGTGTGTCTGTGTATCTGTCTATGTGTTGTATGTGTCTGTGTGTGATGTGTGTGTCTGTGTGGTGTGTGTGTATAGTGTATATGTGTGTATGTGTCTGTCTCTGTATGTGTGTATGTGTGTGGTGTGTGTGTCTGTGTGGTGTGTGTGTATTGTGTATGTGTGTATGTCTGTATTTCTATGTGTGGTATATGTATCTGTGTGTGGTGTCTGTGTCTGTGTATTGTGTTGTGTGTGTAGTGTGTATGTGTGTGTGTTTCTGTGTATCTCTGTGTGTAGTGTGTGTGTAGTGTGTGTGTGTGTGTGTGTGTGTGTGTGTTATACTGTAAACATCTTATGACTAAATGTTTAAGAGTTCCTAAAACAGCCAATCATCCATGGTTACTACTAACTATACTGTAAACTTAGATTCTCTCGGTTTCAACCTTTTCTTTGGTCTTCTTATAAGAATCAACATCTTAGCAATTCACGCATCCATTCACTAAAGCAATTTTTTATCATGAAGTGATAATAGAATGAAAGAAAAAAAAAGCCTTGACTTCTAAAGGAATCCATTAAGAATTAATTCAATTATGCTGCCTGTCCGGTAATCAGTTTGTGAGCTAGACAGTACCATAGATTACTTGATTTTGTCAACATCCTGTCATGATCAAAATGTTCCAAAATTTCAGATAATAATCTGACAGATAATTAGGACAAAGTAGCTCTATATGCCAAGTATAAAATAACATTTGAAAATGAAATTAATAAAATTATGTGAAGCTATTTACAAAGCTATTTCCCAGGGAAGCATAAATCAAGTGCGCTTCTAACCTAGATTCTGGAATAAATAAATCTATCTTGATAGCCTTATTCTTATTTTAGTTGTCACCCTTGTCATTAATTCTTAAGATTCAAACAACTAAGGCTGGGTGTGGTGGCACAAACCTTTCATCTCAGCACTGAGGAGGAGTAGGAAAGCAGATCTTTGTGAGTTTGAGGCCAGAAAGATATAAATAGCAAGCTCCAGGGTAGCCAGGAGAATCCTGTCTCAAAAAAAAAAAAATCCCCAAAAGACTTTTCTAACTAATCCAAAACGTGCATTTTTAGTGAATGTTTATTTATTAACTGAAAGCTAACTACAGCATAAAATAACTAAACAGTTTATCCAATAAAATACAATATAATTTGATCACATTTTCAGTATTTCATTTGCCTATTAACAGCCCAAAATATGTCATTTATTTTCTTAAACAATGTCACTGTTTGGCATAAGAATTTATTTACATAATAAATTGTTTCATTTGCCATTTATTCCAACAACTTGAGAACAATTTGCAACTAAGCAAACAGAATTTGTACAGATATTTTTAAGCTAAAATACTGCCTAAAAATTTCCAACACACATGCAATTCAGTATGTTTACATAGTAACATATGTATTTTTTTAATAAAACCTGTATCCCTAAGCACTTTATAGGATGTGAATGCAGGAGTCAGTCTACCCTCTAAGGAAACAAGGTCTTGGGAGGGGAGACGCTGCTGAGCAAGAGTCCTGTGTTCAGTTGGGCTGAAACGGGCTTGCTAGTCCAGATGTTCAGGAACACTATTGTGCCATCGTAATCATAGATAGCTCAATTCACACAAAACTGCAGCAGACTTTAAGTATAAGCCCTTAGCAACCAAGACATGGATAGTACAAGCAACACTGACAAAACACACTCTTATTATGCATGTGAACTTGGTTGTAAGCAAAATTGATATTGAAAATCCAAATATACAAAACAGATAGAATGGTTATTTCCATTATAAAATGGTTTTCTGCCTCAGAAAGAGATTCCTAAATTTTATCTAAATCACAACTCCCTTAATGCACTTAAAATAGAATTTGATTTTTTTAATACTTCAATTTTTACACTACTTTTTCCACGACCATTGTGAGGAGCAAAATAGGCTTATACATAGTACTTTGATCTCTCACACACACTAAAGTCTCTCATCATTGTATAGATAAAGACATGTGAGCCAAAATATTACTCTTTAAGCCACTAAAATAGATAGTAAATGTTGCCTCTAAAACATGAATATCCCAAAACTTGAAGTATATTAGTGGTTTTTATATTTACAATTCTGGTATTCAACTTTACAAAGTAGAAGGAGATAGCACAAATATATAGCTATCATCAGTCTATAATTGTACCTAATTCTCCTGTGATTTAAGTTTATTTTAGTGGGATTTCACCCTTTTAACAATATAATTACAAAGATATATTAATAGCACTTACATGGTAACCATTCTATTTATGATTTATCTGTTCAATATTTTACTCCAGAGAATTTTAAAACTCAGCTTTCTGCATTGCATTCCTGTCCCCACTGCCTACTTGGGGGTGATTTTTATTCAGGTAAAGCTCTCTTTTATTTTGTACTATGCTCCTTACCAAATTTGGGAGGTCTGTGAGGGGATGGGGATTTACTATCAGTGGGAGTAGGTGTGAAGGCATGGAGTGAGGCATGTATCTGTGGCCGCTTAGCACACAGCAGACCCAGGCACCAGGGAAAAGAGCACTCAAGATACATTAAATGAGTGCATAAATGAATTGATGAATGAATGAATGAGGAAACAAATTGAGTAAGAGAACCATCTGGAAGGTTTTGTTCACTCTAGCATTCAATCCAGTATGTTTCTGGAGCATGTAGTATAGTATAATAAGGAATTTTCAGAGTTTGAGAAATGACAGAAGCTAACTTGATTCATTACATATATTTTAAAAATCCTTAAAGTATTAAGCCCTTTATGACACAGAATTATTTAGAAAAATTAAGTCACCTTAGAAGTCAGAGGCCAAAGAGGATATTGAAGGGTCTTTTTCTTACTCACCAAATGCCTGAGGAAAAAAGGCACATAGGTTGACCTAAGTTCATACCAAATACTCTTGGCAATGGTATCAAGACTGAGGAGTAATATTTTTGAGAATTTTGTACAACTTTACCCACTGGAATATGTAGAAGCCATAAAAGTAACTAATTAAGCAGTAGAATCTAGAGTAATTGCTGTTCGACATTTTGTAGGGCCAGACATCTATTTCTGTTCCAGGTGGAGTTCTAGGAATGCCATTATCTTGCGTGGAACAGTTCTTGGTAGGCTCACATTCATTACAATCTGCTTGTGAAATAGTAAGCAAATGAATAATATATCCAGCTGGAGGAGTTAAAAATAAAAACCTTAAAGTAAAATAGGTTTGAAAGTGCTTGAACCTATAAAGAAAATCAGAATACAGCCTGTGAGAATGTCAATAAAGTGTTTATGTTATCATTTGACAGTAATGATTAAAACACAAGGTGTGCTATTATGCTTTTAAATAAAACCATTCACATCACACCTGAAAGACGTGCGTTTTTAATTCAATGTAAATAAAGAACAAATCTAGAAACATGAAAATATTGAAATGAATAGTAATTATTGAGCTAAAGAATTTGTGGATTTTAATTCTTCCAGGAGGCTTCTTCAAAAAAAAAATCATGAAAATGAATGAGAAGTGTATTTCATTAAGATTAATAAACTAATTTTGTCATTAACACCCATGTTTTACTTTTCAGGAGAATGAGAATGAACACTGAAGTAGAATCATGTCATTAACAGATTAAATCACATTTAAAACCTGAAAACTATCTTAATATGATATATGCTGATTTGTCTTCACAATGACTTCCCCAAATATCTGCTTCTGTATAATGTATTGGCCATTATACTAAAGGAAAGCCTCTTTAAGAAAATGTTTAAAACTCCTCTATTTATATATAAATGTCACCTAAAGATGAAGCATTATCTAGGAGCTCTATGCATGTCCAACTATTTCACTACTCAGACTTCTTTTATACAAAATGTAAAATTTCTATATATTAAGATATATGTAGATCACTTTGACCCACCATTTTCAGTTATGAGATAATGGATATAAATGGCAATTAAGACTTTTAAGCAGTGAATATATTAGTCAGTCACTCTAGATATCCGGAGATTTCAGATTGTTAAAACTTCTTTTTTTCTTGAGTGTCCTTTTCTTTTATATATGAACACAATTACCTTCTGTTGTTTAAAAAGTTCATTTTCACCATTAATTATTAATCAAAATGATTTGGAGTTAAGTAATTTCTAATTGAAAGCCTGAAGCATGAATTGTTAATAGTGGTAATGTACTATTAGTCGATTTAATGCTTTAAAAGTAACTTATCAGGATCCACTCCAATCTCCACATGATAATAAAGGATTATTATGTGCAGTAACCTATTTATGAAAAGGAAACAGTGTGCTTCTTTCAGACGCCATCACTTGCTTTAATAAGGAATTGAAAAGCTGAACTACTTTATATGCTGATCACCATCCCAGTTGCATAAGGATTTACAATAGACAAAACAAAACTATTTTTGTTGTAAAGAAAGGCTGTTTGTTTAAATCATACAATAATGTTTGCATCTAAAAATTATTTACAGTCTAATAAGGCTTTATAAATGTTATATAGAGTTAGTTGGATAGGTAAAATAATTGACTGATAAGAACAAAATGAAAGGCTTGCTGAAGCTAACAAGAAAAAAGTAAAGCGTGCCCAAAGAAGGCAGAAGGGGAAAACAGACGCTTACTGTTGTGGTTTAGGTAACTCTTAATGGATTTGGAGATGCAAATAAGTACATGATTTGATAGCACCTCATTAATACTTCAATTAAAACCAAGAGGAAGATCTTGTTTTGTGAAAATTGAAAAAAATCTGTGTCTAAATTTTGATTCTCAAAGAAATAAAATTTGAGATATGTAATTTTATCTCTGCTGTCTTCAATTTGCAGAGAACTTATGTGGGAAATTTTCATCTTACCTTTGAAGTCTTCAAGGTATTTAATGGCTCTTGTGTCTTGGTTAAATGAGGTGTGTGGCGGCCTCTACTGGTATGTGTTTATAGAAAATGTTGCAATAGGCAGAAAAAATATTAGTTTCAATTAAAAAGTTAGAAATACAGATTTTCATTTAAATATATAAAAATATCTAATTTAATGCAGAAAAAATATACTACTAGTTGTGCAATGTACTCTTAATTAGGAAAATAATCTAAAACATAGACCATGTTAGTGTAAAATAATGATTCACAGAAGGGCATTAATTGTTCAATTCACTCTGATATTGGGTTAAATATATTTTATTAATGAATTACTAATCCACACAGAGGTGGCTTATTACCTCTAGTCCACTGTTAAATCCTCTTACTTTGCTTAAATAAAATCACTTATAACAAACCCAGAAGAAAGGAAATATTTTACATTTACATCTATAAAGTTCTAAGCTAGAATCATTTGATGACAGGCTGGTTTCTATAACTCAAGCAAACTGTACGTTGACTTAATATAGCTGACATATAGATCTATTTAACATTGATTTCAATTTTAAAAATACAGCACATTAAAATACTTTCAATTTTCAAAGCTAAAAGCAACATTTAAGTTATGTCTTTAAGTGCAAAGGCACTTTAACACAAAGTAGCAATGCCCAGGCCTATACTTGGGAACTGAAGCTGGCAATACCATAGACCATTATTTACACACACACACACACACACAAGCAAAAAAAAAACAAAAAAACAAAAAACAAAAAAAACAAAAAACAAAACAAAACAAAAAAACAGGTTGTAGTCCCAAAAGATCTTTGGAGATCTTCTACAAAATATTTTCATTTGAAAACTTTGCCTACTATTCCTTCATTCACTATCATTTCTTTCCACTCCCATACAGGGAAAAGAAAAAAGAAGAAACAAAGACTACAGAAACAAAACCTAAACAAAAAAAAAATACATGGAAAAAAATGCATTGTAGAAACATTCATGTTCTCTGATGGTTTCTAAGAAGAGAAGGGGGAGCAGGGGTGGGAGAGCAAGAGAGAAATAATTTAAAGGAAAGCTTGCAAGAGCAATATCATTGCTTCACCCCATCTCCCAAAGGCTTTCAGTCTCCCATTAGCACTGGGGAAGGGAGAACACAACAAAAACAAAGGCAGTGCTTCCAGCAGTCTGGAGCTGCAACCTTTGATGCTATAGGATTGTAAATGGTTTCCCTTCACAGCTGACTGATCGCAGTTTGTTTTTCCAGAACTTCGAGGTAGTCTGGTTCCGACTGTGGCTTAGCTTGCAGTAAAGGGTGGTCTGGCTTTGACTGTCCCACAAAACATTTTCTGGGAGTCCCATATAAAACGGTTTTATTGATTCTGTCTTGATTTTGGCGTCGAGATTCATATGAAGGGGCAAACTGCCTTTTAGGTAAGGTACAAAAGTTATAGTGGACTAGGCCTGCACTGGGAAGTTCTTTAACTCGCTCTGCAACATTCTGATACAGCAGCTCAGGCTCTCTTGGTGTGGCCTGTTTTTCTAGCAACTCAGTGGCACTTATTGTGTAAGCAAGTGTGGCAGGCTCTTCTTTTTTTTCCTCCAGGTTGCCATAGCTGAAGTCCTGCAGGTTTCGGTAATAGGCTACTGGGTCTCCTTCCTTCTGCATGTAGATGGGGTTTTGGCACATTTGACCCACAGGTGGAGGAATGTAGTTATAGACGTGGCCATCAGCTTTATCATTAGTTTCGGTGTTGTAAGATCCATATTGTAACTGGAAGGAACTTACATCTAAGTTGGTGGCACTCCTGGGAGCCCCTGGCACTCCCTTTCGACGCTTCAGAACAAAAACGAACAACCCCGCCCCAAAACAGACAGAGAGGATAAAAACCACAAGCAATCCTAAAATTAAGACAGAGAGTGGAACTTCAGTGTGTAGTTCGGGGTAAGAACTAGGAGACACACTAAGTGATCTAGGTGTGTCTGTGTTGTGATTCATTGATAAAATAGTCCCATCTGACAGGTTAGGATTATCTGGACAAATGGCCTCCCTTCCCAGGAATTTCAGTATCTCCCCTGCATGCTTAGCGGGAGATTCACAAGTCACCTCATTGATGATGACAGGAGAATTGGCATGTTCGGTCCAGTCCTTTAGCCCCATGATGTCACAGGTGCAGTCCCATGGGTTCTCTTGCAGATCTATCTGGATAAAAGCAGGAAGCTGGTCCAGGACCCCTTTCACAGGCAAGTGAGAAAAATGATTGTTTCTGAGATTCAGCCTGGTGAGGGCTGTGCCCCCAAATATATTATCAGGTAAGGACCTCAGCAGGTTGTTATTTAGGAAGAGGAGCTGGAGATTAATCAAAGCATCAAAGGTCAGAGGCTTAATTTCCTTAATGACATTATACTCTAAATAGAGATACTGCAAGCTCTGCAGTCCATCAAACATAGAAGGATATAGCACTTCTAGATAATTGCCATTCAGATAAAGTCTTCGTAAACTGGTCAGGTTTGTAAAGGCACCTTCCTGGATGACTGCAATCCTGTTGTTTCCTAAATGCAACAAATCCAGTGAACTGTATTCTAAGAGGTCATTCTTATAGACTGTTTGGAGATAGTTCCCTGTTAGGTAAAGTTTCTTTGGACTGGTAGGTTTGGGCTGTAGGTCAGAGATGTTAGTGAATTTCCTTTCTTGGCAGTTAACGTTTAGACCATTGTCTGAGCTCTGAGAGGTACAGACACAGCTGCTCGGACAGGTGAGGGCAACGGGGGACTTGGTCTGGTACACCATGATCGGGCCAAAGCTCTGCCGGTCTTTTGACACAGTCACTCGGGGAGTCGGGCGATTTCTCATTTTGGGTGGCCGGCTGGCTTTTGGAGCCCTGGTTGGGTTGAGAGCAGGATTCATTGTAGGGGACAGCCTTTGGACATGTGTGTCTGAATGGCTGCTCCGCTGACTAGAATCACCACTTGCACTTTTTCTGGGACAGAGGTCTTGCCTGGTCAGCTGGGTCACATCTTTCCCATGTAACCTGAAAGGGGTTTCACAGACAATCTCCCCCACAAAAACAGTAATGGTGTCCAGCCATGCCTTCAGGGGAAGTAAGTCACAGGTGCAATTCCATGGGTTTTCTTCCAGCTGAATTTCCATGATTCCTCCAATATGTTCAAGGACACCAGCAAAAGGCATTACTTTCAACCTGTTCCCCCTCAGGTCTAAGTGAGTCAGCAGGACAAACCGAAAGACATTACTGGGCAGAGACAGCAAAAGGTTGTCATTCAAGATGAGTACTTTGAGCTTATTCAGTTTGCTGAATGCCCCTGCCTCTATGGTGCTGATGTAATTGTAGTCAGCTTGGAGGTACTCCAGACTCTCTAGGCCTAAAAAAGTGTCCTCTCGTAATACCTCCAGTTTATTGTTATTGAGGTGCAGTCTCTTGAGAGTTTTCAGACCGCTAAACGCTCCAGGTCGGATCTCCTGCAGCCCATTGTTACCTAGATGAAGAGTCACCGCATTTGAGTAATTGACAAACTCATTTGGATACAGTCTGGTCAAGAGGTTTCCGTTGAGAAACAGCTGATAGATGCGATACTGGGGGGGTTGAAGCAAACTAACAGTTGTAAATCCTTTGTTTTCACAGTTAATATTCAGTACGTTTTCCTTCTCTTCGCATAAGCAGCGGATCTTGCAAATGTCTTTGGCAGTTTTGCGACTCTCCGTCTGTAATATCCCAGCCACTGTTAACACACTGAGGAACCAAACGCTGCTCAGCATCTTTAAGCACCTTCGATGTCAGCTCAGGTACCTACAGGCAAACCTTGAGTGAGGGACAGGGGGAGAAGGCAGGATGCAGGGAAGAAAGAAACAAGGAAGCCCGATTAAAATGGCAAAGCCAGGAGGCAGGCGGATGAGAGGGAGGGAAAGTGAGGGGGTAGGCAGCAAGGAAGAATGAAATCATTGCATATTTCAAAGCAGTTCTTTTCCTCTTTCTCTCTACCCACTACCCCCAGCCCACCCACACAACGCATCCTGGAACACACATGCTTGCACCTGATTTCCCTGCGGGTCACAGCCAGCCATGGAGTCATTAGTAAACGAGTTGTCCTACTAAATCCAGCCCATCTCCTCCTCCCCTGGGGTATTTTGAAGAAATCTCAAGCGGATTGCCCCTCTTGGGCTTGCAGCAGAAATTGCTTTACTTTAAAAAAAAAAAAAAACTGCACAAAAAAAAGGGGTGGAAAAATTAAGAGTCAGGGAGCTGGTGGGGACAGAATGAGAGGGCAGAGAAAGCTCTGACTGGGGGGTACTCACACATCAGGAGAAGACGGGGCTCCTCTCTTCTTCAGTCCACCAGTAGTTTAGCATCTTCGGGAAGAGAAGGAGAGCAAAGTAAAAGAAGATGCCGCTTGCAGTGGGGGAAGCTCTGCTTTTTGTTGCTTGATTTAATTTGATTGGGCGCGGGGGGGGGGGGGTGATGCGCAGAAATTAGAAATCCCGCTGACAGCCAGAGAGGAAGAGGAGGACTGGAGCAGAAGGAAGCTGCGCTGCGGGGAACCAGGGGCAAGGTTGCTTAGGGAGGTCTTTCGGACTGGGTCACTGCGGGCGGTTGCCACAGCGGAGCCCGGGCGAGCGCTTTCAATCCAGTGGCAGCAGCAGCAGTGCGTCTAGCAGTTTGAATTTGAGAGGTTTTGCAGGCTCCTCGGGACAGGACTAGGGGTGACGTCACGGAAGAGAGGAGTGTGGGCCGTGTATCCAGGGCGCTTGGTGGGGGAGGGTGGGGCAGACTCTTCCCTTCCCTGTGAGTGAAAGCTTTGCAAAGCTCAATTCCCAGATGCATCAGTTGCTTCAGAATTACTCTATCTCCAGCCGGGCTGGCTGCAAGAGAAGCTCCTGAACAGGAGTTTGTTTCTCAAGCAGGCAGCCCAGCCTCCTTTGGTTCTGGCCTCACTGAAAGTCCCCAAATCCAGACCAGTCCTAGTGATCTCCTTCACTTGACCTCCCTCACCTACACATGGCAAAAGGAAAGTGACTTGGCCATTAAGACTGATCTCACAGCAGACTCACAAGGAGGGATCCAGCCCCTCTCAGGAACTTTGTGAGTGTGTGTGTGTGTGTGTGTGTGTGTGTGTGTGTGTGTGTGTTGCTTCTTGCTCCAGGACTGATGCCAGCTAGGCAGACTGCTAGCTGAGAAGATGCTTTAGGTGCAGAGTGGGGTGTTCCTGGGCTAGTGTGTCTGTGTGGGAGTGAGAAGAATTCTCCTAGGGGGATCAATACTTTATATACAGAGAAAGCTCTGTTTCAGTGCTTAGGGAATTACTTCCTTGATGGTGACCAGCCAAACAGCTATTTTCCTGGACTCTGGAAAGCCAGCTCAACGTTGACTGGTAGACTGAGCCAAACAAAAATAAAATGCTTCTCCCCCTGAGATTTATACTTAGCCAGATAATGAGTCTTAAACGTGTGCTTTTTTTGCCTGGAGGAAAGTGAAGTGGAGTGGGTGTCAGAAAAGCATTGCCAGGCTGAGGCTCAGCTACAGTGGGAGCCAAGGCAAGAGCTGCAGGGGCTGGGATCCTCCCTTACCCTCCCCCTCCCCCCCGTATCCCCCAAAACAGGGAAGAATGCAGGGCAGGAGAAATGACCCCTCCTAAAGAAAAGGGAATCTTGAGCTGACACACAGAAAACCAGGGTTCTTGATCTATCTCTGTGGCCATGCCTATCACTACTTTTAGGATCTTACTGTTTCCATTTGCTAATGCCGGTGGAGTGCCGGTCCTCTGGGCCCTGATGTTGCATTTGGTTTCAAATAACCTTTCTAGAGCATTACTAATTGGCTAGGTGTTGGGTTTTTGCCTGTTTTATCTCTTTTGTCCTTAATATATTATTACTCCTGGGTCCAGGAGTCCCAAGAGAGGAGTCCATTTGCATATGTGAATAATGCCTACTGTTGCTTGGAGGAGCTACAGGCCACTTCTGATAGAGAAAAGTCAGGAAAACTCAGGGAAAGAAACAGTGAAGAAAGGGACTGATTAAATGTGCCTGCTGCACAAACCATTCACCTTCCTCTCCTCTTTAGATCTGCTACAGAATTTCTGCAGGATTTTATTGCCTAGCCAAAATGGAAAGGAGGCAATGCAACAGGCAAAATAAGCCATTCAGGAATGGAAATCCCCGTTTTACACTGCTTCTCTCCCTGTTAAGTTTATACAAATTCCTTCCTCTCTAAGAAAGATCAGGGCAGTCTATAAAGTTCACCACTAAGGCCACCTGTGGCATTGTGATCTCCTACCCCATAGTGTCTGGATTTCTTCCCTCCTGCTCCTTTCAAGAAAAGCCTTTGACAGACCATACTTCAGGATTACCCTTCATGCTACAATTTCAGTCTGGAGCCCTAATTGTCCTTCTCTGGGCCCTTGGGAGACCATGAGACTAGTAGAGAGTGGGAGGGTATAATTCAGCTGTGGCTAGCCTCCCATTCTATTGCAGGTGTATCATTGTGTGCAGGAAGAGTGCGTCATAAGCAAAAGTGGGCTTTTTTCAGAAGGAAAGGGCACTACGTATTTCTAAATATTAAAAGTTCATTGTTCCTAGGGAGATATGATTTATTCACTCAGACTTTCATGTAACAAACATTTGCTAATTAGGTTATCTTACTGAAGTAAAATCCAATGTGACAGCTGTACAAAACCCAACAGACCAGAATTATTTTACAGATCAGGACATTCCTCAGCTAGGTGACTTGCTGACTTGGTTAACTTCAAGAAGCTAAAATTAGAAATAGAGCCCAGTACTGCTTAATATGAATTAGAGGATTGGATACCTAAACTCAGTGGGGCATTTCACACAAATGTAAATTTTTTACTGCTAAAGTAAACATAATTACTATTAGTTCTCAAATACAGTAAAATCTTCAAGACATAGATAATTCTGTGCACACTCTCTAGAGACCAGAATTGAAATGAAAGAGAAAGATAGAAGAAGGGGAGAGGGAGAAGAGAGGAGAGAGAAAGAGAAGAGAGGAGACAGGAGGGGAGGGGAAGGGAAAAAAAGGGAGAAGAAAGAGGAGCGGAGAGATAGGGAATTTGGAGATCTTGAAATTGTTACCACTTACACAATAAAGAAAATCTGGTGGTAATCTAGTTATAATGAGCCTCACCAAGGACCCTGAGTTCCAGTCTTTCATTCCATGATTTCCTTTCTGCAAGAGTCAATTTGCTCAACCACTCTATTTTCTGCCTGCGTTTGAGCATCCACAGACACTTTTCAGAAACATGACTGTTATTGGAAACAAATAAGCCTCAAATTTGACAAACACTTTTAAGTACATTTCCTTTGGTCCAGGGTATCTCTTAGTACCACTGAAAAGGGTAGGCTTTTAAGGAGCTGGAGAGGTTCAGGGTGAACTGGGAGCCCAAGAGTGGCAGGGGTAGATGCTTAAATAACCAAAACGTTTGTTCTTCTTAAGGAGAGGGAAGTTGGCGGGCATATTCCATTGTCTCGGCCTCTTTTGTCACTAACCAGCCAGGTTGCCCAAGCTTTTCCAAGTCATGAAGGGGCCAGGCTGCAACTCAGAGCCCAACTTCACCCCTGCAGTCCTTAGGCCATAGCCAGGTCAGAAGTCTAGCAGGCCCGCAGCAGCTTTCTTCAGCCTGCTGGGTGCTCCCAGCTAATCTCTTTTCTAAGGAGATGCAGGCTCTAAGGGAGTTCCCCTTTGAAAGGAACAGGACAAAACACCAGCCTTAGAGTAGCCCCACCGTTCCTACACCCGAGAGGCTAACATCTTGATGCAGTTGCGGAAGCCACTCTGCCCTTGCTACTGGGCTTGGACACAGCGAGTGAATGGATCATTTCAGTAGCAGAAAATTCTTGCAAGGGTCATCTCTGGCAGCAGCGGTGGTCTCCTAGCTTTGGGACTCCTGGATCCTACCATAACCGCGGAAGGTCAGGGGACAAAAAGGAGAGGGAACCGAGGGGAGAGGGCGATTTACAAGGGCTGACTGACCACTGTGAGTTTAGCCTAGCCTCTCCCTAATACCCACTTTGAGTCCAAAGAAATCCGGCTCGTGGATTGCCTTGCCACGGCATTCCCGAGTATTCAGAACTTACCCAGAGAGAGCGCTCAGCCTGGATCTTCCACTGTAGGCTCCCGCAGAATCCGCCTCTCTGAGAGTCTCAGAAGCCAGCACTTCTTAGGTACCAGTCCAGCGGGCCACGCAGAGGCACAGCAGCGAGGAGCGCAGGCGGTATGTCCCCCACCCACCCACCCTAGGGTAGAAAGATCTTTACTGGAGCAGCTCGCCACCCAGCAGCGCTTCTGGCAAGAAGGAGGGAGGGAAGGAGAGTAGAGAAGAGGGAGGGAGAGAAGGATGGCTGCCCCTCTCCAGCACTTATCAATCACCCTGCAGATCAAATGTCCCCGCTGTGCACTCGGGAGGGGGATTTACCAACCCACAAAGGAGCCACTGCTCCAGTTCTCTGTCTGACGAGCATTGCCGCGTTGCCGAGCACTGCTCTAGCCTGTCAGCCCCTCTTTACTGGAACTCTGCCCAGCTCTTGCAGCTTCTAACATTTGCTGCCTCTCAGACTAGGTCAAGTGAAATAAGGATGACACTTGCTTGATATCATATCTAAGGGGACCTTAAGATCCCTGGGTGGAAGTTATGGACAAGTGAAAAAGCAGTCAGCAATCTGAGTTGGATACCTTCCTGAAACGCTGCTGCCTCCCTTAACTAGTAAGCATCCAATCACTGGAGTTCGCTTGCATATATTTAAGGGTGGTAAATAAGGTATTTCCATACTGTATAATACTCAGTAAGACTCATGCAAGCGAACATTTGAACAAAAGCAAGACTTAGCACTGTTCCAGACCCTGCCTTAAAAATGATTATTTTAATACTTCAAAGAGGTTGCCAGAGCCCTCTCTTTTGCCCTCTCCTTTGCTTCTCCCCACCCTCTCATTTCTTCTTCCTCTTTATTAGTAGTCTAGACTGATTCTATTAAAGGAAGACACTCATTTAAACAGTTAGTGGAGTTCAAGAAGGTGGTTAGGATTTTGCAATTTCCCCTGAAGACCTGCCTCTTTTGCAGCTGCTTCCTAACTGCCCGAGAACATTCTGGATAAAGTTGCAATTGGTTCAGTTAAACAAAGAATGGGAAGTTAATTTTCTGGTGCTAACATAGTGGTCACCTCATCCTAGAGGGTATGGACTGTCATGGAAATCTCCATAGCCTCCTGACTTTTTCATAACCCTCCCAGAGTCTATGAAATCTCTCTTGCACAAAAAGCCTGAGGGTTGGTAGGAAACAGCAGAAAAAAAAGAAAGAAAGAAAGAAAGAAAGAAAGAAAGAAAGAAAGAAAGAAGAGAAAAGAAAAGAAA
Source organism: Apodemus sylvaticus (assembly GCF_947179515.1). Lineage (NCBI taxonomy): Eukaryota > Metazoa > Chordata > Mammalia > Rodentia > Muridae > Apodemus > Apodemus sylvaticus. The sequence goes on along the minus strand of NC_067495.1, from coordinate 142,755,448 downwards.
AGGAAAAGGAAAAGGAAAAGGAAAAGGAAAAGGAAAAGGAAAAAGGAAAAGTAGAAAATGATGCCAGGAGAAAGAGGCAAAATTAGAGCAAAAATTATCTAGGAAGTTAATGGATTCATGTTAGGATTCTCTGTAGTCAAGGTTATTGCACACACATTCAAAAGAGGTTCACTCAGCACTCATGACTTCCACCACTGTCCTCTAGATAGACTATTCCATGCTTCTTCCTTTGTTCTTTCTTTGGCTTTCTTTTTATAATGATTGCTGAAGAGAACTATATGGGCCTTTTAAAAAGAATCCTACTGATAATCTTATACTGTGAACAGGTGGAGTTTACTTTAGTAATATAGCTCAAATAACTACCTACATTTATCTCTTGGATCTAAAGATCATTAATGTCCCTCTTACTTCAATATTGATAAAGGTAATTTTGAAATTTCTGCCATTCAGTTAAGTCATTTCAGCAAAACATATTTTTCAACATAGCTTGTGGAAAGGATGTTTTCAGCTACATAGAAACATTCCTCTTTTAAATAACATGCTCATTTATGAAAAACATTCAAGGTGGTGCTTGCTAAAGATTATACTGGCAGTAGGTGCGCATTACATTATTGTTGAGGACAATTCAGTTTGTTACTTCTCTCTTTTCCTCATTTTGGTGTCATCATTTTTATAGTTATTTAATGGGTGCTATAAACAACTATAAATGCTAAGCTAACAGACCATTCAGATGTAAAAATAATGAGACAGTCCACTGGAGAAAAGGGAGAGTATTCTGAGAAAAGTGGTGTGTTTCTAGCAAAAGGGAACATACACAGACACACACACACACACACACACACACACACACTAACTAGTCATCAATTTAGCAAAGTATATAATAGTAGCAATAAAAAGGAACTGGTAGTTATTTGGGTCTACAAGTAGGCCTAGGTAATGGATGAAACACATGTATTTTAATTATCCTTGCAAACAAGTCTCACATGCTTACCAGTCTTCAGAAAGCATCTAGCAACCTGCCTTTCCACAGAGACAATAGTTATAGTAAGATAAATTAAAAGAAGACACTATAGTTTTCATCAGCAGAAAAATTTTTAGTTGGTGGGCAGCATTTTGAACTTTTCTCTGAATGTGAACATACACACTAAATGATAAACAATACCAAGTTTTATGAGAGCTGTTGTAAAGATAATTATAGTAAAAGAGAGGTTGAAGCACATGAAAAAAATTAACTGGGCAAATTTATTTAAAAGCTGCTTTATACTGACTTTTTACAAAATGTTTCTGTTTTAGGGGGAAGTTTCCAAATAAAATAGAGTGCAATAGATACATGGATATGTATGCATTTTTATTAATACAAATGACATTATCCTATGTAGCAGGAGTGTTAATATATCTGAAGTTCGGATTTTTTTTTCAATTCTATGCTTTGTTTTACTAAAGGATTAGAGATCTGTGACTTCAATTCAAGTGATAAAATGGGGAAAATAAAATTCTCTCTATATTTTTATAAATTTAATATTAATCTTATTATAACTTGTTATGCCATGTTTGGTAAATATCCCTGGGAGGCCTGCTCTTTTAATTGAAGGGAAATTAAGGAAGCATGGGTCTGGGGGAGAGGGGAAGTGGAGGGAAGGACTGGGGGAGGGGAAGGAGAGGAAACTGCAGTCAGGGTATAATGTATGAGAGAAAATTTAAATAAATAAATAAATAAATAAATAATGAAACCAAAAATTTCATAAATGATGAAAAACCATGTATACAAGATATTCAAATAGATATCAAATTACTATGTAGTAATACATAGTTCATCTTAGAATACTATTTCTCTAACTTTTCCACTAAAACTAGAAAGCATCAGATAAACAGAATGAAAGAAGAGAACCTGGATTCTAAGATTGCTGCCTTTTCAGAGAAAACGGTTCCTTTGAAGCAAACATCTTAAAAAGAGCTCCAAAGGACAGAGAAATTACTAAATAAAGGAACCTGACATAAAGAGGACATGCCCTTAATACCAGTGATTACAGCTTAAAGGTTATTTTAGACTTTGGTTTCTGATGTTATTGAAAATATAGACATTTCAAAAAATCAGTTCAATTATTCTAATTATTTTGGCACGGGTTCTGTCTTCTTTTGCATAGTGTGCCAACACCCAGAGCAGTTTGTCTTTTAATTAAGCACATGTCTAAATACTTTAACTCAAAAATCTGGGCTCCCATCCCACCCCCATTACTTCTTCATCGTGGGTCCATAGGAAGTTCTGCATCTCTTTCAGTTTTCCCATGAGCAAAACTATTGATACCATTCATATGATGTCAGGCCAGGATGTATAAGATACTCTTAAACATTTCCAGGTAATACATGCAAATGCAAGAAAACTTTGAAACAAGGAATTCTTAAACTTACTTCCTTAAAGTAAAGTTGAACAATTTTAACAAAAAATCTAATGATTTTTAGTAATAAAGGGAAATTTAAATTTTGCTTAATACAATCAGAATTAGAAAAACTTGTGATTTCCATTACTAATGACCTCATCCTATTTTCTACTTTTTTTCCCCCAAGAAACTGTATGTGTGTGATGGTAACTATTGTGAAATTGACAGGATCTACAATCTATCTAGGAGACAAGTCCCTGGCCATTTCTGTAACAGAATTTCTAGATGAGGTTATTTAAGTTGGTGAAACCCACTCTAACAGTAGGTGATGCCATTCTGAAGGCTAGAATCTTAGAGTAAATAATAAAAGAGAAAAAACTGGCTATCTGTAGTCATACCTGCCTGCTTCTTGACTGTAGATGCAAGCTGACCAGCTGCCTCCCGCTGCATGAGTTTCCTTACCAGGATGGACTGTATCCTTTGATACTGTAAGTCAAAAACAAGCTCTGCCTCCCTGAAATGGCTTTTTTTTCGGGTGTTTTATTATCACACTGAGAAAGGTAACTTACATAATATTATACAGTGGAGCTGTTCAACTTGCAAGAGCAAGATTTTAGAATGTCCAGTAGTGTGTTTTGTTCCATACTACACTCTTCAGCCTTTTGTCCTATGAGACTCATCAGTGGAGATAGGTATGCAGGCAGCACACAAGTGTGTACTGATCCTCAGAAAGAAATGTGTTTCATAGTATGACCCTAGGTAGTCATAGACCAAAACAAGAGTACCCTAGCCAGAAATATTCTCCAAAATATTTCTTGCCTGTGGCCTACTGAATTGATTTCATAGGTGACTAATAGATTCTATCTCATAGCTTGAAAATACTAACTCTAGATTAGGCAGGAAAGAAGAAAAATGGAACAGAAAAGAAAAATGGGTAATAAAGGCAGAAAGAAGAAATGAAATATATGTGGTACAAAGTTACAGAAGAATTTATAGTTCTTAGTTATATCAAGTGCCACCTACAAATGGCTCCTGTTCCCTGAGGGTTCTAGATCTTCTCTGATGTTGGCTGAATCCAGTGATTCATCAGCAAGAACAGTGTTTAAACTTACTAAGCTTGGAAGTAAATATGTAAAGCAAAACCACAGATTGTACAGATAAGGCATAGGACAGCAGTAAAGACATATTTCATTTATCCTAACACAGTCTAACCCATTACTCTCACTGCAACTGGATATCTTATTTTGGCCTGGAATTACAACCTAATATATTCAGGAGGAAACCAAATTTATTGGGTTTGATGTTGCACTTTATTGGAATGGTATAATGATGTTGAGTCTTTGTTCCAAGTTCTCTTGTTTTTATTTATGTATTTATATTTAGCTAGTATAAATATATGGTAAACTATGTGCTATGATAGAAAGTTTAGTGCTGATTCAGCTGAAAGATTAAAAAAATGTCTGCAAGTCCAGTTCTAAAGTGTTATAGTCTGAAAAGTAGTTAGGGGTTCCCACAAACTATTTCTGATTTTTATAAATACATTCACTTGTGAAGAGGACTAGTCTATTAATATTAAAAATGATAGATATGGCATCATACAGATCTACCCTAAAATTGTGATTTGTACAAAAAGAAATATACTTTACAAATTATGAATACGAAAGTGAAACAAATAAGAGCTAGAATGAAAAAAAAATTTCCAAATAACAGTTGGATTCACTATTCAGCCAGCACTACAAATCAGCGAGGACAGCACATTTTTGTTGTTGTTGTTGTTTGTTTGCTTGCTTGTTTTGTGCTCAATTTTTTATTACATATTTGCTTTATTTACATTTCAAATGGTATTACCATTCCTTGTTAATCCTCCAAAAACCTCCTATCCCATCCCTCCTTTCTCTGCTTACCAACCCCCTGCTCCCCCTCACTTTCCTGACCTGGCATTCCCCTACACTGGGGCATCAAGCCTTCATAGGAACAATGACCTCCCCTCTCATTGATTTCTGAAATGACTATCCTTTGCTTCATATATAGGTGGAGCCATGGGTCCCTCCATGTGTACTCTTTGGTTGGTGGTTTAGTCCCTGAGAGCTCTGGGGGTACTGGTTGGTACATATTATTGTTCCTCCTATGGGGCTTTAAACCTCTTCAGCTCCTTGGGTCCTTTCTCGAGCTGCTCCACTGGGGATCCTATGCTCAGTCTACTGGTTGGCTGTCAGCCATGGGTATTTTGATTCCCTTGCTAAGAAGGATCAAAGAATCCACACTCTGGTCTTTCTTCTTCTTGAGCTTCGTGTGGCCAGTGAATTGTATCACGGTTATTCCAAGCTTTTGGGCTAATATCCACTTGTCAGCGAATACATAACGTGTTATTTTGTGATTGAGTTACCTCACTCAGGATGATATTTTCTACCTCCATCCATTTGCCTAAGAATTTCATGAATTCATTGTTTTGAAAAGTTGAGTAGTACTCCATTGTGTAAATGTACCACATTTTCTGTATCCAATCCTCTGTTTAGGGACATCAGGGTTCTTTCCAGCTTCTGGCTATTATAAATATGGCTGCTATGAACATAATGGAGCATGTGTCCTTATTACATGTTGGAGCATCTTCTAGGTATTTGCCAAGGAGTATAACTGGGTCCTCAGGTAAAATTTTCTGAGGAACCGCCAAAGTGATTTCCAGAGTGGTTTTACCAGCTTGCAATCCCAGCAGCAATGGAGGAGTTTCCCTCTTTCTCCCCATCCTCTCCAACATTTGCTGTTCCCTGAGTTTTTGTTCTTGGCCATTCTGACTGGTGTGAAGTAGAATATCAGGGTTGTTTTGATTTGCATTTCCCTGATGATTAAGGATGTTGAACATTTCTTTAGGTGCTTCTCAGCCATCTGGTATTCCTCAGTTGAGTATTCTTTGTTTAGCACTGCACCCCATTTTTAATAGGATTATTTGGTTCTTTGGAATCTAAGTTCTTGAGTTCTTTGTATATATTGGATATTAGCCCTCTGTCAGATGTAGGGGTGGTAAAGATCTTTTCTCAATTTGTTGGTTTCCATTTTGCCCTATTGACAGTGTCGGTTGCTTTACAGAAGCTTTGCAATTTTATGAGGTCCCATTTGTCAATTCTTGATCTTAAAGCACAAGCTATTGGTGTTCTGTTCAGGAACCTTTCTCCTGTGCCCATGTGCTTCAGCTTCATCCCCACTTTCTCTTCTATTCGTTTCAGTTATCTGGTTTTACCCAGAGGTCCTTGATCCACTTGGACTTGAGCTTTGTACAGGGAGATAAGAATGGATCAAGTTGCATCATTTTGTGGCCCAAGATTCTGTCTATTTAAGATATGCTTCCATGTGATGCCAAATAGAATATGTATTGTTTGATTGTAGAGGAATTTTAATATAGGAAAACATGTCTGTTTTGAATACTGATCTCATCCAAAGAGCTTCTAAGTCTATATGATCTGCATGGAATACAGACATGCCCTTATTACACACCTTTAATCCCTCACAATGAAGTTAGGGTTAGTTTGTAGAAGGAAGCAGCCATGTTTGAAAGTGACATCTAATTGAGGGGCAAAGTGACAAATTAGAGAAAAATCTGACAAAATAAGTCAGAGATAGGATGTGCCCAATACCTCTGAAAAAAGCACAGGAAAGAGAGGCTACTTAAGAGGAGGGAGGGAGGGACGAGAGAGAGAGAGAGAGAGAGAGAGAGAGAGAGAGAGAGAGAGAGAGAGGGGGGGGGAGGGAGAGAGGGGGAGGGAGAGAGGGAAAGAGAGAATGGTGTATGTGTGTGTGACACATTTTAAAGTTTAGTTTGTCAGATATTAAGTAGGATATTAATATCTGTTTGCTTCCTTATACTATTTAATTGGAATAAATTTGTCAGTAGTACATGTCTTTAAACCAAGATGTGTTTCTGGTAGGTTTTGTTTCTTTATCCATTCAGTCAGTCTGTGTCTTTTGATTGAAAACTTGAGTCCACTGACATTTAACCTTATGGTCAAAATGTATCTGTTAGTTATGGTTATCATGTTGATTTATGGATTTGTTTGTGTTATCAGTAGTATTTATGTTTTAATAATTCTGTCTTCATATTTTTTATTCGATATATTTTTATTTACATTTCAAATGATTTCCCCTTTTCTAGCCCCCCACTCCCCGAAAGTCCCGTAAGACCCCTTCTCTCCCCCTGTCCTCCCACCCACCCCTTCCCACTTCCCCGTTCTGGTTTTGCCTTATACTGCTTCGCTGAGTCTTTCCAGAACCAGGGGCCACTCCTCCTTTCTTCTTGTATCTCATTTGATGTGTGGATTATGTTTTGGGTATTCCAGTTTTCTAGGTTAATATCCACTTATTAGTGAGTGCATACCATGATTCATCTTTTGAGTCTGGGTTACCTCACTTAGTATGATGGTCCATCCATTTGCCTAAGAATTTCATGAATTCATTGTTTCTAATGGCTGAATAGTACTCCATTGTGTAGATATACCACATTTTTTGCATCCACTCTTCTGTTGAGGGATTCCTGGGCTCTTTCCAGCTTCTGGCAATTATAAATAGGGGTGGTATGAACATAGAGCATGTATCCTAATTACATGGTGGGGAATCCTCTGGGTATATGCCCACGAGTGGTATAGCAGGATCTTCTGGAAGTGACGTGCCCAGTTTTCGGAGGAACTGCCAGACTGATTTCCAGAGTGGTTGTACCAATTTGCAACCCCACCAGCAGTGGAGGAGTGTTCCTCTTTCTCCACATCCTCTCCAACACCTGCTGTCTCCTGAATTTTTAATCTTAGCCATTCTGACTGGTGTAAGATGAAATCTCAGGGTTGTTTTGATTTGCATTTCCCTAATGACTAATGAAGTTGAGCATTTTTTAAGATGCTTCTCCACCATCCAAAGTTCTTCAGGTGAGAATTCTTTGTTTAACTCTGTACTCCATTTTTTAATAGGGCTATTTGGTTTTCTGGAGTCTAACTTCTTGAGTTCTTTATATATTTTTTTTTCTGTAGTTTGTCTGATATACTCATTACTTTCTTCAGCCCAAAATAATACATCCTGTATTTTCCTTAAGTTTGGTTTGTTTATATATGGCATTTTTTCTCCTTCAATTATGGCAGATAGTCTTTCCAGATAGATTATTTTAGGTTGGCTGTAATAGTCTTTGGATGCATCCCTCCAGGCTCTTCTTGCTTTCAAAGTTTCTATTGAGAAATCAGCTCTTACACTAATGGGTTTTCCTTCATATATAACTCACATTTCTTCTGGCAGCTTTCAATATACTTTTTTTGTTTTGAGTACTTAGTGTTTTAACTATGATTTGCTATGGAGAATTTTCTTTCCTGGTATTGTATATTTGGTATTCTGTATGCTTCTTGTATTTGTGTGTGTGTGTGTGTTGCTTTAGTTTAGGAAAGATTTCTTTTACAACCAGGAAAGGGAAAATCATTTGGAATGTAAACAAAGAATATAGAAAGAAAAAAGAAAATCTGTTCTATGCCATTGACTGGGAACTCTTCTCTGTCATGTATGCCTATAATTTTAACATGGTTTCCTACATTTTCTGTCGTTGTCTTCTCCTCCTCCTCCTCCTCCTCCTCCTCCTCCTCCTCCTCCTCCTCCTTCTTCATCTCCTCCTCCTCTTCCTTCTCCTCTCTCTCTCTCTCTCTCTCTCTCTCTCTCTCTCTCTCACACACACACACACACACACACACACCTCTTGTCTGTTCCTTGTGTATTTGGTCCAGATCCTCTAGTTTGTATTTGAGTCACGATATTCTCTCTTCTTGATTCATTCTTCTGGTAATAATTTCCTCTGTATTTTCTATTTGATCTATTAGGGTGGTGGAGGTTGGTCTGTTGCTATGTATACAAATGCTAAATTATGATCCCCAAGATATGGTTGTTGTCTAGATGACTTTATCTTCACATACCCCAGCATTTCTTGTGTAAACGTCACTTCTCAATTTAAAGCTATTAATTAACTAACAGTGAGAGATTGATAATACAGTAGGGAGAAAAATGAGGGACCTGAGAATGGAGTGAGAGGTCTTGTGAGAGACCATTTGGGAGAAGGAGAGAGAAGAAGGAATGAGGAGGAGGCTGCCATGAAGCCACATGGATCATAAGCATGTGGCCAGAAGTACACCCTGAGAACAGGCTGATGGAGCAAAAGCAGCCCAGGTAAAATTCAACCAGTAAGCAACAAGAGGCATATGGTTCAGGTAGAACCTGCCCAATCCAGGTTTACAGCTTGCAGATAAAATACCAGGTTTCTATGTCTATTTTTTATGGACTAGGTAGAATAAATATTTCAGTTACAATTAGGTTTTGCCATTTCAGCCTGAGGCTTTTTGAATGTTTCTATTTCTTTACCAAATTCTGTTTTCAAGTGCTTGATTGGTTTGTTGTTGTTGCTGTTGTTGTTACTTTTTTTTTATTTAAAAAATTTTATTAACGTTTAGTTCCCCTCAAGAAATAAATAATAAGGAACACTGTGGTGTCCAGGAAATAAGGGACCCTAGAAAAAGAATACGTGCCAGCATAATATACATTCCTCAGCATTTGCCCATGTGTGGAATCTGAATGCAAGTTAAGTGCTGTGAAAATTCAAGCATATCTTTCAAGACCCAATTCTATTCCAAGCAAAGTTTCAAGATTATAGACACGGTGTTTAATTTTATCTTATTTTTAACAAATAACAACACATCTTTTTGGCACCTTGAAACAATGATTTGAAGAAAAAGAAATATTTAAAAATGTTTACTTTTAACCCATCTTACTAAAGTCTGAAAGTCAAATATTGTAAAGGGTCTTTTTTTTAATTATTGGATATAATTTTTTATTTACGTTTCAAATGATTTCTAGCCCCCCACTCCCCGAAAGTCCCGTAAGACCCCTTCTCTCCCCCTGTCCTCCCACCCACCCCTTCCCACTTCCCGGTTCTGGTTTTGCCGAATACTGCTTCAACTGAGTCTTTCCAGAACAAGGGGCCACTCCTCCTTTCTTCTTGTACCTCATTTGATGTGTGGATTATGTTTTGGGTATTCCAGTTTTCTAGGTTACTATCCACTTATTAGTGAGTGCATACCATGATTCATCTTTTGAGTCTGGGTTACCTCACTTAGTATGATGTTCTCTAGCTCCATCCATTTGCCTAAGAATTTCATGAATTCATTGTTTCTAATGGCTGAATAGTACTCCATTGTGTAGATATACCACATTTTTGCATCCACTCTTCTGTTGAGGGATACCTGGGTTTTTTTCCAGCATCTGGCAATTATAAATAGGGCTGCTATGAACATAGTAGAGCATGTATCCTTATTACATGGTGGGGAATCCTCTGGGTATATGCCCAGGAGTGGTATAGCAGGATCTTCTGGAAGTGAGGTCCCCAGTTTTCAGAGGAACGACCAGACTGATTTCCAGAGTGGTTGTACCAATTTGCAACCCCACCAGCAGTGGAGGAATGTTCCTCTTTCTCCACACCCTCTCCAACACCTGCTGTCTCCTGAATTTTTAATCTTAGCCATTCTGACTGGTGTAAGATGAAATCTCAGGGTTGTTTGGATTTGCTTTCCCCTAATGACTAATGAAGTTAGTATTTTTTAAGATGCTTCTCCGCCATCCGAAGTTCTTCAGGTGACAATTCTTTGTTTAACTCTGTACCCGATTTTTTTTTTATTCGATAGAATTTACTTACATTTCAAATGATTTCCCTTTTCTAGCCCCCCCCACTCCCCGAAAGTCCCATAAGCCCCCTTCTCTTCCCCTGTTCTCCCACCCACCCCTTCCCACTTCCCCATTCTGGTTTTGCTGAATACTGTTTCACTGAGTCTTTCCAGAACCAGGGGCCACTCCTCCTTTCTTCTTGTACCTCATTTGATGTGTGGATTATGTTTTGGGTATTCCAGTTTTCTAGGTTAATATCCACTTATTAGTGAGTGCATACCATGATTCATCTTTTGAGTCTGGGTTACCTCACTTAGTATGCTATTCTCTAGCTCCATCCATTTGCCTAAGAATTTCATGAATTCATTGTTTCTAATGGCTGAATAGTACTCCATTGTGTAGATATACCACATTTTTTGCATCCACTCTTCTGTTGAGGGATACCTGGGTTCTTTCCAGCATCTGGCAATTATAAATAGGGCTGCTATGAACATAGTAGAACATGTATCCTTATTACATGGTGGGGAGTCTTCTGGGTATATGCCCAGGAGTGGTATAGCAGGATCTTCTGGAAGTGAGGTGCCCAGTTTTCGGAGGAACCACCAGACAGATTTCCAGAGTGGTTGTACCAATTTGCAACCCAACCAGCAGTGGAGGAGTGTTCCTCTTTCTCCACACCCTCTCCAACACTTGCTGTCTCCTGAATTTTTAATCATAGCCATTCTGACTGGTGTAAGATGAAATCTTAGGGTTGTTTTGATTTGCATTTCCCTAATGACTAATGAAGTTGAGCATTTTTTTAAGATGCTTCTCCGCCATCCGAAGTTCTTCAGGTGAGAATTCTTTGTTTAACTCTGTACCCCATTTTTTAATAGGGTTGTTTGGTTTTCTGGAGTCTAACTTCTTGAGTTCTTTATATATATTGGATATTAGCCCTCTATCTGATGTAGGATTGGTGAAGATCTTTTCCCAATTTGTTGGTTGCCGATTTGTCCTCTTGATGGTGTCCTTTGCCTTACCAAAACTTTGTAATTTTATGAGGTCCCATTTGTCAATTCTTGCTCTTAGAGCATACGCTATTGGTGTTCTGTTCAGAAACTTTCTCCCTGTACCGATGTCCTCAAGGGTCTTCCCCAGTTTCTTTTCTATTAGCTTCAGAGTGTCTGGCTTTATGTGGAGGTCCTTGATCCATTTGCATTTGAGCTTAGTACAAGGAGACAAGGATGGATCAATTTGCATTCTTCTGCATGCTGACCTCCAGTTGAACCAGCACCATTTGTTGAAAAGGCTATCTTTTTTCCATTGGATGTTTTCAGCCTCTTTGTCGAGGATCAAGTGGCCATAGGTGTGGGTTCATTTCTGGATCTTCAATCCTGTTCCATTGATCCTCCTGCCTGTCACTGTACCAATACCATGCAGTTTTTAACACTATTGCTCTGTAGTATTGCTTGAGGTCAGGGATACTGATTCCCCCACACTTTCTTTTGTTGCTGAGAATAGTTTTAGCTATCCTGGGTTTTTTGTTATTCCAGATGAATTTGATAATTGCTCTTTCTAACTCTGTGAAGAATTGAGTTGGGATTTTGATGGGTATTGCATTGAATCTGTATCTTGCCTTTGGCAAAATGGCCTTTTTAACTATATTGATTCTACCGATCCATGAGCATGGGAGGTTTTCCCATTTTTTGAAGTCTTCTTCCATTTCCTTCTTCAGAGTCTTGACGTTCTTGTCATACAGATCTTTCACATGTTTGGTAAGAGTCACTCCAAGATACCTTTGTTATCTTTTCTCAAAGATACTGTTTGTGGCTATTGTGAAGGGGGTCATTTCCCTAATTTCTTTCTCAGCCTGCTTATCCTTTGAGCATAGGAAGGCCACTGATTTGCTTGAGTTGATTCTATAACCTGCCACTTTGCTGAAGTTGTTTATCAGCTGTAGGAGCTCTCTAGTGGTGTTTTTTGGGTCACTCAGGTAGACTATCCTGTCGTCTGCAAATAATGATAGTTTGACTTCTTCCTTTCCAATTTGTATCCCTTTGACTTCCTTATGTTGTCGAATTGCCCGAGCTAGTACCTCAAGTACAATATTGAAAAGATAAGGAGAAAGGGGGCAGCCTGGTCTAGTCCCTGATTTCATTGGGATTGCTTCAAGTTTCTCTCCATTTAGTTTGATGCTGGCTACCGGTTTGCTGTATATTGCTTTTACTATATTTAGGTATGGGCCTATAATTCCTGTTCTCTTCAAGACTTTAAGCATGAAAGGATGCTGAATTTTGTCAAATGCTTTTTCAGCATCTAATGAAATGACCATGTGGTTTTTTTCTTTGAGTTTGTTTATGTAGTGGATTGCATTGATGTAATTCCGTATATTGAACCAACCCTGCATTCCCAGGATAAAGCCTACTTGATCATGGTGGATGATCGTTTTGATGTGTTCTTGGATTTGGTTGGCAAGAATTTTATTGAGTATTTTTGCATCGATGTTCATAAGGGAAATTTCTCTGAAGTACTCTTTCTTTGTTGGATCTTTCTGTGGTTTTGGTATCAGCGTAATTGTGGCTTCGTAGAAGGAATTGGGTAGTGTTCCTTCTGTTTCTATTTTGTGGAATAGTTTGAAGAGTATTGGTATTAAGTCTTCTTTGAAGGTCTGATAGAATTCTGCACTGAAACCATCTGGTCCTGTGCCTTTTTTGGTTGGAAGACTTTCTATGACTCCTTCTATTTCTTTAGGCATTATGGGACTGTTTAGATGGTCTATTTGGTCCTGATTTAATTTTTTTATTTGGTATCTGTCAAGGAAATTGTCCATTTTCTCCAGATTCTCCAGTTGTGTTGAGTACAGGCTCTTGTAGTAGGATCTGATGATTTTTTTGGATTTCCTCAGTTTCCATTGTTATATCTCCCTTTTCTTTTCTAAGTTTGTTAATTTGGATACTTTTTCTGTGCCCTTTGGTCAGTCTGGCTAAGGGTTTATCTATCTTGTTGATTTTCTCAAAGAACCAGCTCCTGGTTTTGTTGATTCTTTGTATGGTTCTTTTTGTTTATACTTGATTGATTTCAGCCCTGAGTTTGATGATTTCCTGCCTTCTACTCCTCATGGGTAAAATAGCTTCTTTTTGTTCTAGGGCTTTCAGGTGTGTCATTAAGCTGGTAATGTATGCTCTCTCCATTTTCTTTTTGGAGGCACTCAGGGATATGAGTTTTCCTCTTAGCACTGCTTTCATTGTGTCCCATAGATTTGGGTATGTTGTGTCTTCATTTTCATTGTGCTCTAAAAAGTCTTTAATTTCCTTCTTTATTTCCTCCTTGACCAAGATATCATTGAGTAGAATATTGTTCAGTTTCCACGTGTATGTGGGTTTTCTGTTGTTTTTGTTGCTATTGAAGACCACTTTTACTCCATAGTGATCTGATAGGAGGCATGGGATTAGTTCAATCTTCTTATATTTGTTGAGGTCTGTCTTGTGACCAATTATATGGTCGATTTTGGAGAAGGTACCATGAGGTGCTGAGAAAAAGATATATTCTTTTGCTTTAGGATAGAATGTTCTATATATATCTGTTAAATCTAATTGGTCCAAAGCTTCAATTAGTTTCATTGTGTCCCTGTTTAGTTTCTGTTTTCCTGATCGGTCCATTGAGGAAAGTGCAGTGTTGAAGTCACCCACAATTATTGTGTTAGGTACAATGTGTTCTTTGAGTTTTAATAAAGTTTCTTTTACGAAAGAGGGTGCCCTTGCATTTGGAGCATAGATGTTCAGGATTGAGAGTTCTTCTTGCTGTATTTTTCCTTTGACCAGCAAGAAGTGTCCCTCAGAGTCTCTTTTGATGACTTTGGGTTGAAAGTCAATTTTATCTGATATTAAAATGGCTACTCCAGCTTGTTTCCTGAGACAATTTGCTTGTAAAATTGTCTTCCAGCCTTTTACTCTAAGGCAGTGTTTGTCTTTGACCCTGAGGTGTGTTTCCTGTAAGCAAAATGTAGGGTCCTGTTTACGTATCCAGTCAGTTAGTCTGTGTCTTTTTATTGGGGCATTAAGTCCATTGATGTTAAGAGATATTAAGGAATAGTGATTGTTACTTCCTATCATTTTTGACGTTATTTTTTAAATTTGAATGCTTAACTTCTTTTGGGTTTGATGAAAGGTTACTATCTTGCTTTTTCCAGGGTGAAGTTTCCCTCATTGTATTGGTGTTTTCCTCCTATTATCCTTTGTAGGGCTGGGTTTGTGGATAGGTATTGGGTAAACTTGGTTTTGTCATGGCATATCTTAGTTTCTCCATCTACAGTGATTGAGAGTTTTGCTGGATATAGTAGTTTTGGCTGGCATTTGTGTTCTCTTAGAGTCTGCATGAGATCTGCCCAGGACCTTCTAGCCTTCATAATCTCAGGTGAAAAGTCTTCTGTGATTCTGATAGGTCTTCCTTTATATGTTACTTGGCCTTTTTCTCTTACTGCCTTTAATATTTTTCTTTGTTTAGAACATTTGGTGTTTTGATTATTATGTGATGGGAAGTATTTCTGTTCTGGTCCAGTCTGTTTGGAGTTCTGTAGGCTTCATATATATTCATGGGCATCTCTCTCTTTAGGTTAGGGAAGTTTTCTTCCATAATTTTATTGAAGATATTTGCTGGCCCTTTAAGTTGTAAATCTTCACTCTCATCTATGCCTATAATCCTTAGGTTTGGTCTTCTCATTGTGTCCTGGATTTCCTGGATATTTTGGGTTATAGGCTTTTTGCATTTTGCATTTTCTTTAACTGTTGAGTCCATGGTTTCTATGGAATCTTCAGCATCTGAGATTCTTTCTTCTATCTCTTGTATTCTGTTGTTGATATTTGCATCTCTGTCCCCTGATTTCTTCCCAAGGCTTTCTATCTCCAAAGTTTTCTCCCTTTGAGTTTTCTTAGTTGTTTCTACTTCTGATTTTAGATCCTGGATGGTTTTGCTTAGGTCCTTCACTTGCTTGTTTGTGCTTTCCTGTAGTTCTTTAAGAGATTTTTGTGTTTCCCCTTTCATGACCTCAGCCTGTTGACCAAAGTTCTCCTGTATTTCTTTAAGTGTTTTTTGCGTTTCCTCATTATTGGCTTTTGTATTCTCCTGGATTTCTTTCAATGATTTTTGTGTTTCCCTTGCAAGGGCTTCTAACTTTTGATCCATTTTCTCCTGAATTTCTTTAAGTATGTCCTTCATGTGTTCCTGTACCAGCATCATGACCAGTGATTTTAAATCCAAATCTTGTTTTACTGGTGTGATGGGGTATCCAGGACATGCTGGTAGAGGAGAATTGGGTTCAGATGTTGCCATATTGTCTTGATTTCTGTCAGTGATGTTCCTGCGTTTGCCTTTTGCCATCTAGTTCTCACTGGTGTTAGTTGGTCTTGTTGTCAATGCTGGACTCACCAGTGCAAGCTGACCCTTCCCAGGTGGCCTCTGGTGCACAGCTTACCTCCTGCACTGCCTGGAGACAGGGTGCTGTTGCCCAGGCTGTTCAGATACAGAAGCAGACACCAGAAGGCTCCAGCTGGGGCCTGCTGGATTCACCAGAGCACACCAACTTCTCCCTGCTGGCCACCCGGAAGCCCCTCTTGCCTCTTGCAGGACCTGGAGATGTGGTGTTGCTGCCCAAGCTAATCTGGATCCGGAAGCGGAGAGAGCTGAGGGCTCCTGCCAGAGGCCTCAGGACTGGAACCCAAGCTCTGGGCCACAGGAGCAAGCTGTTCTGTGAGCTCCCAGACTGCCTCTGGGTGCACAAGAGGTCTCCCGCACTTCCTGGAGACCAAGTGCTGTGGCCCTGGTCGTTCAGATCCCAAAACAGGCACCCGAAGGCTCCCGCTGTGGCCTGCTGGATTCACCGGAGCACACTGACTTCTCCCCGCTGGCTGCTTGGAAGCCCCTCTTGCCTCTTGCAGGACCTGGAGATGTGGTGTTGCCGCCCAGGCTGATCTGGATCCGGAAAGGGAGAGAGCTGAGCTGAGGGCTCCCGCCAGAGGACTCAGGACTGGTACCCAAGCTCTGGGCCACACGAGCAAGCCGCGCTGCAAGCTCCCAGACTCTTGTTAGTTTTTATTCTTTCTGAATTTCACATCATTCACTGCAATTCCACTCATCTAACTGTTCTTTTATATCTGCCTTCTGTCCTTGCAACTTCCCCCACAAAAGAAAACCAAAATCAATCAATAAATAAATAATGAGGAAAACAAAATGGAAACTTCTCATTGTGGAAGCTGTAGTATGTCGTGGTGTATCCCAAAGTATAACCTTCTGTCCACACATCTTTATTTGCAAATGTTCATTGCAATGTGTCTTTGGTCTGGTTCTAGGCTTCTGGCTTCTGCTACACCATCAATACTGAATTCTCACCGGGACTCCTTTCAGTTTCCTGTTGCTGCTCTGATTCATGAAAATTATGCAGCTTTGGATAGGCAGGACCATCTCCTTCACATGTTCCAGCAGTTCATAGATGGGGGAGATATTGGGCTGTGTCAATTCAAAGTCCTGAATCTGAGCTTGGGTGGTTGCTGTGTTGTTCAGTTTGCCAGCTGTCTTGAACGCATACCACCAGGGACAGCACATACTCTCATGCCTTCTAGGCCAGCTCACTAGAGTCAGTGCTACTGTGGTGCTCAGTCAAGGTGTAAAGCTCACTCTCCCAAGTATTTTAAGGGTATGGGCCAGCTCTCCTGTACTGATACCCTCTGAACAGCTCACGTGGGTCACCTAACTGTTTACAATATTTTTTTTCTGTCAGTCATCCAAAAGGCTTCTAGATGGACCTCCCCTTGTGGAAGAGGGGGAGGAAGGATTGAAGCAGCCAGGGAGATCAAGGATACTGCAAGAAAACTGTCTTAGTTAGGGTTTTGCTGCTGTGAACAGAAACCGTGATCAATGCAGCTCTTATAAGGATGACATTTAATTGGGACTGACTTATAGGTTCAGAGCTTAAGCCCTTTATCATCAGGCAGGAACATGACAGTATCCAGGCAGATGAGGGGCTAGAGGAACTGAGAGTTCCAGCTCTTGTTCCAAAGGCAGCTAACAGAAGGTTTGCTTCTAGGGATCTAAGACAAGGGTATTAAAGCCCATGCCCACAGTGACACACCTATTCCAACAAGGCTACACCTTCTAATAGTGCCACTCTCTGGGCCAAACAAATATAAACCATCACAAAAACCTACAGGATTGACTAAACTGGCCAAGAGGAGCTCACTGGGACTGAACCACCAGCCAGAGAGCTGGAACAGACCTAGGTCCCATACATCTATGTAACAGTTGTGCAGCTTGGTCTTCATGTGGAACCTCTAATAGCAGGAGCAGGGGCTCTCTCTGACTCAGTTGCCTGCCTTTCTCCTAACTGGGCTTCCTTGTCTAGCCTCAATAGAAGAAGATGAACCTAGCTTGACTGCAACTTGAGATGCCAAAGTGGATTCTTATTTACAGGAGGACTCCCCTTCTCTAAGGAGAAAGGAAGTGGGAGAGGAGGGAGAGAGGGAGAGAGGAATTGAGACTTGAGGGGGAAGGGGAAGCTATGATTGGGATGTAAGTTTAATTAATTAATTAACTAATGGAAATTGTTTCACTTAGGCATTTATTTTCCTTAAGATCTTTCTCCTTGATTTCATTGAATGGTTCTATATGTCTTCTTTAAACTCATTGACTTGTTTGAAGAGGTTTGTGATTAGCTTCTGTGTCTTGAAGTTCATCAATTCTTGTTGGCAAGCATTTCTATATGAATGATAGATTTTCCAAAGAAAGTACTAACTAGAGCTTTCATATTGTTGGTATTCATATAATGTGACCTGGGCCTGTTGTCTTCTCATGTTCTGAATTTGTGATATAGACTAGGGAAGAAGAAAAGGTATGGGACCAGCTAGGTCTATTGTTTGAAAATGGCTTGGGTAGAATAAAGTCAGGTAGACAGAGGGGTCTGGACTGGTTTACAAGATTTGTTTTCTGTTCTAAGTTGGGAGTATGAGGGTAGGTGGATCTGAGAGTAAAATTTGGATACAATGTAGGAGAATCCTATAGTATAGCAGATAGGTAGTACTAAGCTACTATTCACAACTCATAACTTATGAAGTCAGTGTAGGCTAGACTTTACTAGTACACTGGTTGTAGGACCCATGTTACATTGAGGAAAATACTTGAATGAAGAGGCCAGTGGCTAGACCCTGAGGAAGATGTGGGAAGCCTGCATATGCAGTATGGTGGTACAGGCTGTCAGTGGTACTTCTAGTGAAATTTCCTAAACCTGTTAAGTGTGGTATCTTGAAGGAATCCTAGATTCTGTGTACCTTACCTCTTTGTGTGCCTCTCCATTTGAATCCCTTGGTTCTTTTCTATGCAAAATTTTGGGTCACACTCCAAAATTAAATGAAATCTCCTGGTGTAGAAATTGGAAATGATATTTTATATGACTTTCAACAGAATGTGATGTAATCTGTAAAATCATTTCTGGCCAAGTATCTTCATTTTAGAGGAGAAAACAAGGCTCAAATAGGTGAAGCGATTCAGTCACCCAGGGAGAGCACACAGTTGATTTCCTGTCTCACATGTTTTTATTATTTAGTTGTTTACTTATCTTTTGGATTTTTAGCACTTTAATTTTAGAAGCATATGTTTATTTTTGTAGATGTTCAATATTAGATTTTATCACAACACAATGCATTTTGCTTATTAACCATAGGACTATGAAAACTGCTTTGTTGATTAGCCTCATAAACTGATAGCATTTTAATTTCAATTATTTTTCATTAAAGGTTTGTTGCTATTTTTGTTTCTGGATTAACTGCAGAAATTTGGAAAAAATTTCTTTTTCAACTTATTAAGTTGAAAAACTTGAATATAGGTCTCAGTATTTGAGTTTGGAAAGATTCATCTTGTTATTGGCCTGCTGCTCTTAAATAGAATCTGAAGCAGCTTATTTTTCTTGTGATCATTTATGAGATGTACTAAATAATTTTGAGGACAGCGTAGGGAGAGAAAGGTCTATACATGTTTTATTTTCTGTTCAGTTTGCTTTCTTTCCCTGTACAAATTTTTGAATAAAGTTACATAAACTCTTCAGAATAGTTTTCAAACATGTGGGAATAGAGGACACTATTAGGAAGCTCTCTCCCAAGACCTGTGTCAATTTCAAGAAAATTTCTGTTAGAACCTTTTGAAGATAAAATAGAATACCCAATTAACATTTAGAAAAGGGAGATAGATATCCATTTCAAATAAGCTGACCCTGATTTCAGTAGCAGAATCTCTTTTGGTTGCAACTCATTGTAATTGCTAATAAATACTGTATGTACACAGTCAATGCAGAGAGGTACTTAAGCTCTCAGACTTACAAAGGTGAATTAACTTCATCATTTTATGAAAAGATATTTCATTTGCCAAATATGTGTGATCTGTGAACACCAATTACTCTGAAATGTTGAAAGTACTAATTACACTTCCTACCTGTCTATATTACTTTAATCATCTTAAGAGTAATCAGGTGACTGCATTTTCATGTAGTATGCGTGGTAGCAAAAGTGAGGACTTTAGAGTTAAACACACCTCTCCCATTTAACTAAGAAAACGTTTTTTTAAGCCAGTGTGAATTTCTAGATACTCTGAGTTTGGGTTGCCTCTTTTGGACAGAATGGATCGTTATACCGACCTAGTGAAGATTGTTTTGAAAAATATAAGAATAGGCATTCAAAAGTTTCATGTTGTACACAGATGCCATTTAGAAGCTAAAGAAGGATACATAGTCACCTCTCAGTGTCTGTAGCTTGATCCATAGAGTATGCAGTAGTATCATCTTTCTGGAAATATGAGAAAGAGATTCTCTTTCTTTTTCCAAACCCCTCTAAGAAAGAAAAATAGAGAAAAGGCTCTGAAAAGCCTTACTCCACTCCCTTTTGTGCCTAGAACTTGATAGATGAATATAGTTCAGAAGTCTTCACTGGCAGATCCAGTTCTTGGTATCTACCAAACTAAGTTACTGAAGTCAATGCTAATTAACAGTAATAATCTGACATTTTGATAATCATCTATCTATCTGATTTACACATATTTAGTTGTGAGCACAATATAGATTTAAAAATTGAGAATTTTTATACATAAATCTCCAACAGCAGAAGAATAAGAAATTATAGCTCACAGGCAGTTTTTACTATATCCTCTGCTTTCTCTAATGATTTTATCCTCATTACAATTTCAAAAGAAAGAAAGAGAAATGTTAAGCTACACCCTATTTATGGTTGCTCTTCCTTGCCATACATTTTATATTCAGAGAAGTGTTTAATATATTAAAAGGAACTCGATTTAGAGATAGTATGAAGAAAAAATTTATATCAAACATACATTAATGATAATCTTAAAGGTTTTCCTGGTTTGTGGAGTGTGTGTGTGTGTGTGTGTGTGTGTGTAATGAGCATGCATTCCCTATGAATATATTCATTGGCAGAACACAAATATATGGGTTTAGACTTAATGTTAGATTTCAGAAGGATAATTTGCAAAGAAACAAGACACCATGCATACTTCATATTTTTCTGAATCATAAAATCATAAGAGTTGTGACTTCAATTCTTAGTGAATATTCACTAGAAGAATGCTAACATCAAAATGAGAAAAAACTACTTTGGAGGATACCTCTGACATAATTTCAATTATTAATTGAATTTCTCAGAAAACAAAGCCACATTTGACTGAGTCTCCAAATCTAATTGAATAATTAAAACTTATGAGATTATGAGGAATTAGAATTTTGCAGATCTGCAATATTTACCTTTAGAATAAAAGCTTAGTTTGTTTGGGGTAAAACCTGTATGGTTGTATTAACTGTTTTGCTTTCAGTTTCTTACGTAGTCAAAGGAGACTATTTGTCTTGTGGTTTGTTTATTGAGAAATATATATATATATATATATATATATATATACACTTTCTTTAGTTTAGGGAAGTTTTCTTCTATAATTTTGTTAAAGATATTTACAGGCCCTTTAAGTTGGAAATCCTCACTTTCTTCTATACCTATAATCCTTAGGTTTGGTCTTATTGTGTCCTAGATTTCCTGGATGTTTTGGGTTAGGAGGTTTTTGAATTTTGTATTTTGCATTCTCTTTGGCTGTTATGTCAATGTTTTCTATGATATCTTCTGCATCTGAGATTCTCTCTTCTATTTCTTTTTTTTTAAGATTTATATTTATTTATATGAGTAGATTATCTTTCTTCAGACACACCAGAAGAGGGCATCAGATCTCATTACAGATGGTTGTGAGCCACCATGTGGTTGCTGAGAATTGAACTCATGACCTCTAGAAGAGCAGTCAGTGCTATTAACCTCTGAGCCTTCTCTCCAGCTCTGTCTCTCTTCTGTTTCTTATATTCTGTTGGTTATCCTTGCATCTATGATTCCTGGTCTCTTTCCTAGGTTTTCTATCTCCAGGGTTATCTCCCTTTGTGATTTCTTTATTGTTCCTACTTCCATTTTTAGATACTGGATGGTTTTGTTACTTCATCTGTTTGGTTGTGTTTTCCTGTAATTCTTTAAGGGATTTTTGTGTTTCCTCTTTAAGGGCTTCTAGCTCTTTACCTGTGTTCTCTTGTATTTCTTTATGTCCTTCTTAAAGTACTCTATCAGCATCATGAGATGTGATTTTAAATCAGAGTTTTGCTTTTCTGGTGTGTTGGGGTAACCAGGGCTCTCTGGCGGGAGAACTGGGTTCTGTTGATGCCAAGTAGCCTTGGTTTCTGTTTCTTGCATTCATTGTGCTTGCCTTTTATCTCTGGTGTTAGCTGCTCTTGGTGTCTCTGACTGTGACTTGTGAGTCCTGTAAGCCTATGTGTCAGCACTCCTGGGAGATGTGTTCTCTCTGGGAGGAATTTGGGTATGGAGAGCTGTGGTACTGGGTCAGCTCTGGGGTGCAGACAGAAAACAGTAGGATCCTGTCCCTGGCTGTTGCTTGGTTCCTGTGTCTTGATGGCTCTGGGTGGGTCCCTCTTGAGCCAGGAATTTGAACAGAGTGGTGGTCTTACCTGTTCTCTCAGGTGTGTCAGCACTCTGTTAGATCAGCTCTCTTCTGGTGGTATTTGGGTATGGAGCACTGTGATACAGGTTCAGCTCATTGTGCAGACAGAAACCAGAAGGATCCTGCCCTAGGCCTCTACTTGGTTCCTGTGTCCTGAGAGTTCTTGGAGGGTCCCTTTGAGCCAAAGTCGTGGTCTTATCTACACTCATGGGCTTGTTGGCACTCCTGGGAGACCAGCTCTCTCCTGGCAGTATTTTGGTATGGAGTGCTGTGGCACAGGATCAGCTCTGGGCGCAGATGGAAACCAGAAGGCTCCTTTGTTGACATTTTCATTCCAACATATTGCTTCCCAAAGTAAGTACTGTCATTCACAACTTATTATTTTAATTTAGTGTTACCATGTGACTGTGTTCTTGCCAACAGATGTAGAATTGTTATTTGAGAACTCAGGATAATCTCTTTGAAAAGGGAATAAGAATGCTTTTAGTCTAGTCTGCTTGATCCCGTTCCTTGAGTATCTAGAACCATAAAGACAAAAAAACTACCTCGTGGAAAGGAGAAGCAGATTTCTAAAGACTAAAACTACCCTGTCAGGAGGAGAGACGATTTCTGGGATTTCTGGAAGGTGCTTGTGTTTAAAACTGTGTGGAACTACCATACCAACTTTAAATTGCCTATACCTGTGTATGGTGTGTTTGTGTATGTGTGTGTGTGTGTGTGTGTGTGTGTGTGTGTGTTGGTAGTGGTGATGGTGTTGTGCACCTTGCATGTATGTGAGTGGAGGCCAGAGGTTAACCTTGGGAGTAGTTTCTCAACAGCTGTTCACCTTGATTTTCAAAACAGGGTTTCTCATTGACCTGAAGCTCAATGATTTAGCTGAGGTCAAGTTCCACTTGGAGTCTGCAAGGATCTACTTGTTTCTGACCCCCAGTGCTAGGATTACAAATGGACATCACCAGAACAGGCTTTTGTATTTGAGTTCTGGAGGTGTATAAAGTAACTCTTCGTGTTTGAAAAAGCGAGTAACTTAACCGATTGTTCTTGCTATTTTTTTTTTTTATCTTGAGAATTAAACTTTTAAATTCAGGTGATGAGTCCAAGTAGATTTATTTAGCTAAATCAATACTATCTTAGGAATCTTGCCACTTATTAACAAATATTATATTTTATAATATATATGTACATGCAAATATATATTCACACAAAAACAATTGATTTAAAAATAGGCTATGAATTTGAAAGAGAGTTTTAAGGACATACAGGAGGGTTTGAAGAGGGAATAAGAAAGGGACAAATGTACAAATACAATCTGACACAAAAGCGATTTAATAACAGGTAAACCTTAACAACCATTTCCCAGGAATTATTTCATTTGTATTTTCACTTCTAAAAACACTAGGATAAGCTTAAGACTATATAAGGTATTTGATAAATAATTTTGTGAGCATATCTAAATATAATCGTTCTGGATTGCTGGGCTAGCATTAGAAAGAAATAAAGCTTATCTTTACAATTCAACAGAAACCCATTAATTTAATTATTTTTTTAAAAAATCATTTAAATGTACACTAGTTTGAACATTATCTTTGTACTCTAAAAAATAATCCCTCAACATATCTGCAGGGTAATTATTGGCTTACTTTAGAAACCAACTGCTTCTAATTGAAAGTTGGCAGCTCCTATTTGTACAGAAACAGTTAAATGTACTAATTTTAAATGATTTTAAAAAATCAATTTACTAAAATAGTTTGGCAAGAACTTTTAATATTACTCATATTGTGGTGAGGTGGTTCAAAACAGAACCTCAAAATTTCTGATTCTTTAATGATTGGCTGCAGAGATAAAAACTACTTAACTACTTTTCCTTTCTTTCTTTCTTTCTTTCTTTCTTTCTTTCTTTCTTTCTTTCTTTCTTTCTTTCTTTCTTTCTTTCTTCCTTTTTTTTTCTTTTTTTCTTTTTTTTTTTTTTTTTGTAATGGCAGGAAATTTGCTTTCTGGGATAGAAGAGTGAAAAAACTGTGCCTCTTCTGGGAAGGTAGTTATTCTTTGTTCTAGAAGGATTACTTGGAAGCCTTATTGACATGCAGAAATATGTTAAGTACTTATTATTTGTCCTCCACTGTTGGAAGTAATCGAAGTGTAAATAATTTAGAAGTTTACTTTGGATGAGGAATGAGGGAGAGATCTAAATCTTGGTAGATATTTAAGGATTTTCAATTCCTTTTGGCTCATCTTCAGACAGAAGCTTAAAAACCTAAAAATCAGAGAAAGAAGTGAGGAGAGATGAAATTCCAACAACCAGCTTTGAGTGCCTAGTCTGTGTTTAAGGGACAATGATGTCTGGTATTAAGCTAATATTTCTTTTGATGAGATGCAATATTTTTATAAAATTCTCAAGATTCCAGTAGTACATGCATTTATCACCAAAACTTGATTTCAGATTTTACCATAGGAAGAGAATGAAAAAAATGCAAACAGAAGTTTCTTTTCTTTCTTTTTTAACAAATAGTCTCTATGTCTTTGTAGGCTGGTTTAAAACTTGGAACTCTCCAACCTCAGCATCTATAGTGCTGGCATTTTAAGTATGAACTGCCAAGGTCCTGCTCCAGAAAAGATTTGAAGGCTGATGTGGTTTGGCTCACTGAAAACCAGATGAAACAGCTGTAGGGGGAAGCGAGCCTAAGGTATGTATCCTACCAGAAGTCATTTGAAACCTACAAGATATCTGTATTACTTTGATCATGCAGGTGATTTCAAGCTACTTCATTTAGATATTCAAGAAAGGTAATTTTTATAGGTATAGAAAAGTTAGCCCATGATATTTCCACAGTACAGTTGACATTTCTATTGAATGGCTTGTCATATACATGTCTTGTCTCTATGCAAGGTATATACATGATTCCCTTTATTGATAGGCAGCAATGTTTTCATTACCAGTATAGGAAGTGCTTAGAAGCATTAATTGTATGTTTGTTTAATTGTATTGTCTTAGTCTTTGTTCCTGTTACGAATGCCTATTTCTTTAGCTTTTGCAAATAAATTCGTAATGGTCTTCTTTGCACTTAACAGGAGTAACATTTTGGTAGTCAGATTAAGAAACAAGTTGTGAAATTACTGGCCAATTGAATTAATTTCCAGGAAAAGCATGGGAATCTTTCTGCAATTCTGGAATATTTAAAAGATAGTTCTGCTTAAAATACATATTGGGGGAGCTTTACAGCTTATAATTAGACTAAATTTTGATTCATTTATTTATTTTGTAATTGTATTTCAGGTTTTGACTCATAATAAAATAACAATGAGAATATTGTTCTTAATTTTCTAGTATTAAATGACTATCGAGCACTGGTATTTAGTAATGCGCCTCATAATTCAAATTTTATTGCCGTGATCCAGAATGAAAACAATGATTATTTGGTGCTAATACAGTACACTCTGTGTGGACTTACTAATGAAAAAGTGCAACCAGATAAAAGACTATATCAGTAAATGGATAATAAAGTAAGAGAAAGTCTTTAGGATGAGCAGTGTTCCAGTTGCTGTGTCTGCTGTTTTTCTTGTTTATTTTTAAATGCTTTACCACTGCCCCTTCACCCCATCACCACAGAGGGTTTAACATTCCATTTTTTCTTTTTCTTCCTTAACTGACTAGATACTTAAAGACTATATTCGGAAATTCACTCAAATATAAGTGGGAATGCCTGGCAGTAAAAGTCTATTTGCTGCTCCTAAAATTAGGAGAAGTATTTATAGCAATTCAAAAAGCATAGTTAGTTGATTGCAAAAGAGAGTTGAATGTAAGCTTATGCAAAATCTTTTTTGTTATTGTTTTTGTCACTGTGCTCCAGGCACAGGGGCAACAAAATCAAATTAATAATTTGATATTATTTGGGAAAGGGATAAATATAGAGATTTGTCATTCTTTGACCCCTAGCTTCTGGTAACCCACTGTTAAACAATTTCTTGGAAAGCTCTTGGAATTGTGTGCCTATTATCAAGCAAAACTGAAAATTGCCAGATAATCTGGGAGAAATTAGCTAGGGCATCTGTATATAAAACCAATCATAGTAAAGGTAAGGCTTGAGTCTGAGATATCGTCAGATATAGAGTTGGGGACTGAGGCTAAGACTCAGGCACAGACATCCTGACTAGCATGAAGAAAATCCTGGGTTTAATACCTATCATCACAAAGATGAATAGAATAATTAGAAGTTAATATTCAAATATAGAGTTGGTAGGCACAGGTCTTGTTAGAAATAGAATATTTTGTTTTCAGATGCAAAGTGATTTTATATGACTTGACATATTAAGACTAGAGCCTGGTGAAATGCAGGATTGGTTGTCTCATTGGTAATAAAATAGGAACAGCAGAGGCCACCAAGTGATATTTGGGATATTTGGTCAAGGTCCAACAAAGGAACTTATGAATATTCCTCCATAGGATGTAGTTTGCCTGATTATATACACTGTCTCTCGTTTTTCAGAACACTGGTGTTTTCCTTTTAAGAAACCTCTTAGTTCAGATTATGGGACAATAACTCTTTTGGTAGACTGTGTGATGGCAACGCCTTCCCTCACTTGATGTGCTGTCTTTCTGCTGGAGGTGGGCTCTACAAGTTCCCTCTCCCTACTGTAGGTCATTTCATCTAAGGTCCCTCCCTTTGGGTCCTGAGAGTCTCTCACCTCCCAGGTGTCTGGTGCATTCTGGAGTGTCCACCTAACCTCCTGTCTCCTGAGGGTGCCTGTTTCCATTCTTTCTCCTGGCCCTCATGGCTTCACTCATTTTCTCTCACCCAATACTATATCAGGTTCCCCTCTCCCCCCTCTGACTCCTGTCCTGTCCATTTTCCCTCTCAGATCCCTCCCTTCCTCCCTAATTGTGATAGATTTCTTCTCCCTCCCAAGTGGAACTGAGGCAACCTCACTTGGGCCCTTCAGCTTGTTGACCTTTTTGAGTTCTGTGGACTATATCTCTGGTATTCTGTACTTTTTAATTTATATTTTGGCTAATATCCACTTATTAGAGAATACATACCACGCATGTCCTTTTAGGTATGAGTTACCTCACTTATTTCTATTTTCTAGTACCATCCATCATTTGCTTGCAAAATTCAGGATGCCCTTGTTCTTCATAGTTGAGTACTATTCCATTGTGTAAATGAACTACATTTTTTGTATGCATTCTATTGTTGTGGGACATCTGGGTTGTTTTCATCTTTTGGCTATTATCTTGAATTCAAGGTTTCATATAGAAGCCAAAGAATATCTCATGAGTATCTGAGTAAACTAAAGTGTTGAATAATTGTGATTTACACAATGATGTCTTGTATGAGATATACTAATTTTGATTGAGGACCACTCAGTCTTGGAGAAAGGCAGAAATTGTACCCACACATATTTTAGTAATATTTCATTTCATGGTGGTACGTAAATAGGTAACAAAATAATTCAACAGTCAATTAAATATTTTGTGATTTGAAATTATTCCAAAAGATCTCTTTTTAAAAATGTAATAATTCTTTCAATAGTTGATATTATTCACCCCTTCAATTGCCCCAGATCTCCAAGTCCCTTCCCATTACACTCAATTTTGTGCCCCCTTTATAAAACAAAACCAAAAATAAAACAAACAAAACCCAAACAACATCTACCAACTAACACATCTAGTCCAATTTGTGCTCCATTGATACTCTTCATTATAGGCTCATCCACTGGATCATGATCCACTCACCAGGGTCAGACCTTTAAGCAAACCTGTCTCTCCCATTAGCTATCAATTTCCAATAGCTCATTAGTAAAGAGTAGGGCTTCACATGTACCTTCACTTTCAAAAATATGATTTTATCTGCTTTGACCTTTCACATATCTTGTGCACACCAACCCAAATCACTCTGAGTTTACATGTGCATCTGCCCTATTGTTTTCAGAAAATAGTTTCATTTTAGTCATCTGTCCCTCACCACTCTTAAACTCTTTCCACCCCCCTCTTCTGTGAGAATCCTGAAACGGGAGGAGGAATATGATGCAGATGTCTACTTTGGAGCTAATCAAAGTCTTCAGTCTCTTACTCTGCTTTTGACAAGTTGTAAGTTTCTGTGTTAATCGCCATTATTGATAAAAGAAGCTTCTCTGATTGGAGCTGAAGATGCGCTAATATATAAATGGAACAAAACATCGGTTGGAGTTTGTTTAGTAATGTGCCTATTTAGCAGAATAGATTTTCTTCTAAGGTCTATGAGCTATCCAGCCACAGGATCATTGCCCTGTTAAGTGCCAGGTATGGCTTTCATCCTCCAGAAGCGGCAGTAAAATCTAGTTATATTACAAATATACATACTTATTTCTTTGTAAGAGGCATTCTTTATAAATGTTATTTCTATCTTTGCACTGATTTAATCAAAGTTGACAAAATAACAACTGAGGAAATATGTCTACAACCCCAAAGGCATTCTTTCAGGTGCTTTGTAAGTAGTAGATTAATTAATAACCATAATGTCTTTTTGAGAGAGAAAATAACATGAGAAAATAAAGGCACAGAGAAGAGAGAGATAGTAAAAACTCAGATATCTAAATAGTAGGGGTTGAATCTCACCCTGATGATCTGACTTTAGAATTATGATATCTAATTTGTATTCAAAGTTCCTCAATTATAAAAGTGATGGTTTATGTCCTCAACAGCTACATGTACCTGATGGCTACCACAGAGTTGTTAAAAATGTAGAATATTTTCCCCATACAGATTTCTGGTGAGCATTTCTGGTCCACTACCCATGTATTTAACAGTTCTCTTATGGCAATTCTTTTTTGGGGGTATAATTACATGTGTAAGCATATAGAGAATAATTTATGTATTTGTAAGTTCTTTTATTTAAAAATCATATGGGCTAGAGTAAAGAACAGAAGAAGAGTCACTCCTCTCTCTCTCTCTCTCTCTCTCTCTCTCTCTCTCTGTGTGTGTGTGTGTGTGTGTATGTGCCTGCTTGGGTACACATAAACCTGTGTGCATGTGTATAAAGGTCAGAGATTAAATGAGGGATCTTCTTAAATCCTTTCAATTATGCTCTACACAGTATTTTTGAGACAGGATTCTCAACACAAAGCTCCCTATTTTGGCTAGACTGGTCAGAAAGTCCAAAGAATCCTACCAGTCTGTTCTTACCCACTCCTGGGCTGTATTTACAAGCATGCATCATCATGTTTGGTTTTTGATTTTACTGTTTAATTCATGCATAGTTCTTCTTGCTTTCAGAGCAAGGATTTGATCATCTTAGCCATTTCTCTGCCATAAAAGATGGTTCTGAAAAACAACAGTAAACTGAGTGGACAACAGCAACAACACAAGTCAAAGTCTGGAGATGAATCTTGAATGCTAGGCAGGAAAACTAATCTAACCTCTGTATTAGTTTGCTATTGCTGTGTGAATTAGAACAAACTCTGCAACATATAATAACATGCTTTTATAATACTCTAATTTGCACAGACTAGATTTATAAGTATGCATAATTAAGTTTTCTACTCAGGAGATCACGAGGCTACAACCAAGTACAGGACATTCCTATCACAGATATGTCTGGTGCATAGTACTGGTTTACCATAAATGAATTTGACTGGATCTTCTTCTCTATCACCTCTTTCTGTGATAACAGTTAGGGCTGAGACCTCATCTCATATTACGTATCTTCTTCTATACTTATGGGTTCTTTTGCAAAACACGGGCCTTCAACATTTAGGTTTTTTTTTATGGTACCCTATGACATGGCACCTTTCACAATATAGCATTTTACCCTTTGAAGGTCAGTAGGAGGATATTTGCTACTGCTTCTCCTCTCTTCCAGGTTTAATGATCTTGTCTGATAAGGCCAAGCTTATATGGGAAATATAGGAATTAATTACATTAAAGTTAGCTGATTTAGGACCTTAATTAATCACACCTGTAAAATCCTTTGGTCTTTGAAGTGTAACATAAAACACTCAGATACCAATGTGGATGAAACCCTATCACATTCAGTAGTCATACCCATATTCAAAGGTTAAGTTACTGTATAAGATTTAAATACCAAGTGGATGTTTTAGAACTTCAGTTTTATAATTCTATAGACTTTAAGAAGAGTGTATTTCACTATTGAAGTTACCAGATAGGGATATTGTGTTTTCTTTCTCCTTTTTTTTTTTTTTTTTTGTTTTCAGTCTGAGCTACTTGAGGCCCATTTAATATATAATATCAACCTAAACTTTACTCTTTCTGTCAAATCAACTTCTCTATCACTATATAGTCTTAGGAGGAACAGTTATATGTTTTTAGGTTAATTATGAATAAAATCAAACACATTAGCTTTGTCACTAATTTCTTTAAAATGGTAGTTACAATAGTAAAACACACATTCTTACTGTAAAGTCAAAAAAGGTGAAAGAAAGAAAAAGATAGGAAAGAAGAGAGAGAGAGGCAGAGTGGTAAAGCACTTGCTGAACATTTGCATGCCCTTGGATTCACAGTCTTCACAAGAATAAGCAAACAACAAAGCCAGATGCTGCGACAGAGGGAATTAACCACATAGTAATATATGAGATGGAGTCCCTTCCTAACTTTCTTACTCTCTACAAATGTATTTTTTTTTTCAGAAAAATTTTGAAGTTTAAGCATACGTTGGCATGCATACTCTGCATTTTTGCCATTTTTTAAGACAGCAGTGTGTGTGTGTGGGGGGGGGCGGGGTCTAAGAAAGACTTATAAAACTGTGAGTGCCAAGACTGAGGGATAGCTCGGAAGGAAAAAAAAAAAAAACAACTATTACAAAGAATAAATGTTCAGTTAGGAGTCCTTATCTTATCCCTATAATGTATTGCTGTTTGGACTAACCCTGGGTTTTAGCCTCTTTAGAACCAAGGAGAGCCCATCTTGAAATTCACCTGAATCTTTAATCTTTGTTTTTCTGTCAAGAGCTATTTTCAGACCATAATCACAGCTCTGGTGCTTTAAAGTATTGAGACATTTTGATATCAAAAGGATTTAGCTTTGTTCTTTTGAGGGAGACAGACAAAAATGCTTGCTTGAAATAATCAAAAGGCTGCAGAATTGGCTATTTTTAATCCCAAATTTCTCCCTGGATTAAGAAGGATGAAGGAGAAATGTTTAAGGAGACTATATATATATATATATATATATATATATATATATATATATATATACTCTGAAGTCTTCAACACTCTTGGACTTTTATAAAGGCTTGTTACTGGTTATGTCAGTAAACAGTACCAAAATTTAAGAAACCTGAGCTATATGTTTTACTAAAACTCACCCTTTTCTAATATAACTATATCTTGATTACTGCCTTCTTTTTGACTTTTTATTCTTTTGTAATTGTTTAAGTACTATTTGGAGATATTTGTGTGTATGTGTGTGTGCATGTTTGTGTGTGTGCGCGCGCGCGTGTGTGTGTGTGTGTGTGAGAGAGAGAGAGAGAGAGAGAGAGAGAGAGAGAGAGATGATAGTGCAAAGCTATTCTACTCCATGCAAACAGAGGCAAATTATTGTTCTACTTTTTGTCCATCAGTATCAGTGAATGACAATAATAATAATGTACTTTGAAGTTTACAAGTCATTTATATTAACCACTTAAAGTATTCAATCATCATAGCCAATCACTCAATCATGATGGCTAATCTTCATTACCGTTTTGAATGAATTTGGAATTATGTAAAGGAAGTCTTTCCAGAGAACTTTAACTGAGGAGGGAAGACACAAATTGAATGTGGGTGACACCATCTCATCGGAGGGGGTCTGGAACTGATGGAAAAAAACCCAGACAAACAAACAAACAAAAAACAACAACAAAAGGAAGGAGTAAGCTGAGCTAAGCAACAATACTCATCTTTCTCTGCTTTGTTATGATTGAGGCAGTGTGACTTGCTAGTAGGAATCATAGGGAACCCAGACCCTCTCCCTTGACCATACATAGAGGTATGCTACTTACTTGCTTGTCCCTTGTCTTGCTTAGCTTGCACTGTTATACAACCCAGAATCCTGTTCCCATGGATGGCATCATCCACAGTGAGCTAGACACTCAGGTATCAATTGTTAATCAGGAAAATGCCCTCACAGACTTTCCTACAGAACAGCCTGACTGAGGTACTTTCTCAGTTGGGGTTCTCTTCCTAGATAACTCTTGTTTGAATCAAGGTGACAAAAAAACATAACTCCTACTGTGTGTGTGTGTGTGTGTGTGTGTGTGTGTGTGTGTTTGTGTGCGTGTGTGTGTGTATAACATACATTTTAGTTTATAAAAAGTGCTCAAATATGTGCAGAGTAGAGACTGTAGAATAACAAGCCCTGGTTTCCTCTTCCTTTGACATTTTATTCAGTCTCAAGATTTACTCTTGAATTAAATATTTACTTTATACATTTTATTTTATAGCTATAATAGTTAAAAAATTCAAAGGAATACTTATGAAATAACTTTTTTTATTTGATATATTTTTATTTACATTTCAAATTATTTCCCCTTTTCTGGCCCCCAACTCCCCGAAAGTCACATAAGTTGTATCTCTTTAAAAAATAATTTGATATAACTGAACATAACACAATAGTTTCAAAGTTGAAACTGGTCAAATTTTGTGCATTTTCATACAACATTTTTAAGACTTTAAAGGGAAAGGGAGTTTTGTTTTCATAATTATGTTTCATATACCCTAGATGCTATTTTTCATAGGTAATAGCATTTTACCTTTATCTTTTCTTAGAAGCATGTTGGACTATGAATGAGTCAAACTCATAGAAGCACAGCACAGCATGAGGATGATTAGCACTTTGGAGGCCTATATAGGGAGTGAAGGTGGGGGAGATATTGATTATAGGGTACAAAATTTTAGTTAGACAGAATAGGTTCTAATAGACAATTGCATAGCAAAAGAATTGTAGCTATTGCTAACATTGACTCAAAAGTATTTAACTTAGCGGCCAAATATTTGCCTTGCAAACAGGAAGCCCTCAGATTTACCCTTAGCGCAACAAATTAATTATGTATTTCAAAATAGATAAAATGGATTTTAGGTGTTCTCATTAATGATGGAAAACTTAAATGAATTTTAAGTGGTAGATATGTTAATGATCATGATCTGATTATCCTAATATGCTCATATGTACCAAAACATTTCTTTTAAAATTTACTTATTGCTTATTTACTTGTTATATGCATATGCTATGCACAATTATTTTGTGTATAATTATTTGATGCATAATGACATTGCCTGCAAGTATGTCTGTGTGTTCCTGGCACTGGTGGAAGCCAGAAGAAGGAAATATATTACCCAGGACTTGGGTTATAGATAGTTGTGAGCAGTCATGTGGGTTCTGGGCATTGAGCTTGGGTCTTCTGCAAGAGTGTCAAATGCTGTTAACCACTGAGCCATCTGTCTTGAAACATTTCTTCATGCAATATGAGTGTATATCACTTGTCAATTGAAAGTAAAATACATCCTTATAATATCTTAAATTATACCCAAGAGATATTTTTCTAGTGTTCAATATTTGCTATCAATGTTTATGATAGTAAATCTGCTTGGAGCATTATATGTGCATGTGTTTGTATTAGTCATTCTCATGCTCATTTTTGGCAGTGCAGTACCACCTGAAATTTGTAGTACTTGATCTTAATAGGGATTTATTTTTCATCTACACTAAATCTGATGTAGGTGTTCCTAGTTAGGATGCTCTCTTAGACAAATTTATTCCTAGCCAAAAACCCTAAAGTTGGGCTTCATCCAGTATCTGAGACTGTTTTACAAAATCCACCAAACAGATGGAGAAAAAGAGGGATGTCTTTGAGAATTTCCTGAGATAGTTTAGATGCCAGGTACAGAAGTGATATATATAGCTTCTACTATATTCTATCATCTAGAATTAGGTCATATCATCTAATCTCCACACCAGGAAAGACAACAGAAGGTAATATTTCTTTCTGTGTGTTCTGGAGTAAAACAAAACTATGCAGTAAACACATAATATTTTTTTCTGCCATGCTTACATAGTATTAGCATATTCAATCTAGAAGATATTATATACCTTATGAAGTGGAGGCTGAGGCACAGCTATAAAAGGAGCACTGTGTAAAACTGTAAGGTAACAGATAAATACCTGAATCTTTATTATCTAGATAATAATTTGGGTTAGTCTAATTCTGGTGTTGCCTAGTTTCATCTACTGTCCAGTAGTTAAGAGTACTTTGTGTTCTTCTAGAGCAATCTTCCTAATGCTGTGACCTTTTAATACAGTTCCTCATGTTGTGATGACCCCCCCAACCATAAAGTTGTTTTTGTTACTATAATTTTTCTACTTTCATGAACCACAATGTAAATATCTGTGTCTTCCAATGGTCTTAGGCAACTCCTGTGACATGGTCATTCAACCCCCACAAGGGTCACCTCAGTTTGAGAACCACAGTTCTAGAGGTTTTGAGTTTGGTTCCAGGTACACAAGCCAGCAACTGTAGCTCCAGGGTATCTGACATACCGTATAGGCCAACATGGTGTACATTCACAGAGGCACTCACATTTAATTAAAAAGAAACCTTAAAAATTGTTAAATACTGAAATTAACATATATAATTTATGGCTACTTTAACATAACTTTAATTTTTGTCACTATTCTGCAAAGCTGAGACGGGTGTACCTTGGAAAGGCAGAGCCTGAAGGGCTTCATTCTAGGATCGCTTCTTGATACTGATGTGCCTTTTTAGTTTCTCATTCCTATGTTCCTCATATATCTGTGATGGTGCAACTGGACTGACTGCCTATCACCTGGTGTGATTACTTCCTGGGTGACAACCCATTCTGTTGGGCAACTTTCCTGAAAAGCAAATTGAAGGTGAACTTTCATGAGATAATATTGTTTGGATGAATTAATGATTTTTACAGTATTCCTGATTTAATTTAAGTAGTTTTAGGAAGGTAGGGCAGTTGATATAAACTTTAAGGAGAAGTTTTAAGTTGTTTTGCCAGAAAGATACAATACAGTTAGAATCAAGAATAGAATGTTCCTCCTCTTGTTGAATAGTAAGTAAAGATGGCATAGGTTACAAAAAAGTGGAGTGAGCTTTTCTGCATTACAAGTATATAAATTGTACTCAGAAGAGGGAAAAATAGGCTTGGGACAAGTTAATGATCAAAGAAAATATTCCTTCTAGGTTGGGTCTGAGATCCTAAATCTTTTGATGTAGTGGATGTGGTCACAGGCACAGGTTTCGGTGTGCACCATAGTATGGCAGGGTTATGAGTAAGGAGTAAATAATCCTGAGTTTTAGAATAGAGAACAGACGATTAGCAAGTTTAGCTGAGCAAGACTTCAAAAATAAGACATAAGAGAGATGATGATCTGTTTCTTGGTAAATACAAATTGTCATAAGTTGAGTATAGGAATAAAATTTGCTACTATAGACTGGTTTGCTTAAACTTTGTTAATCAATGACAAAAGAATTAGTACTTTGAGATAATGATGAAGTTATGAAGCGAAAGATAAATGAAAATGTTTAGTTAGGTATGACTTTCAAAAGAAAAATACAAAATCAATAATCCTGTTTAATTTCCTTCTGTGTAATGATTTGAATCTGTTTTTGAAGAATATGCTTTTGTGATAATTGTTTTTAGAGACTATGTAACTTGTGTCTATGAGATAATCATTTTCTTACATAGAGAACTTTGGTCTAGATGGTATAAATAGGCTAAGAGAAAAAATAAAGTTGTTGGATTTAAATTGTTGGAGTTTGCGCCATCCACCAAATGTGTATATGTGTATATATGTATATGTGTGATGTTTGTTGGAGCCTGCTCATTGGAGCTTCATCTACCCAATTTATGAATATGTATGAATGTATGCATGTATGAATGTATGTACGGATGGATGGATGGATGAATAGATGTATGTATATATGTATGTGTGGATGCCATGTATATGTGTAAAGTTGTTGGAGCTTGTTGGAACTTGATTCATCTACCATGTGTGTGTATAAGTGTGTGTATAAGTGTGTGGATTTCTCCCCTTTTTATCTACTCCAGAGAATTAAGTTTTGCTCCCTCAGAGGAAGTGTGTTCAGTGACCTATTGTCAACTTCACACTCAGGCCCTTCTTAGTTTACCCTGTGGTGACAAAGCTGGCCTTTGGCAATATTATTTTATGATGGTGAAAGATTTTGTTCATTAATGAGTTTTGCCAGAATTAAGTAGCATTTCTGGAAAAATGTACATGAAGTAACCCAAAATAATATTCATTTTTCTTTTACATCTTGTCTAAAAGTTTATTGAGGAAACTACATTCTTTCTACATAACCAGTGATGTTAAAGCATCATATTAATAAAAAAAATAAACTTGAGGTCTTCAGTTTGTAGCATTTATTTTTCTATATTTTTTATATTTATAATCTTTCTATTACCACATGAACAATATTTTTTCTACATTAGTAGAAAAAACATATACACATATCATACTATATTCAAGTCACTCTGATGTCACATAACAATAATAGCAATAGAAACTATACCTAGCAGTTATTGAATTATTGTCTATATGAAATTTTCTTAAATCACATGTATAAGCTCACTTAATCTCACAAACATGAGTGTACATGTCTGTGTGTGTGTGTGCATGGTGCGTGTGTTAAACACATATATACCTTATATTGTATTTCCCCTCAGAAACCTCCAATAGATTTCTTTACAAACCTCAGTCATCAGAACTATATCAACTTTCCATGACTAAATTAATCGTTTACAAAAGGAATGAGATCCACTTTTTGGGGGGGAGGGGAGCTTGGGTGTTAATCAGAATGAACCATATGTTAGGGGAAGAACATTGACTTCAAAGGATGTTGAACAAAACCTTAGTTTTTCTGGCAAGGAAGAAGACAGAGATATGATCAATGGGCCAGAAGTAAACAGTGTGCACCACAGTAGGCAGGTAATAATGTTAATAAATATTAATGATTACAGAAGGCCAAAGTACAGCTAATTTGGAGACACTTTAGAAACACTAAATTACAAAGTGAAGACAAAATATACTATTTGCATCACCTAGTTTAAAAAACATTAACTTTAAAAAACTTGCAAAATCTCTGGGCATCTCTAATTATTTTACTCTTAATGATTTGCTATATAACTTCAGACAAACTAAAAAGTATTTGGCATTTCTTCTTTCAGTATAACAACTTAGTAATGAGACATTCTAATTCAAGCAACCAGAACAGTCATTCTGTGCTTAGATTAGATCACCGCAAATGCATATAGTTTCATCTATTTATTCCTCCCATCACCCAAATCCAGTAAGGGATAAAGAAATATTTCAATGACCCTTCAAAATTGGGGGAGGATTTCTACTCTCTGTGTCAGAAATGTGAAGAGCTTGGTGCCTCCAGACATTATGTGGACATCATTGTTTATAGAAGCCTGCTTTACCTAGTGTTTAAACACATAGTTCCCTTCTCTTCTGTTGATACACTTTCTCAGTTAAGACTGCATGGATTTCATTCAATATTTCCAGTAACTGGGATTACCAAAGGTATGGGTTTACATACCTGTGTGTGGTTCCAGTGCAATTTAGCAATCTTACAGACTTTCTCTCCTTAAAGGGATGCATAGAATTTTTTATGTGTGTGTGTATAACAAAATGATTTCCTCTAGCCTTATAATAGTTAAATTTTCCATAAAATTTTGGGACTTCACTTATTGTATGTCAGTGTCACTCTGTAGAACCACTCCTTCCTTTTCATGTCATCTCCCTGGCCTATCAGTATTGCCAGATCCTCTTCATCTATGAGTCTTCCTTGTTCAAGAGCAACCAACAAAGTGCAATAATGTGTTTCAATTTTTGTGAATGACAATTGAAAATATCCACTTGTGCAAAATATGCAAAACCTTTTATATTGTTCAACTATTCTATTTTGGAATTTTCTTCCCAATTATTTCTCCAGGAAGAGATGTAACCAATCTAATTGTTTTCTAAGAAGACTTACTTTTGCCTCAAGGGGTAATATACCAGTTGATTTTTTTTTTAATTAGACTTACTTCTTACTAGCCCCTGGCTTTTATAAAAAATTTACCTTAAACATAAAAATGAACCAATGGGTATTGTTGTACTGTATACAATAAAGAGGTATCTTCGATTGACTGTTCTAGTAAGAGTGTGTTAGTGATTGAAATTTACTCATTGTCAAAGCATCATCTTGTAAAGCACTGCTTAATCATTGCCGGAAGTGATATTTCTCCCTTTAGCCCAGTGGATTACTCATAAGGCACTTAATTATTTCTATGAAAAGATTAATGAAAAAACAACCAGTCATTGCCAGGTGACCTAAATCTGCAGCTTGTGTGCTATTCAACTTTTCACTTGTATACTACGCTGTGGCTGCAGGGACAAAACACCCAGGAAATACACACACACACAAACACACACACATACACACATGCACACACACACACGTCCACTATAGCCACAGGGACAGAACATACAGGAAACATACACATATGTGCACACACGCGCGCACACACACACACACACACACACACACAACACACACACACACACATCGGTGCAATCCAGAAGCTATTTTATACAAGTAGATTTTTATAAATATAACCACAAGCCCTTGTTATGTTTCCAATTTAACCCCCAAACTCTTCTGCAGTCTCTGGAGATGGAGACATATGTGCTTCTTTGAGGAATGTCATGAGAGCAGAGAGAAGATGGTCAGGGTCACTGATTTGTCTTTAACTCTAAGCTGCCAATGTGTACACACACTTATACTCACATACACACACACACACACAAGTAGGAATGGAAATTGTGTGCTGTGTTTTACCTACATTTACAGCAATAACCTGTTCTTCAGGGAGGAAACAAAAATGTGTACAGTAACATATACATTTTCAGAAAAAATAGAAAATTGCATGAAAATTGTATTTTTTTCTCATGTGCTATTCAAACTCAGTTTTGAGCAAGAATATTTTCTTTGATCTAATACCAAATACTTAAAACCCACAAGACCTTTTGTTTGTTTTGATATCAAAGCTGGAAAAGAAGGATGTTTCTAAAAAAAATAAATAATTAGGTTTCACCCCTCTGGGTTTTGACTCATCCCTTGTATGTGTGTCTTAAGTTGCCATAGGTTCTAGCTGGCCTCCAACTCACTGTATATATCTCAAGATGACCTTGGACTCTGATACTCCCACTTCTACCTCCTAAGTGCTGGAACTACCACCTTGCCCTTTAAGCAATGTTAGGGATCTACTGCAGGGCTTCATGAATGCTAAACAAGAACTCTGATGACTGAAGTACA
Organism: Apodemus sylvaticus; assembly: GCF_947179515.1. Taxonomy (NCBI): domain Eukaryota; kingdom Metazoa; phylum Chordata; class Mammalia; order Rodentia; family Muridae; genus Apodemus; species Apodemus sylvaticus. The sequence goes on along the minus strand of NC_067495.1, from coordinate 142,716,075 downwards.
TCCCCAGCCATGTTTTAAAAAATATTCATATTGTCTCTTACGTTTCATTAAATAATTAAGAGCTACCACAAAACCTTGGGCTGGTGAAATGACACAGAGTGTAGGAGTACTTGCACAAAGGCCTGAAGACCTGAGTTCAATCTCTATATCCCACAAGGTGTCAGGAGAGAATCAACTTCTTTTTAAATTATTTATTAGCTATATTCTTTACTTGCATTTCAAATATTGTCCCCTTTCCTGGTTCCCGCCCTCACCGAAGATCCCATAAACCATCTCCCCTCTCCCTATTCTCCAATCCACCCAGTCTTGCTTCCCTGTCCTGGTATTCCCCTGTACTCTGGCATCGAGCCTTCCCAGGACCAAGGGCCTCTCCTCCCTTTGATGTCCAGCAAGACCATCTTCTACTGCCTATGCTTCTGGAGCCACGGGTAACACCATGTGTACTCTTTGGTTGATGGTTTTGTTGCTGGGAGCTCTGGGAGTACTGGGTGATTCATGTTGTTCCTCCTATGGCACTGCAAACCCCTTCAGCTCCTTGGGTCCTTTCTCTAGCTCCTCCATTGGGGACCCTGTACTCAGTTCAATGACTGGCTGAGAGTGTCCCCCACTGTATTTGTCATGCATTATCAGAGCCTCCCAGGTGACAGCTATAACAGGCTCTAATCAGCAAGCACTTGACACATCCACAATAGTGTCTAAATTTTATAACTGTATATGGGATGGATCCTTAGGTGGAGCAGTCTCTGGATGGTCTTTCCCTCAGACTCTGCTTGAAACTTTGTCTCTGTATCTCCTTATGTGGGTATTTTGTTCCCCCTTCTAAGAAGAATCAGAGTATCATAGTTTGTTCTTCCTTCTTCTTGAGCTTCATGATGTCTGTTAATCATGTCTTGGGTATTCCAAGTTTCTGGGCTAATGTCCACTTATCAGTGAGTATATATCATGTGTGTTCTTTTGTGATTGGGTTACCACACTCAGGATGATATTTTCCTGTTCCATCTATTTGCCTAAGAATTTCATGAATTCATTGTTTTTAATAGCTGAGTAGTATTCTATTGTGTAAATATACCACATTTTCTGTATCCATTCCTCCATTGAGGGACATCTGGGTTCTTTCCAGCGTTTGACTATTATAATTAAGACTGATATGAATATAGTGGAGCATGTGTCCTTATTACATGCTGGGGAATCCTCTGGGTATATGCCCAGGAGACGTATAGCAGGCTCCTACAGTAGTATTATGCCCAATTTTCTGAGGATCCCCCAAATTGATTTCCAGAGTGGTTGTACCAGCTTGCAATCCCACCAGCAGTGGAGGAGTGTTCCTCTTTCTCCACTTCCTATCTAGCATTTGCTATCCCCTGAGTTTTTGATCTTGACCATTCTGACTGGCGTGAAGTGAAATCTCAGGGTTGTTTTGATTTGCATTTCCCTGATGATTAGGGATGTCAAACATTTCTTTCTTTTTTGTTTGTTTGTTTGTTTGTTTGTTTTTTCGATATATTTTTTCTCTTTTTGTATTCAATATATTTTTATTTACATTTCAAATGATTCCCCCTCACTCCCCGAAAGTCACATAAGCCCCCTTCCCTCCCCCTGTTCTCCCATCCACCCCTTCCCACTTCCCTGTTCTGATTTTGCCCTATACTGCTACACTGAGTCTTTCCAGAACCAGGGGCAACTCCTCCTTTCTTCTTGTACCTCATTTGATGTGTGGATTATGTTTTGGGTATTCCAATTTTCTAGGCTAATATCCACTTATTAGTGAGTGCATACCATGATTGATCTTTTGAGACTGAGTTACCTCACTTAATATGATGTTCTCCAACTCCATCCATTTGTCTAAGAATTTCATGAATTCATTGTTTCTAATGGCTAAATAGTACTCCATTGTGTATATATACCACATTTTTTTTTGCATCCATTCTTCCGTAGAGGGATACCTGAGTTCTTTCCAGGTTCTGGCTATTATAAATAGGGCTGCAATGAACATAGTGGAGCATGTGTCCTTATTGTATGCCGGGGAAATCCTCTGGGACTGATTTCCAGAGTGGTTGTACTAGTTTGCAACCCCACCAGCAGTGGAAGCATGTTATGAAATATATATATATATATATATATATATATATATATATATATATATATATAATTTACATTTCAAATGATTTCTCATTTTCTGGCTCCTCACTCCCCGAATGTCCCAGTTTGCAACTCCACCAGCAGTGGAAGTGTGTTATGAAATATATATAAACTTTACATTTCAAATGATTTCCCCTTTCCTGGCTCCTCACTCCCCGAATGTCCCATAAGCCCTCTTCCCTCCCCCTGTTCCCCCATCCACCCCTTCCCACTTCCCTGTTCTGGTATTCCCCTACACTGCTGCACTGAGCCTTTCCAGAACCAGGGGCCACTCCTCCGTTCTTCTTGGATATCATTTAATATGTGGATTATGTCCTGGGTATTCAAAGTTTCTAGGTTAATATCCATTTATCAGTGAGTGCATACCGTGATTGATCTTTTGAGACTGGGTTACCTCACTTACTATGATGTTCTCCAGATCTATCCATTTGTCTAAGAATTTCATGAATTCATTGTTTCTAATGGCTGAATAGTACTCCATTGTGTATATACACCACATTTTCTGTATCTATTCTTCCATTGAGGGACACCTGGGTTCTTTCCAGCTTCTGGCTATTATAAATAGGGCTGCTATGAACATAGTGGAGTATGTATCCTTATTACATGCTGGGGAATCCTCTGGGTATATGCCTAGAAGTGGTATATCAGGGTCCTCTGGAAGTTACATGACCAGTTTTCTGAGGAACCACCAGACTGATTTAGGTGCTTCTCAGCCATTTGATATTATTCAGGTGAAAATTCTTTGTTTAGCTCTGTACCCCATTTGCCTCTCTGGAGTCTAACTTCTTGAGTTCTTTTTATGTATTGGATATTAGCCCTCTGTCAGATGTAGGGTTGGTAAAGATCGTTTCACAATTTGATGGTTGCCATTTTGTCCTATTGATAGTGTCCTTTGCCTTACAGAAGCTTTTCAATTTTATGAGGTCCCATTTGTCAATTCTTGATCTTAGAGAATAAACTATTGGTGTTCTGTTCAGGAAAATTTCCCCTGTGCCCCCATGTGCTCATGACTCTTCCCCAGTTGCTTTTCTATTAGTTTCAGTCTGTCTAGCATTATGTGGAGGTCCTTGATCTACTTGGACTTGAGCTTTGTACAAGGAGAAAAGAATGGATCAATTTGCATTCTTCTGCATGCTGACCTCCAGTTGAACCAGCACCATTTGTTGAAAAGACTATCTTTTTACCACTGGATGGTTTTAGTTCCTTTCTTGAAGATTAAGTGACCATAGGAGTGTGGGTTCATTTCTGGGTCTTCAATTCTATTCCATTGTTTTACTTGCCTGTCACTGTACCAATACCATGCAGTTTTTAACACTATTGCTCTGTAGTACTGCTTAAGGTCGGGGATACTGATTCCCCTAGAAGTTCTTTTACTGTTGAGAACAGTTTTAGCAATCCTGGGTTTTTTGTTATTCGAGATGAATTTGAAAATTGCTGTCTAACTTTATGAGTTAGGATTTTCATGGGGATTGCACTGAATCTAGAGATTGCTTTGGGCAAGATGGCTATTTTTCCTCTATTAATCCTGCCAATCCAAGAGCATGGGAGAAATTTCCATCTTCTGAGGTCTTCTTTGATTTCTTTCTTCACAGGCTTGAAGTTATTGTCATACAGATCTTTCACTTGTTTGGTTAGAGTCACACCAAGATACTTTATATTGTTTGTGGCTATTGTGAAGGGTGTCCTTTCCCTAATTTCTTTCCCAGTCTGTTTATCCTTTGAGTATAGGAAGGCTACTGATTTGTTTGAATTAATTTTATATCCAGCCACATATATTCCTATATGACCTGCTTAAGGTGTTTAGTGTTACTTTATATGGTTTCATGGCAGACCATTTAGTACTATACTAGTAGATAACTTGTTGGTGATCTCTTCTCTGGGGGAGGCTACTTTTCTTAGTCTCAGCATTTCATTGTTTCCTACAATTATTTGTGTGGGACTGAGACAATGTGGTCATTGTCCTCTTCTATTTGGACATGTCTGTTGTTCTTGCTTAATTATTGAAAACTGCAAGTCATATAAAGTAGTTTTAAAATAAGGTAAGATGCACTGCAAGTCATATAAAGTAGTTTTAAAATAAGGTAAGATGCACATTGTTTTGTTCACTGGATATATGGTTCAAGTTATGAACAACTAGTAAGTTCTAGAAATCTTTTGTAAAGTATTTATATTTTATGCTCAAAAGCTTAAATCTCATGTAAAGTTAATTACAAAAGTCAATAAAAATAAATAAATTTAAAATGTTTAAAAATGCAATATGATAACGTCATAGATACTCCTTCTGACAATTGCTTCCATTCCTCAAAGGCTGATCAGTGACATTTTCAGTAACTAGAAATGAATGGGCTTGTGAGAAACCCAGCTTATCTTTGTAAAATGAGTTCAGAATTATAGTTATGAGGTACTGACAAGAAAAGGGAAATGAATGGAAAGAATGCTTTCAGGGTACATATCAAATAGGATTTATGCAAGTGGATGTAGTGAGAAAAATTGTAGATTCCCAAGAAAACATCTCCAGAAAGGAAGAGCAAATGCGATCACAATTAGGGATAAAAGCAATTAAGTAAATAAGAAGAAGAGTTATAAAAGTAACCAGACTATTCATTTGTTGGCTCTTTTTTTATTTTTTATTTTTTTATTTTTATTTTCTATATTCTTTGTTTACATACCAAATGATTTCCCCTTTCCCCATTCCCCCCTCCCCATATGTCCCATAAACCTTCTTGTCTCCACTCATTCTCCAATCACCTCTCTCCTTTTTCTCTGTCCTGATACTCCCCTCCAATGCTAGATCAAGCCTTTCCAGGATCAGTACCCTCTCCTTACTTCTTCATGGGAGTTATTTGTTATGCTAATTGTGCCTTGGGTATTCAGAGCTTCTGGGCTAATTAATATCTACTTATCAGAGATTGCAATCCATGTGTATTCTTTTGTGATTGGGTTACTTCACTTAGGATATTTTCTAGTTCCAACCATTTGTCTACAAATTTCATGAATTCATTGTTTTTAATTGCTGAGTAGTATTCCATTGTGTAAATATACCACATTTTCTGTATTTATTTCTCCATTGAGGGACTTATGGGTTCTTTCCAGCTTCTGGCTATTATAAATAAGGCTGCTATGAACATAATGGAGCATGTGTCTTTATTGCATGCCGGGGAATCCTTTGAGTATATGCCCAGGAGAGGTATAGCAGGGTCCTCCGGAAGTGTCATGTCCAGTTTTCTGAGGAACCACCAGACTGATTTCCAAAGTGGTTGTACCATCTTACAGCCCCACCAGCAGTGGAGGAGTGTTCCTCTTTGTACAGATCCTCGCCAACGCCTGCTGTCTCCTGAGTTTTTAACTTTAGCCATTCTGACTGGTGTGAGGTGAAATCTCAGGGTTGTTTTGATTTGCATTTCCCTAATGACTAAAGATGTTGATCATTTCTTAAGGTGCTTCTCGGCCATCTGAATTTCTTCAAGTGAAAATTCTTTGTTTAGATCTGTACCCCCCCTTTTTTTTTTACAGGGTTATTTGGTTCCCTGGGTTCTAACTTCTTGAGTTCTTTGTATATATTGGATATTAGCCCTCTATCAGATGTATGGTTGCTGAAAATCTTTTCCCAATTTGTTGGTTGCAAATTTGTCCTTTTGACAGTGTACTTTGCCATACAGAAACTTTGTAATTTTATGAGGTCCCATTTGTTAATTCTTGATCGCAGAGCATAAACTATTGGTGTTCTGTTCAGGAACTTTCCCCTGTGCCCATGTCCTCAAGGGTTTTCCCCAGTTTCTTTTTTATAGTGTGTCTGGTTTTATGTGCAGGTCCTTGATCCATTTGGAGTTGAGTTTAGTACAAGGAGATAAGAATGGATCAGTTCACATTCTTTTGCATGCTGATCTCCAGTTGAATCAGCACCATTTGTTGAAAAGGCTATCATTTTAGCACTGGATGTTTTCAGCTCCTTTGTCAAAGATCAAGTAATCATAGGTGTGTGGATTCATATCTGGGTCTTCAATTCTATTCCATTGGTCCACTTGCCTGTCACTGTACCAATACCATGCAGTTTTTAACACTATTGCTCTGTAATATTGCTTGAGGCCTGGGATACTGATTCCCCCAGAAGTTCTTTTACTGTTGAGAATAGTTTTAGCTATCCTGGGTATTTTGTTATTCCAGATGAATTTGAGAATTTCTTTTTCTAACTCTGTGAAGAACTGAGTTGGGATTTTGATGGGATTGCATTGAATCTGTAGATTGCTTTTGGCAAGATGGCTATTTTAACTATATTAATCCTGCCAATCCATGAGCATGGCAGATTTTTCCATTTTCTGAGGTCTTCTTCAATTTCCTTCTTCAGAGACCTGAAGTTCTTGTTGTATAGATCTTTCACTTGTTTGGTTAGAGTCACATCAAGATTCTTTATATTGTTTGTCACTATTGTGAAGGGTGTCATTGCCCTAACTTCTTTCCTGTGAGTATCCTTTTCCTTTACTTATCCTTTGAGTATAGGAAGGAAACTGATAAGAATTCTTAAACTTATATCTGTGATTATGAAGCTCTCTTATAGTGGGACTGCTTTAAGTCCTTTAGACCTTCAGTGAACCTATGGAGCACAAACAGGTGATGGATGCTTAGCCAGATAAGTACTCCTAATGGATATGCACATAAACATTCTTTGTTGTAACTTCTATTTCACTTTATGATTTGAAATTTTGTGTGAAATTGTGGTGAACTTTGTAACATGTGATCATGTATTCTGAAAGATGTTTAAGTGCTGAGGACAAAGACAAGAGTCCGAACTGAGGTAAAAAGAACTGAGGTGAGAGGAACTGTGCTTAGAACTGAGCTGTGAGAGGGAATTGGGCTGAGAAGTTTTTAGACCTAACACTTTTAGGACAGAACTGAACACAAGAAGAACTTACAAGTATAGGCATAGCTTTCAGAGAAAAGGCATTGAGAATAAGAGAATTGTGATTTCAGAGAGGGAGGAGAGAACAAGATTACAAGGAGAATGCAGAGTGGAATAACTTAGAAACTATAGGTAACATAAGAACAAAACAAACAAACAAACAAAACCTAAGAGAGCAATATTCAGAATGCAGAGGGGGAAAGAGGAAAAAAGAAGAAGCAGCCAAGAGCAGAAGGAGCAGGCAGGTTTCTCCTTACCATGGGACAGAACAGGTCTTTTCTTAATAATAAGGCAGGCTTAGTCTTACTAAAAGGAACAAAGCCTTTTTTCTTACAAACGTGGGTTTAATTCATTTAGCATTAAAAGGGTGGAAGCTTTTTCTTTCTCTATGCAATAAAGATTGGAGCTCATTTTTCATTCAGAATGAGTTCTTTCTGCACCAATGCTTGGTCTTTTGCTCTATATGCATTTGTAAGTATGTATTTGTTTGTGTAAGTATGTAATTGTGAGAATGTGCACATGTGTGTGTAATTGTGAGAATGGATGCAAGCTGGGCCCAACTAGTTTAAATGGAAATGTATAAATGAGCACGCATGATTCTGTATATAAACATATTAAAAGAGTGAGTTTATGCATACTTGCTTATGTAAAAGTTTTTCCTTCTGTAAGTGTTATTCACTTCTCCCACTTCAATAGAAGTTTATTGCTCCAAACTTCTCCCTAGCCTGTCAAGTAAGAGGCATCTGGACTAAAGGGAAAAGCTCTAGCAATTAATCCTTTACTTTATCTCCTGCTGTTTTAGGATGAGGTGCTAAGTACCAGAGACTGCAATTTCTGGGCTCAGAGGATCACAGAAGGCAGGCCAGCTATAGTAGCATAGTAATTAGATAAGTTAATCAGATACAGTAGCATAATAACTTAGACTTAGATAACTAAACTTTTTATTATTATACAGCAACCCTAAATATCTAATAAAACAAAGTCTTACCCTCCACTGATGTTTTTCCTCCTCCGTTGCCTCAAGAAAAACCAACAAGAAAGAGGGGCTGGTCCCTGGCAGGGTTGGGGGCAGGGTATGTCTGGTAGGGACTCAGGGTTGCTGGGAGAACCTGAAGACCAGATAGATCTGCTGTGGTTTGTAAACTATGCACTTCAGGCCCTTGTCTCAGTGTCAGAAAAGAAACATCACCCAGAATATTTCCCTGCAGCCTGTGATGATTTCAGGGACTCCCACATAGAACTACCTTTATTTTGTCCTTTAAATTGGATTATGTTGTGTATTGATTTTCATGTAAATCTATAAAGTTTTTAATTTTTTTCATAATTTCTATCTTGACTCATTTTTCATTCAGAAGTGAGTTTTTTAGTTTCCACAAGTTTGCTTTGTGTCTGGGTATGGGTCAATTTTGGGTAAAGTTCCATGAGGACACTACATACTCACTAAAGGAAAAACCTACCAAGAGGGTATTGCAATTCTTCACATTTTTTTTTGTACCACTAACAAAGGTACCCAAGTTCATAAATAAAACATAACTATAGCTTAAGTCACATATTTGCCCTCTTAAACTTATAGTGTTTCAATTCTGCTACAGAGTACCTTGATGGGTATGAGCTAAGGGATGCTGCAGAGATCACCCCACACAACAGATATCATACAAGATATTTATTGGGGGATCTCGAGCATCTTGGAGTAGGAGGGGGAGGGGGAAGAGGGAAAGAGAAAGGGAGAGAGAAAAAGAGAGAAAAAGAGAAAGAGGGGGGAGGGAGAGGGAGAGAGAGAGAGAGAGAGAGAGAGAGAGAGAGAGAGAGAGAGAGAGAGAGAGAGAGAGAGAAAGAACTGCAATATATGACGACAGGGACTTTTAATGGTACCCATGCCACATAGGGAGAATATGTGACTCTTGGTGAGAGTGGAAATGCATTGTATCTGGCAGCAGCAGATGATGACATAGCCGCTGGTGATGAATTGCTGAAGGTAGGTTGGGAGAGCACCAGATTTCTAACAGTAGGAGGTTTCAGTACCCCACTCTCATCAATAGATGGGTCATCCAGACAGAAAGTAAACAAAGAAATTCTCGAGAGAACTGACATTATAAACAGACCTAACATATGTAACTAATGTTTCAAAAAAGATTACACCTTCTTCCCAGCACCTATCACTTTCTAATGTTCGTGTAAATTGGCAATTAAGTCTTCAACATATAGCCTTTGAGGGCCATTGAATATCCAAACTATAAGAGCATACTCCAAAGAGATCTCTAATAGTCCCTGGAATAACTACTTTTGTTCGGTTCATATTGTTAAGTTCAATAGGAACCTGTAACAGAAAGAATAATTGAAGAGTATAAACTTTGGGGTTTTATATCAAAGAGCACACATGGAAGAATCTATGGCTCCAGCTGCATATGTAGCAGAGGATGACCTTATCTGGCATCAGTGGGAGGGGAGGCCCTTGGTCCTGTGATGTCCCAGCAGAGGGGAATGCTAAAGTGGTAAGGAAGGAGTAGGTGGGGAAGCAAACTCTTAGAGATATAGGGGAGGAGGGATGGGATGGGGGGGTTGAGGAGGAGAGATCTGGAAGGCAGACATTTGATATGTAAATAAAATAACAAATAAAATGGTAAAACAAAACAAAACAAAAAAACAAAAATCCCCAAAAAACCTTTGGAGTTTTAATCTGCTCTAGGATGTTTAGACCTCTATCATTCCTATGTCTTTAATTGGAACTAGTTTCCCTATTCCTTCTCTAATATATGTGTAAATTAGGAACAAAACCGATTGTCGTGAAGATTAAATGAAGGGGAATATGGACAGCATCTAGCACATAAAAGATACTCATTGTGGATGTGTCTTTGACTTATTCACCTAGCATTATAGCCATTTAAATACTATCTCCACACTTATCAGGTTCTAGTTGTTCAAATCACTTCCTTTTATAAATGGAGAGAATCAGCATATATCTTTGAATTATAGATTTAAGATGGAAGCTGTATTTTCCATGGAACATGCTAGCAGAAAACAAACTCAAGTAAATAAATTCATAAAATCTAGGCAGATTTCTTTTATAGCATATTTTACAAACTAGCCAGCTTTTATTGAACGATGCAATATGTAACATCATCCTATGTCTCAGTAACTTCTAGAACTATGAGTTTCTTTCTAACTCATCTTTCTCATGTTGATTGGCCAAGTTCAAGGCTACTCTATCTTCTTTCTGAGAACAAAACTGAAAGAACAGTCTGAGATCTGATGGAGAATGAAAAGAGCCATAGGGAACATGATGTTCCTTTATAGATTCTGTTCACTGTCAACACATGGGAGTTTCATGAATATTTTATTGGACAAAGTATATATAATAGAAAAAGAAAATAATAGTCAAAGAAAAGAACAGTAGTTTCATGTAATTTGTAGAGTCAGAGTTGAATACATTGTGTCCTGAATTTCTCAGTGTCTTATACACAGAGACCAATATGCTATTATCAAACCTTAGGGTTTTTTTCCTTGCAGAAACAAAAGTGGTGACTAGAGACTAATATGTGTGCTTGCTTTCTTTCAGAAAATGGCCAGAAAATATATACACTATATTTCCCTCTGCACATTCATTATAATAAATCTTTGTACCCAGTTCATTGCAAACTATAATCATTGTCTTATATCTGATGCTCCAGTATAATTTTCTCTCTTTTTGGCTTTGAATGGCTTTTGTTCTATTCTGTGATTGTCTAGATTTTCATTTTTAAGAACCTCAATATAGTATATTTTAGAAAATACTCCAGATAATGAACTCTCAAACTGAATGTATGAGTCATAATTATAATCTGAAAAGAAAATATTCTGGTCAATGTTAATGTATTTATCAAGTGATAGAGAGACTTGAACATTGGTGTACTGTGAATACCAATCTCTTTAGAACTAAATTATAAAAAGTACATTAATTTGCACTTGAGTCAGAGTGAATGTGCAAATAGTTTAGTTTATTGAACTTTCTAGCCAGAATTCAAATTTGATTAAAGTAGATCCCAATTTTGTCAATTCCTTGTTATTTAAAACCTCTGGATTTCCACTCCCTGTAAAGCAGATTTGTGTAAAGGCAGTTTTCCTTCCATTTTTGGTGTTCATATAAAATGTGGAATGATTAATTATGCTAATTAACATATTTATAACCTTGCTTACTAATTCTTGTGATGAGACATTTGATTTACTGTTTTGTCTATTTGATATATATGATATGTTATCGTTGACTATTATCAATTATTAATAGGTCTCAAAATTCTTTTGTCATGTATCTTTTAAACATTGTACCTTTTCAGTTGTGATTTCCCAACCTTTCATTGCTCTTCTTTTACAGTGTCAAGTATCATTTACTCTCTGTTGTTACAATTTAGACATGCTTAAACTCCATATATAAATGAATTTGCATAGTAGTTTTCTTCCTTGCCATAATTACATTCTTAAGCATAATGTTTTCCATACTTCTCCATGCTGTGGCAAATGTCATTACCTTTGTCTTTGTAGGAGTGGGTAGCATTGTCTCTATAAATGATACATTGTCCTCATTCATTGGTGCATTAATGTAACACAAAAGTGATGGCATCCTTACAATACAGTGATTTCAACTCTTTGGATATAGAGGCCCCAGAGAAGAATTTGTAGATTATGTGTAACTTTAGTTTTAGGCTTTTGAAAAACTTCTATGCCATTTTTATAATGGCTATTCAAATATATTTTCCTTTCAAAAACCATCCAAGTGTTTTCTTTTTTCCAGATCCTTACGAGTTACTGTGCATTTTAATAAAATCCACTCACTGAAATGAAGTGAGATCTTATTGTGACTTTAATTGGCACTTAAATTATGAATAGTAGTTCTGAATATCTTTTCAAATACCACTGGCTATTTATCTTCTTTTGAAAAAAGTGTGTTTTGTCATTTGTTCATGTTTAATCTTTGACTTCCTAATTTTTAAATATTAACTACTTATCCAATAAATGGTTGGCAAATATTTTCCCATTCTGTTTCTTCACAATATGATTTGTTCATTTTGCTATGGAGAAATTTTTTGATCCTATGGGTTACTAGTTTTGCTTTAAGTGTCATAAAAATTGTGCAATTTTATAGAGATTTTCATCAGTGCTTTACTCTTCAAATCCATTTTCAATTAATTTTGTATATGGTCAGACATGAAGATAAGTAGCTTTCCTATCCTCACATGTTGAAGTCTCAATTCTTTCCTACAGTTTTTTCTTGATACCTTTATCAAAAACCAATTGGTTATAAATATTTGGGTTTATTGATAAACTCTATATCTTGTTTCATTGAACAATGGTCCTCTTTTATGTATGTATCATATTGGTTTGATTATAGTAACTTTATAATATAATTTTGAAGTTTGTAAATTTGAGGCTTTTGATTTTTCTCTTTTCTGCTTAACATTGTTTTAGATATCTGAAGTATTTTGTGCTTCCATAAGCATTATTATATGAAATATGTCATTTGTATTTTATAGGAACTAAACTATTAGTATTTCCAGTCACGACAATGCTAGAAATTGGAAGTGTTTCATATATGGTTTGGAGCAAAGCAAGGTTACCAATTTTTATTACTCCTTTTCAAAACATTGCTGGACTAATTTTCTTCAGAGCATTTAGGCAAAAGAGAGAAATGTAACATATTTTGATAGGAGTGGAAGCTACATATTTACATTTTTCACTGATAATATTTACACATAATATTCTGTTCTTGAAAATGTCAAAATTTTCTCCTCAAAAACTACTAAAACTCAAAAAGTTGTAGGATCAGGATACATGTAAAATCAGTAATTACCTTTTCGTATTCTAACAATTAACTGTTGGAAATGAAGAAATAGTTCCACATATAAGAACATCAAGTAAAAGTATTTTGGAATAAATTTAACCAAGAAGATGAAATGTCTGCATAAGTTAAGTCACTGATGAAACAAATTGATGAAAATGTGAAGGTATGAACATCTTAGGATCATAAACTGAAAGAACCTTTTCATTTTTGAGAGTCATACTCATACATTTATATGTTGTAAAATTTAAGTTCAACTATTCCAATTTCCTGGATGGTATAGTTTAAAAGAAGCTAACACTTATTTAAATGGTAAATATGGGGTAATTTGACAATAATACTGGGTAAGTAGTAGTGCATATGAAGAATGTGGCAAACATCTTATAGGTCATGCAGTAATAGACATCTGGGAAGCATGAATTATGCTTGTTTGGCCTTAATTGTGAAATGGCTAAGGAGAATATTTTAGGATTTACATAGTATTCTTAATATTAGGAAAGTACTCTACCTGAATCCGAACCCCAGAAATTTGCTTTATACTCTTATTTATTTCGACTCATTTATCATATAATATGTAATCAGATATTCCACATTTTGAAATCTGTTGAGCCTCCTCTATAAAGCAGGAATTTAATGAGTAATAGGTACAAAGATCAACACATATTATCCTCCCCAAGTTAAGCTTTTTCCATGTCCATCAAAGGACCGAGCAATTGAGCATGTGTATTAAAGGAATTAAATAAGAATGTGTAGAGCATCAGAGTATAAGATCCCTGGAGACATGGCCTACCAGGGCACTACCTGCACCCAGGATTTGGGCAGCTCCTCCACAGCCTTCTGTGCACCTACCCTGCCAAGGGACATCTGCCCTGCAGGGAGTCCCATGGTTAGAGGGAGTCCCACATTTAGAGGTGAAGCCTCCATCTTTGCTCCAGTGACTGAGCAGACAGGTGCAGACAGGTATGCAGGGAACAACAGAGTGTAAGATGGCTCGGGACATGGTACACCAGGGCACCACCTGTACCCAGGAACTAGGCAGTGCCACAGCCAGCCATCTGTGCAAGCAGTCTGCTAGGGGACATTTGTTCTGAAGGGAGACCTGTGATTAGAGGCGAGACCAACACCTTCACTCCTGTGACTGAGCAGGCTGTTACAGCCAGTAAAGCAGAGAACACATGAGTGTAAGATCTCTTGGGACTCAGTCTGCCAAGGCCCCATCTGCACCCAACAGTTGGGCAGGTCCCCAGCACTCTGTGCCAGGGGAGAGCCAGTCATCCAGGGGTGCTGAGATAGACTTGCAGACACACAGGAGGGACAAGCACCAGGCAGTGACAGCAAGACGAACTAACACCATTGATAACCAGATGGCAAAAGGCAAACATAGGAATGTTACTAACAGAAATCAAGACAATATGGCACCAGTTGAACTCAACTCTCCCACAACAGCAAGTCGTAGATACCCCAAAACACCAGAAAAGCAAGATTTGGATTTAAAATCACAGCTCATGATGCTGATAGAAGGCTTCCAGAAGGACATAAATAATTCCCTTAAAGAAATACAGGAGAACACAAGTAAACAGGGAGAAACCCTTAAAGAACTATTGGAAAAGACAACAAAACAGGTGAAGGAATTGAACAAAACCATCCAGGATCTAAACATGGAGGGAGAAACAATAAAGAAATTACAAATTCTATATCCTGGATATAGAAAACCTAGGAAATAAGTCAGGAGTCATGGATGGAAGTAACAACAGAATACAAGAGCTAGAAGAGAGAATCTCAGATGCAGAAGATATCATAGAAAGCATTGATACAACGATCAACGAAAAAACAAAATGCTGAAAACTCCTGACCCAAAACATCCAGGAAAACCAGGACAAAATGAGAAGACCAAACCTAAGGATTATAGGTATGGAAGAGAGTTAAGATTTCCAACATAAAAGGCCAGTAAATATCTTCAACAAAATTATAGAAGAAAACTTCCCTAACCTAAAGAAAGAGATGCCCATAAGCATACAAGAAGCCTACAGAACTCCAAATAGATTTGACCAGAAAAGAAATTCCTCCTGTCACATAATAATTAAAATGCCAAATGTACTAAACAAAGAAAGAATATTAAAAGCAGTAAGGGAAAAAGGTCAAGTAACATACAAAGGTAGACCTATCAGAATTCCTCCTGTCACATAATAATTAAAATGCCAAATGTACTAAGCAAAGAAAGAATATTAAAAACAGTAAGGGAAAAAGATCAAGGAACATACAAAGGTAGACCTATCAGAATTAAACTAGACTTCTCACCAGAGACTATGAAAGCTAGAAGATCCTGGGCAGATGTCAAACAGACCCTAAGGGAACACAAATGCCAACCAAGACTGCTATATCCAGCAAGTCTCTCAATTACCATAGATGGAGAAATGAAGGTATTCCCATGAAAAGAACAAATTTACACAGTAACTTTCCACAAATCCAGCCCTTCAAAGCATAATGAATGGAAAACATCAACCAAAGTAGGGAAACTACACACTATAAAAAGCAAGAAATTAATCTTTCAACAAACCCAAAAGAAGATAACCACACAAACATAAAAATTACATCAAAAATAGCAGGAAGCAACAATCACTGTTCCTTAATATCTCTTAACATCAATGGACTCAATTCCCCAATAAAAAGATATAGCCTAGCAGACTGGATATGTAAACAGGACCCAACATTTTGCTGCATACAGGAAATGTATTTCAGTGTCAAAGACAAACATTACCTCAGAGTAAAAGGCTGGAAAAGAGTTTTCCAAGCATATGGTACCAGGAAACAAGCTGGAGTGGCCATTCTAATATCCAATAAAATAGACTTTCAACCAAAAGTCATCAAAAAAAAAAAAAAAAAAGACACAGAAAGACACTTCGTTCTCATCAAAGGAAAAATCTACCAGGAAGAACTCTCAATTTTGAACATCTATGCCCCAAATAAAAGGGCACCCTCATTTGTAACGGAAACTTTAAAAGCTTTAAGCACACATTGCACCTCACACAATAATTGTGGGTAACTTCAACACCCCACTCTCCTCAATGGACAGATGAGGGAAACACAAACTAAACAGAGATACACTGAAACTAACAGAAGTTTTGAATCAAATGGATTTAATAGATATCTATAGAACATTTCATTTTAAATCAAAAAAATATAGCTTCTTCTTAGTACCTCATGGTACCTTCTCCAAAATTGACCATAAAATAGACCACAATTGGTCATAAAATAGACCACAACAGATATAAAAAGATCAAATTAATCCCATGCCTCCTATCAGATCACTATGGAGTAAGGGTGGTCTTCAATAGCAACAGAAAGCCCACAAACACATGGAAGCTGAACAATGCTCTACTCAATGATACCTTGGTCAAGGAAGAAATAAGGAAAGAAATCAAGACTTTTTAGAATTTAATGAAAATGAAGGCACAACATACCCAAATTTATGGGACTCAATGAAAGCAGTGCTAAGAAGAAAACTCAGCTCTGAGTGACTCCAAAAAGAAGCTGGAAAGAGCATATACTAGCAGCTTAACAGCACACCTGAAAGCTTTAGAACAGAAAGAAGCTAACACACCCAAGAGGATTAGAAAGAAGGAAATCATCAAACTCAGGACTGAAATCAACCAAGTAGATACAAAAGGAATTATACAAGGAATCAACCAAACCAGGATCTAGTTCGTTGAGAAAATCAACAAGATAAACCTTTAGCCACACTAATCACAGGGCTCAGAGATAGTATCCAAATTAACAAAATCAGAAATGAAAAGAGAAATATAACAAGAGAAATTGAGGAAATTAAAAGAAAACATCAGATCCTACTAAAAAAGCCTATACTCAATACAACTGAAAAATCTGGAGGAAATGGATAGTTTTCTAGACAGATATCTAAATCAGGATTAGATAGACCATCTAAAAGGTTACATAACCCCTAAAGAAATAGAAGTGGTCATTGACAGTTTCCCAACCAAAGAAAGCACAGGACCAGATGGTTTCAGTGCAGAATTCTATCAGACCTTCAAAGAAGACCTAACACCAATACTCTTCAAACTATTCCACAAAATTAGAAACTGAAGAAATACTACCCAACTTGTTCATTGAAGCCACAATTTCACTGATACTAAAACCACACAAAGATCCAAAAAAGAAAGAGTACTTCAGGCCAATTTCCCTCATGAATATTGATGCAAAAATACTCAGTGAAATTCTTGTCCACCGAATCCAAGAACACATCTAAAAGATTATTCACTACAATCAAGTAGGCGTCATTCCAGCGATGCAGGGATGATTCCAAATACGGAAATCCATCAATGCAACCCACTACTTAAACAAACTCAAAGAAAAAAACCATGTGGTCATTTCATTAGATGCTGAAAAAGCATTTGACAAAATTCAGCATCCTTTCTTGTTAAAAGTCTTGGAAAGAACAGGAATTCACAGCCCATATGTAAATATTGTAAAAGCAATATACAGCAAACCAGTAACCAACATCAAACTAAATGCAGAGAAACTTGAAACAATCCCACTTGCCACACCAACTCCAGTAGATTCTGTGTGACAAGTTCCACAGCCTGAGGTGTTAGACTTCAAAGGGAGGAGGTCTCCTGGGAAAGGTTGTGGAACTCTCTAGCTATAGGATAATTCTGAGCTGTAGTTTTCAAGGCAGTTTTTTTGCTCTCAATTTCCTCTTTTTTTCACAGGATGATCCTAATAGCCTGGGCTATTAATCGTTTTGTGAAGTAGAGTCACTGGCCAGCAAACACTTTTCTAAGAACTGCAATGCTTTGCCTCATAGTCATTTACATAATTACAACCTCCCAACAACATGTAAATTTGTATGGCTATGTGTATGTAGATGAGGGTGGCTCTGATACTGTGATATGGAAAGCATTGATTAAGTCAAGAAGTCTTTACAAGGAAAAGGTAAATGTTAGATAAGGATTGCTCACAAAAACTCATTAAAATCCAGGGGCTATGACCAAAAGTTTTTAAGAAACTTTAAACTCTCTTTGAAGGTTTGCTGTTAACTACAAGTGACTCTATATTTTAATCAGGAAGATTGATGTTATCTGTAATTGATCCTCTAAAGCTGTTACATGGGAAAAATTATACCTGATTGATTTTGCATTTCTTTGTGCCAAATGGTTATGATAATTATGCCTGCTTCACTAGATACATCTTTTGAAATGGTAATACCTACTTCTCCTGTATAAAAACCTTTTCTTGAGATTCAAACGGCCCCAGTGTTTGTTTCTGTTTGTCACTCACTGAACTTGTGCCATTCCTGAGTACCAAAGCCCCCCTCGCACGTGACCCCCCCCCACAGTCCAAGGCACCCACTAAAATCAGGGACTAGAAAAGGCTGCCCTCTCTCTCCATATTTATTCAATATAATACTTGAAGTTCTAGCTAGAGCAATTAGACAACAAAAGGAGTTCAAAGGGATACAAATCAGAAAGGAAGAAGTCGAATTATCACTATTTGCAGATGATATGATAGTGTACTTAAGCGACCCAAAAAACTCCACCACAGAACTCCTACAGCTGATAAAGAACCTCAACAAAGTAGTTGGAGATAAAATTAACTCAAGGACATCAGTAGCCTTCCTATAGTCAAAGGATAAACAGGCAGAGAAAGAAATTAGGGAAAGACACCCTTCACAGTAGCCACAAACAATGTAAAGTATCTTGGTGTGACTCTAACCAAACAAGTGAAAGATCTATATGAAAGAACTTCAAGTCTCTGAAGAAAGAAATCGAAGAAGACCTCAGAAGATGGAAAAAATCTTCCATGCTCTTGGATTGGCGGGATTAATATAGTAAAAATGGCCATCTTGCCCAAAGCAATCTACGGATTCATTGAAATCCCCAGCAAAATCCCAACTCAGTTCTTCATAGAGTTAGAAAAAGCAATTCTCAAATTCATCTGGAATAACAAAAAACCCAGGATAGCTAAAACTATACTTAAATCTCAAGTTAAAGAGCTTCTGGGGGAATCAGTATCCAGGACCTCAAGTAGTGGGACATATCGGGAGGGGGGATCTGGGAAAGGGGAAATCATTTGGAATGTAAACGAAGAATATAGAAAATAAAAATATAAAAAAAACCCTGCATGATATTGGTACAGTGACAGGCAGGTAGATCAATGGAATAGAATTGAAAATCCAGAAATGAACCTACACACCTATGGCCACTTGATCTTTGACAAAGGATCTAAAACCATCCAGTGGAAAAAAGATAGTCTTTTCAACAAATGGTGCTTATTCAACTGGTAGCTAGCATGCAGAAGAATGCAAATTGATCCATTCATATTCCCTTGTACTAAGCTCAAGTCCATGTGGATCAAGGACCTCCACATAAAACCAGACACAGTGAAACTAATAGAAAAGAAACTGGGGAAGACCCTTGAGCACATGGGCACAGGGGAAATTTTCCTGAACAGAACACCAATAGCTCATGCTCTAAGGTCAAGAATTGACAAATGTAACCTCATATATTTACAAAGTTTCCGTAAGGCAAAGGACATTATCAATAGGATAAAATGGCAACCAAAAAATTGTGAAAAAATCTTTACCAACCCTACCTCCGACAGAGGGCTAATATCCAATATATACAATGAAATCCAGAAGGTAGACTCCAGAGAGCCAAATAATCCTATTAAAAATGGGGTGCAGAGATAAAGGAAGAATTTTCACATGAGGAATATCGAATGGCCGAGAAGCACCTAAAGAAATGTTCAATATCCTTAATCAGCAGGGAAATTCAAATCAAAACAACCCTGAGATTTTACTTCACCCCAGTCCAAATAGCTAAGATAAAAATCTTAGGAGACAGCCGGTGTTGGTGAGGATGTGGAGAAAGAAGAACACCCCTCCATTGCTCGTGGGGCTGTAAGATGGTACAACCACTTTGGAAATCAGTCTGGAGGTTCCTCACAAAACTGGGCATGATACTACCAGAGTACCCTGATTTACCACTCCTGGGGATATACCTAGAATATTCCCCAGCATGTAATAAGGACACAAGCTCCACTATGTCCATAGCAGCCCTATTTATAATAGCCAGAAGCTGGAAAGAACCCAGATCCCCCTCAATGGAGGGATGGGTACAGAAAATGTGTTATATTTACACAATGGAATACTACTCAGCAATTAAAAATAATGAATTCATGACATTCTTAGGCAAGTCGGTGGAACTGGAAAATATCATTCTAAGTGAGGTAACCCAATCACAAAAGAACACACATGTTATGCACTCACTGATAAGTGGATATTAGCCCAGAAGCTCAGAATACCCAAGACACAATTCACATATCAAATGATGCCCAAGAAGAAGGAAGGAGAGGTCTCTAGTCCTGGAAAGGCTCAATGTAGCAGTGTAGGGGAATACCAGGACAGGGAAGTGGGAAGGGGTGGATTGGGGAACAGGGGGAAGGGAAAGGGCTTATGGGACTTTCGGGGAGGGGGACCCAGGAAAGGGGAAATCATTTGAAATGCAAATAAAGAATATATTTAATAAAAATAAATAAATAAGAATGTGTAGACCTTTATTCCCACCAATTTAACCATAGGTTTTAAAATTCCAGTATAAGTTTGATTTACTATCTATTGTATGTCAATTTCACTTTCACTTTAAAGTAGCAATTTTGACCTAAATAAATTCAGCTATACTTTTTATTTAATCAAAGATCAATTATATACTCTGATTAAACACGATATTGTCACTGTGCTTGTGATACTGGCTTTGAAAACAAGGATGCCAGAGACCCAGATATCAGGTGAATCTGTGTCCTATAAATAACAAAAATAATAAGACACTTCAGCTCTTTGCTAGTAAAACTTCACACAGGGTTTCAGTGACTAAAATTATAGGCATTTAGAATGTCAGTAAGGGGAAAAAACCTTATTATGGTAAGTTTTGCCTCTCTGTAATAGTTATGAGTTTTTTCCTTGCCTAAAATAACATAATTTTATGAACTTATAATAGCTGCTAGAAATTAAGAGGAGTGCTGCATATTGTAGCTCATTAAGTGTTGATTATGTAAGTATTGCTGGGTGAAGCATCATTTGAGTTTTCCTCCAAAATCAGAACTGATTATTTTCTTCTGCATGTGTTAGTATTTTCTCCACTATATGTTTATAAAATATATAGTTCCTCTTTGTTATTAACATGAGTATTCATTCTCATCTCTATTAACAATCTCAAGTTTTAGAAAATTAACAAAAGAAGCAATAGAGAAATTGATGTAGTATTAGATAGGATTAACATTTGTGAATATTTTAGTTGATTATTTTATAACTACTTATTGTTATTATCACATTGTTTTTGTTATATCTTAATCTAAATGTGTATTAGCATGAATAAATTTAGTTTTCAATGTTTACAGCTCTAATTTTCTTCAGATTAAATTATGCTGGAAACCATGATGGCTCCTTCTTAAACTAAACAGACTCCATCATTTCCTCCACAGGGTACAAAATACTTAGGGCTTAAGATGGTAGAAAGCTGGGCTAGCATTTCATCAGTAAGTGTCAGTAGATCATAAGATGTTTATTATTATATGTTTAATCATGAGTCAGATGGCCAGCCAAGTGACTTCCTTGTCCCAGACTCAACTATCTTGATGTCTTAACATTGTGATGTTAAGTAACTTCTTTTTTGTTTTTTGTTTTTTTTTTGTTTTTTTTCGAGACAGGGTTTCTCTGTGTAGCCCTGGCTGTCCTGGAACTCACTCTGTAGACCAGGCTGGCCTCGAACTCAGAAATCCGTCTGCCTTTGCCTCCCAAGTGCTGGGATCACAGGTGCGCACCACTACCGCCTGGCATGGGTTAAGTAACTTCTTATTTTAAGAGTCAATAAGTACCAAGAAAAAAAAAAAGAAAAAAAAAGGAAGGAAATGCAGCAAACAATAGTAGATATTGTAAAGAGGACCTGGTAGCCAGAGTTTGAGTTTACTAACAATATCGATAGAGGGATCTACGTAATTTCTGGCAATATCAACATTTCCTTTAAGTGCAGGCAAACATAGAATATCCCCATTGGAACCTTTTCCACTCTGGTTTTTTTTTTTTTTTTCAGAAGGACCAGCTTGCTTAAAACATATTTCAGCAGTTGTCAGGAGCCATCTAGGATAGACTAAGGCTAGCCTGTGTCCTTTCTGGAGGTGACACACTGTCTTTGCATAGTCTGCTTTGGATAGCTCAATGAGGCAAAGTCCTAAGGAAGCTTCATCTCAGGATTGCTTCTTATAGCTGATACACCTTTCCTGTCATTAATATAATAATCCCTGGGCATTAAGCCACCTTACTGATCAGATTTCCTGCAGATCAACTTAAGATGAAATTTCATGAATTAATGCTGTTGAGAAAAATTAATCATTTTATAGAATTCCTCATTTGATTAAAATAATTTTAGGGAGAAAATTTTAAGAGATAGATTTAGTTTTTCTGCTAGAAATCTGTAATAAAGGCAGTATCAAGAATAACATGTGCCCACTCCCCATAATAGTATAAAGGCTGCATAATAAAGACTACAATGAGTTTTTCTTTTTATTTCTTTTCTTTTTTTCGGGTTTTTTTTTGTTGTTGTTGTTGTTGTTTTTTAGAGACAAGCTTTCTCTGTATAGCCCTGGCTGTCCTGAGACTCATTCTGTAGACCAGGCTGGCCTTGAACTCAGAAAACTGTCTGCTTCTGCCTCCCAAGCACTGGTATTAAAAGCTTGTGCCACCACTGCCTTGTTACAATGAGCTTTCATAATTATGCTAGAAAGAGAAAGAGGCTTGGGACAAATTTGTGTTCAAGAAAAGCATTCAGGTTCAAAGATGAAAGCACAGGTGTGTACTGTGATAAGACAAAGCCATGTTAAAAATTGCTTTGAACTTATAATGAACATATAGAATGAAATGCTACTTTGAACATAATATCAACATCTTTTTGTAACTCCCATTTTGTGTATCATTTTATCTTTGATTTTCTAAAGAACCCTTGTCAATAAAAAGACCAGAGAAAATAAATGAAGGTGGTGTGGTATAGTATGATATGATGTGGTATGGTGGCCTAAAGGGTATAGTGGCTATTCCTGGTTGTCAACTTTACTAAATCTGGAATGAACTACAATTCATAATTGAAAGGCTTACCTGTGATCCTGATCTTGAGGCTGGGAGATAAAGTTTCTGACCTGGACCTTGACTTGGAGATATTGAGACATAGTTACCATGAATCCCAGGTTATTAAGACAGGGTGATCTTTGAGTTCGGGGTCTTCTGGGACAAAGCAATTCTCAGATCAGAGTGTGGTGGTACACACCCTTAATCTGGGTCACACCTTATGCTGGAGACCTATATAAGGACTTTGGAAGAAGGAAGATTCATTTTCTCTCTGCCTGCTTGCCTATGTGTGTCAATTTGTGTTGTCCATTGTTTTGTTTGGCTGAATGATTGGTTTTATGTTTTATGTTAAAAAAAATGGTAAAAAAGCTTTATCTGCCGGCAGTCCTGCCATTCTGCAATTTACACAGAGGAAGCTAATTCAAGGTGCCTCTCTTTCTTAAGTAGGAGTCAAAACACAGCTGGAAAAATAGAAAAAATAAGCCGCTTTAGAGAAGGAAGCCTCAAGTTTTGGTCTTAATGGTACAAGGCTTTACATATCTTGACCAATTAGAAACAAGAATAAAGCGATTACAAGAATTTCACAGGTTAAACCAGTTTCCCAAAACTTGAGGTATAGTGTTATTAAGAAAAGGTTTATTTAAAACTGGTGATTCAGTGTCAGAGCCATCTTAACTAGCTACACGTGGTATGACGCAACCCAGAAAATACAGGCCTCTAAGATGCTTCTAAATTGGCATGGTGTTTTGTGTGAATCTTGGCCTGGAGATTGGACTTATAAGAAATATGATTTAAAATAATGTCTCTTTAATAAGTTACACTGTCATACACTTGAACATAAGAACAGGGAGACAATTCTTGTGCTGTAAAAATGATGTGTTTGCCATTGACTTTAAAGAAAATAGATTGTTTAAAATTGGAGTTTGCTTCTAAAATTATAGTTATGCTCTTGCCACTGTGCCATTGGCTGCAGTTTGCGTCTGGTTAAAGGCTCACGATTCTTAACATATTTTGTAATTAAGATAATTTTAAGAGTGATACAGCTGTAGCCATTATAGGCCTATTGCCACTTTCCCACAAGTTTATAGGCTACAATGGTAGGAGCAAAATTTAACCCTCCAAGATTAAAAGGGAGATCTCAGTGGAAATTTATTTGATATCAAACAGGATAATTGACTACTATGAAACTAGGATTTTTCTGGAAACACTGGAATTACAGGTTCCTTTTGTTAGTTAATCCTCAAAATGTCCTTGCTGGACTGGACAGGCAGATTTGGGTCTGGTATTAGATAAAAGGCTCAGATTATGGACAGGCAGATTTGGGTCTGGTATTAGATAAAAGGCTCATATTAGAAGATGGTTGTGTTTGAGGAACTGCATATAATGAATATCCTTGCCAAGGACTCAAGGTGGGTCCTTGGGCAACAACAACAACAACAACAAAAGAATTTACATCTGAGTGAAAGCTAGTGAGGAAGCTTGTGAAAAACTGTTTTTTTGCCTTGCAGGCCTCAACTAGAGTGTTTGGCT
This sequence comes from Apodemus sylvaticus, assembly GCF_947179515.1. Classification (NCBI taxonomy): domain Eukaryota; kingdom Metazoa; phylum Chordata; class Mammalia; order Rodentia; family Muridae; genus Apodemus; species Apodemus sylvaticus. The sequence continues at coordinate 142,691,571 of NC_067495.1, read as the reverse complement.
AAAAGAACTTTCTTGAAATACTTATCCCTGTGTGGTTTAAAATGCAGTTTAAATCTATGAAAGGTCAATAAGGCTATAAAGGCATTGAAATTTGGCCTGTCTACTCCATACAAAATTATTATATATGTAAAGGGTTGTCTTTTGCTTTACATTCTGATAATTATAAAAGCATTTGCTTCTGACTTTGAAGAAGCGATAAAGCAATTTCATTAGAAGGTTTTTTTCCTCAAGGAATGGCTAGTAGCCTTACCTTAAGTGAGAAAAGATGTTTTGTCTCTGTCTCAATACAAGAAGCTAGGATCTTAAAATTTTCAGTGTATAATGTTCATGGAATGTTTGTTACAGGCCTTTCTCCTAACTATGGACTTTTAGAATTTTTACATATATAATTTTTAAAGATTGTTAGGATATATTAATTGGCTTTATCTTATATTAACCTCATCTTAAGCTTGCCCTGGGAAGACCGAAGCCTCTGTTTTCAAGGTAGTAACCGTTTGTTCTTTGTTTCAAACAGCAATCAAATTGGTTATTACAAAAATTGATGGTTGATCCATTACATGACAAGCCCTTTTAGATAAAATTAATAACTGTTATCTAAAAGATAAATTGTTACAAATTTGCCTCTATACATTTTTTATTGTTATAGATTTATACATGCATCCTATAAAATGCATCTACTATGGGAGTAAAGCACATAATTAGATCACATGTTTATTCTTTTGAGTGTACCCTTGCTTCAGCACAGATAATTGAATTGGGTTCTGTAGCTGTTCTTTTTAAAATGTTAAAAATCAAACTTTTGATATATATATATATATATATATATCATGGCTTACTATTGCTTGAAATTGTTTCTTTTTTAATGCTACTAATTCTTAACTTTTACAAAACAAATGCATTTCAAAAAGTTAATCAAAATATACATATGATCACTGACAGCTTTTCAAGCTTTCTAGTTATAATTGTTCTTACATATGTTATTTTTATACTAAATGTTTCAAATCAGATTAAGACAAATATTATCACTGATTATTATAGTCAGTCATTTGAGATGTTTTATTAACAATTTGATATTAATCATATTACTGAGATTCCTCATAATTCACAGAGACAAAATATTATGGAACAGACCCATAGAACTTTACAACAATATTTTTATAATAAAGAAAAGGGACAAGATCATATCTCTATATGCCCCCGAAATTTAAAAACATTAATGCCAGGGAACTCTGAGTGTAGAGAAGAGGGTGTGTTTGTGTTCTTTCTACAGGATGCTGAAGGAACATGCTAGCTGCCAGAGTATGCTGATGCTGAGACTTCTCCCTGGCTCTCCACCTTGCTCCCCAGCCTTTTGGGGACCCTCCTGGGGCTTTTGTTGCTTTTGTCATTTGGCCCCTGGGCTTTTAACAGATTAACCAGTTTCATTAAATCACAGATTGATTCTGCCTTGAACAGACCAGTTGCAGCCCACTACCATTGGCTAGACATCCAAGGTTCAGCTGAAGACCTCTCCTCCACCAACACAGAGACAGCAACCATTGGCCTTCAGTTCTCCACCCTTGCTGCAGGCACAGAGCCTTCCTGGTTCTGTAAGCTGTAGAGATATCAATGACTGGAGGGTGACCTCTGGCTCCTAATAGTGACTGAGGGCCATAAGCTGTGGAGTAGCCAATGAAGGGAAATATTGTGGTGCCATGAGCCTGATGCACACTGCCTATTGGCTGCAGGGTGACTCCATGACAGGATTATTGTGAGTCCACTACCTGGATGCCCATCATGACCACCAAGGGCCTGATGAAGCCATTGGAATGGGACATGATGCCAGGAGTGGGTGCAACTTACATAGCCTAAGGCAGAGGCCCTGCCCTACTGGGATCTAAAAAGGCCTGGTTACTGCGGTGCTGGAGGTGGGGGCAAAACCACATAGCCTAAAACAGGCTCTCCACCAACCCTCTTTCCATAGCCACCCCCCCAACTTAAGAAAGAAAAAAGGGGGATATGTCAGAGACCAAACCCTAGAAAACCAGAGTTTCAACAGCCCTCACCTTGAAAGTTCACTGACCTTTAGGTTTACAGCTGTACCCCCTGCCCCCCTTCTTCACACAAGGCTGATCAACAGGTTCTTTACCTGGCCAAACACCTGGGATGGTTTGGGCAGAACCAGCATTCCAGGAAACCTGCAGATGCCTCAAGCCACAGCCAGCATCTGTCCCGATGACCTTTACTCCTTCTGTGCCTCTAGTATCCCCCTCAGCTCCTCCCTACTTCTTCTTACTGAGGGTTCATAACCAGGTGTTTTACATTTCATTAAAGAGGCCTTGACAAAGACACCCTGATTGCTTGGTCTCCCTCTTCTTTCTAGCTTGTTTCTCTCTTTCAGGCTTGGGTTCTCCTCGACACCCCGAATTACTAGGTCCCACCGGTCAGAATTTTGTGAGCTAGGTGACTTTGATTTTCATGAACATGACATTTTTATGAATATAATAACACTAAAGTATGCATCAGTGGCAACATATCTAAAAAGTTTTCTACCAATCTGTGACATTTTATGTTTGAGATAAGATCTCCATCATTTTTCTTTTAATCATTAAAACACAAAGAAGAAGTCAAATGTGAAAAATCTGAAATGAAAAAGTATGCTTGGTAATGCTGTTCAAGCCTGACTATCTAATTAGGAATTCATTGGTTAGATAGAGCTGCTTATTAAAAAAGAAGCAGCTGCAAGCTCCTGAAATAATTTGCTTAAATGACCATCCAATGAATGAGGTCATAGGACTGATCAAATATGTTCATAAGAAGAGTACTGAGATGAGTAAGTAGAGATTTTCTGAGTGGTTTGATTATGGTCCCCAAAGTATTAAAGATCATTTTCTGTCTTGCTTGTGTGTGAAACATCTGTGCTCAGGATTTCAAGAATTTGTGTCCATATCTTAGGAGGATATATTCAGGTGTTCTCATCTATGAATTTTTTTCTAAATTCTTTGAAAAGTTTTATTATAACTGATTCAAGTACCCTCTACTCCTGTATTCATTTCAGCTATAAATGATTATGATAGACATGAGAAATGGAAATTGTATACATATGAGAACATATGTTATATCCTCCTTGCTTTATTCTAGCATCCACAGAATTCAGACATCAGGATACACAACTTCACAGAAGGTCTAAAACTCAGAATTTGAACTCCTGTTTCCACCTTCTTCAGCAACTCCTACCTGCTTGTGCCACTATGATATATTTCAATGGAAACTCCCAGGAATCTATGAGGGTGACCCTCGCTAAGAATCTAGCAATGGGGGATATTGAGCCTGAACAAGCCACTTCCTCCAACCAGGGAACATTTCCAGTGGAGGGATTAGTACATCAATCCAACCACAAAACTTTAGACCCACAATTTGTCTTGCCTGAAAGACATGCTGAGGTAAAAGTGGCACAGGAATTGGAAGAGTGGCCAATCAGTGACTGGTCCAGCCTGAGACCATGCCATGGAGGGAGCCCACCCTTGACACTGTCTGGAGGTCCAGGAACCATAAGTTAGATAGTTCAGAGACATGGGGTAGGACCAGATACATCTGATACCAAAAAAAGTAAATGAAATGATTTTCAATGATACTCTGCTATACTCAGAGATTAGTGTCTAGCTTACTTGTAATCAGAGAGGCTTTACCCAGCAACTGATGGGAACAGTTGAAGAGACCCACAGCAAAACATTAGCAGCTTGGAGAATACTATGGAAGGGGAAAGATTGCAGGAGCCAGTGGGGTCAAGGACACCACAAAAAAAAAAAAATAACAACCCACAGAAACAACCATCTTGGGTTCATAGTGGCTCAAGAAAGAGCCTGAACCCCCAACCAGGGAGCTTGCCTGGGACTGACCCAGGCCCTCTGCAGATATGTTACCGTTGTGTAGCTTGGTCTACTTGTGAGATTCCCAACAGCAGGAACAGGGGTTGTCTCTGACTCTACTGCCTGCCTTTGGGACTCTACTTCTACTGGGTTGCCTAGTCTAGTTTATATCTACTGGTTGGGAGGATGAAGAGGGGGTAGGGCCAGAGGCTGGGAGGCAAGGAGAAAGGCAAAATTGAGATTGCTATGTTAGAATAAGTAAATAAAATTATAAAATAATATAATAAAAATAGATGTCACAGAGTAGAGTGGTACACAGGATGGGGCTCCCCTTCACTGAGGAGAAGGAGAGGGGCAAATGGGGGGGAGGGATCTGTAATGTGGAACTGAGGGGAGAGGAGGGAGTTGGGGTCTGATTGGGATGTAATGTTTTTTGTTTTTTGTTTTGGTTTTTAGGATTTGGCTTTTTCGAGACAGGGTTTCTCTGTATAGCCCTGGCTGTCCTGGAACTCACTCTGTAGACCAGGGTGGCCTTGAACTCAGAAATCTACCTGCCTCTGTCTTCCAGAGTGCTGGTTTTACAGGCGTGCGCCACCACCACCTGGCTACTGGGATGTAATGTTAATAAAAAATAAATTATTAAAAAATGAAATAAAATAAAATGACTATGTGACTAAAGAAAGCCCCCCAAAGATAATATAAAACAGTTTCTTTCATTTAATAAGATAATAAGTCATTTATTTCTTGATAAATACCTAATGATATATTAGGACTGAATTCTCATAGCCTGTACTGTGAAAGGATGACTGTTTTCCAGTTACTGTTATAAACACTTTAGAATTACCTCTTTCTTCTATAGGCAGGAACTATATGAAGCAGATATGAAAGCCATGGCTTTTATTATGGAGGATCAAATAGGAAAGAGATAGGTGATAAGCATACAGACATAAAGCCTTAATGCCACAGCAAGGTATTGCTGTAATGTAATAATAAAACCTTTGTTATTCTTTGGAAACTACAGATGACATTTCTGAAGACATTTATCAAACTAAATATTTATTTTATTTAATCAAAGGACTATAATTTATTTTTAATAATTCTAGATAGACCTGTTGGTATAGGCCTGTAATCTCAACTACTTGGGAGAGTGAGGCAAGAGAATCATACATTTTAGTTTTAATTTTATGAGCTATTTATTTTTATTTCTTAGTATAAGTGTTTTGCCTGTATGTTTGTATACTATGTGCATACCTGTGCCTTCAAAGTTCAGAAGAGATTTTTGGATCCACTGAAACTAGAGATTCAGACAGTTGTGAACTGCCATATGGATGCTAGGAACCATACTATCCTGGACAACCTATTAAGGCTTTGCATCATAAAAATAAAACAATATTTTAAAACAAGAAAAGATGAACTGGGGATATAACTCAATGATATAAAACTTGCTTTTACAAGCTTTAGTCTAAGTCCAAACCTTGTGTAACAAAGCAAAATAAAATCAAAGAGAAATAGCAAATGTGGTAGTTTGAATGATATGTTATACTCATGTGTTTGAATACTTGACCCTCGGTTGGTAGCACTGTTTGGGAAGGATCAGGAGCTATGGCCATATCAGAGGAGGTGAATCACTGGGGGCAATATTTGATGTTTCTAAAGGTTTACACCATTCCCAGTGTGCCTTCCTTCTGCTCCTGATTGCTTGAGATGTGCCAGTGACTGGCATTGGCATCCATGTCATGGGTAAACCAAGTCAGACAAGTATTGGGGATCAGTGCTTAGAGCTGCTGACAGAGTGGATCTTGATATTTATAGGGGCTGCTTCCAAAGGCTGCTAGTGATTAGAGAAGTTACGCATCAGAATTTTTCTGAGGGAACAAATCTTAATTTACTGGGAATGGTACTCTTTGTAGCCAGCAGAGAAACTATGAACTCCTTTAACTTCTTGGGGCTGGCAAGAAAATGAAAGAGAGAAAATTTACACGTATACACACACGCACACAGGCACACAGACATACACTGAGTGGATGAACTAAAGTCAGAGTCCAGTAAGTTCATACATCAAACATACATGCATATATACATATATATGTACCTACATGTATAGAGGCATATAGACAGACATATATTAGAGCAATGCTCCAGCAAGCAGGCTTCAAGTCTTCCACATGTATATATGTACACACACAATTGGTAGATGGAAAGAACAATGTTCCTACCCCTATTCACACAAACTTGATACATACTTAGTTGATGGATGGGAAAGACAATGTTCCAGGCACACCATATTTTATTCTTTCTTCCATAGCTTACATATTCCAGCAAAATCTTTCAATTAGTATATAAGTACAATGTGATTATGTTTTTGTTTTCTTCTAGTAAATGATTATGAAAAATCATGAATTTTTCAATACTTTACAAGAAATAACATTATGTGGTACAGGTAAAGAAAACATTTTTTTTCTCAAAAACCCTTATACATTCATAACCAAGCAACTTGTTATAGATTAACAAAGTGTAAGCAAGCAAGAAAATTTTCTCAGCTTGTTTCTCTTACTGGCAGGCAGCAATTTGTGGCTAAAAGAAAGAAGCAATTATTTTATTATTTATCTTTAAAAGTAATCTTGTAAAAATCTTAAAAGAATTATAAATCTAAACCTTTATATAAAAATCAGCCATATGTACCATAAATTCTCAAAAAGCATATCTACTCATCAGCAATTCTTAATAAATCATATCTGTGAAACTGAGTTAAAAGTGGGTATTAAAATTCAATTATCACCAGTCTAGTCTCAGCAAGAGTCATGTCAGCCAATACTACCATTGTTCTTATTCCCTGACCATAAAAGGTCCATAGTTTAACTAATAAGAACACATATGGTATATACTCACTGATAAGTGGATATTAGGCAAAGAGCCTGGAATACCCACAATACAACTCATGGACCACATGAGATGACCAATAAGTGGATGCTTCAGTTCTACTTAGAAGGGGGAACAAAATAATCAAGGGAAGTAGAGTGTGGGAGTGACTTGGGAGGAAGAAAGGAGGGGGAGGGGATAAATAGGGGACAAATCAGGAATGGGAGGAGATGGAGTAGATGGACAGAGGATCAGGTAATTGAACAGAGATGTATAGTAATGGGGAATGGGGAACTGGGGGTAGCAACCACAAAGTCTCAGATGCCAGGAAAGCAAGAGCCTCCCAGGACCCCACAGGGATGACATTAGCTGAAATATCCCACAAAGGGGAGAAAGACCTGTCAAGACCATACATATCCAGATGTTGTGGCTAGCTCTGTGCTACTTGTATTTTATGTTAATTGTGCACTCCAGGGAGATGCTATCTGGAATAAGGAATGAGTCACATACTCAGGTGGCTTCTTGTAAACCAATCCCCTAATGAATAAAGGAGCCAATCACTGGGCAAGTAGGTGGAACTTCTGGGTTGTATGGAGAAAGAGAGGAAGCAGAAGAGAGGTCCTTTTGGAACAGGGACAGCATACGGGTAAGATGTATGAAACTGATAGAGTTTCCCAGTATCATGGTGGATCCAGAAGGATTTGCTACCTGAGGAATAAGGTTTTAATAAGTCTTACAAGATTAGGTTTAAGTTGTTGTGTCCAGAGATTGAGTTACCATTGTTTCTGAACTAAGTTTGTGTTGCATTTTCCTCCACACGATGACTCCTCTGGGTTCAAGAGAGAAAGGTACAGCTGCAAAGCATGGGTTTGCCAGATGTGTACCACAAAGGCTGTGGGGGATTCGAAGCATGGGCTTAAAAAAAAAGAGTGTGCCTTTCTAACTTCATATTGTCTTCTAAGAATTTTTTTTTTACATCAGAGACAGTAGTAAAAACATCTCAACCTAACTTCACTAACAACTTTATTTTTTTCCAAATGTTTTCTAAGGTTGGTTGGTGGTGATTCCTGACGATCTACATCACTAAGTTCTTCTCTGGGGTTGTGATAGAATCATTAATCTGCTTCAACAGCAATGCCAGGAAGAGATCAAACATTAGTATTGTGAGTGCCAGAGATACTGTCCAGTGAGGGACTGGAAGCCCCTTTAAAGTTCCCATAGAATTCTTAGACTGAGAGGGATGGGAGGTCAGCAAGCAGAGAAGAACTCCACAACAGCACAATGTCCTCAGAACACACAGTTTTTGGGGCCATGCCACATCAAGGCTGACCCATGTCACTGTGGTAACCTGTGGGCTACATTCTACAAGTTCTAAAGCTATTTGTCATTCCTCCTGCATGGTCCTCTGCAGAGATGTGAACACTCATCCTGCTGTTATTGTTGCAATGCCTCTACTCGACTGTCATAGACTCTAAACCTTTGAAACTGTAAGCTGAATTAAAGAATTCCTTTTATAAATTTCTTTGGTCATGGTGTTTTGTCACAGTGATAAAAAGAACAAATACAGGAAATAAAATATCTCAAGAGCTCTGGAATAAGGCACTAAATCTTGAAACTGAAATAATGCCAGAATTTTTGTCTTTTGTTTTTTATTTTCATTCCTCAAAAGCTGCCTTTTGTGTCTCTCTTTTACATCTTTTACACTGTAGCTCTTTCATTTTTCCAAAGGCTTTTTTTTAAATATTTTTATTTTCTATATTCTTTGTTTACATTCCAAATGGTTTCCCCTTTCCCGGATCCCCCTCCCCATATGTCCCATAAACCTTCTTTTCTCCATCCCTTCTCCAATCACCTCCCTCCTTTTTCTCTGTCCTTATATTCCCTTCCCATGCTAGATCAATCCTTTCCAGGATCAGGACCCTCTCCATACTTCTTCATAGGAGTCATTTGTTATGCGATTTGTGCCTTGGGTATTCAGAGCTTCTGGGCTAATTAATAACCACTTATCAGAGATTGCATTCCATGTGTGTTCTTTTGTGATTGGGTTACCTCACTTAGGATGATATTTTCCAGTTCCAACCATTTGCCTAAAAGTTTTGTGAATTCATTGTTTCTAATTACTGAGTAGTATTCCATTATCAATATTTGAGCATCTTCAGAATATGAGAGGGCCAGTTTCAGGTTAGTCAGATATTGCTTTCTGGAAAACAGAATATAATTGACCCAGCTTGGATCATTGTCTACTCCTAATACTGTATCTGTGATATGGTATCAGAATTATACATCAAAAGTATACTTGGTATATCACAAAGCTTCAGTTATGAAAATTTCACTGAAAAGTGGTTGGATTGGCACCATTAAGAATTCATTTATCCTGCATGTGCACAAAATTCTTTTTGTTCAATATAACTGAAACAAGCATGAAAATATTTTATTGATTCCAACTGAATATGGTGACATTTAGTTCAAGGGATAGCTAAAGGAGATATATGCTTGAGATAAAATATTGACTCTTTGAGAAACCCAGTTTCTTCTCATTTGTGCTAATTGCTTATAGAAAAAAATGAATAGCAGTGATTTTTATTGCATATTTACCATCTCTGAGTAATTGATGTACACATATTGTATATCAGCTCTGTCCAATATAGGAGCTACTAACTGTATGTGGCTAGACAAATTAAGTCTCAAGATTCACTTTGAAGAATTAATATAAAAAATAAAAGCAAAATATTTCACTAAAAATTCATTTATACTATATGTGCACAAAATTCTTTTAGTTCAATATAACTGAAACATGCATGAAAATATTAATTCCAATGATGGTAGAATTGCCAGAATCATTGTATTCACCATAGAGAAACCCAAAGTTACTTGTCTATTTCAGTAAGAAAAAAGCTTTAGTCTGTCTATGGTGCATATCCAATTTGAGGTAACCAACGTATCACCAGGTCAATTATTAACAACCTTGACAAATTATTTAGCACTGATTTGTACTAATGACATAAATGATACCTAAAATTGACCATGGTAAAGTTTGCTTTGGTGAGTGGCAGTTTATGTAACTGAGCCCATTTGTATTATCCATTACTGTTTTTGTATCTTCATTTCTCAAACTCATTAGGTGATGACAGAAGAACCTGGGGAAAAGTCTGAATGATAGCCACATCTTGTCCAAATAGTTATTAACACCATTCTCTGCTAAGAACACTCTTTGGTGACAATATAGATATCTTCCTTCTCATCTTTGTCACCATTGTCCTTCCCACTTTTCTTCCTACTTGTTCAACACCTATTCAAATTAATCTTAGAATCTTTTCCTTGTTTTCAATTTTGTACCACACTGCTTCCAGATGAAATTGACAACCAAATGCTCTGCCTTAAGTTGTGGACACTAGGAGGATGTTCTTTTACCCCCATCGTTCAATAATGTCTCAGAATCAGCTGTAATGTCTTATCACTTTTTGATGATGTCTATATATTTGAATCATTTCTTGCTTTGGTTTGATCACAATTTTTCTCTTCCTTCAAATATCTATAATGGCAGAAGAGAAAGTGGAGCTGACTCAGTGAAACAGTATTTGGCAAAACCAGAACGGGGAACTGGGAAGGGGTGGGAGGGAGGACAGGGGAAGAGAAGGGGGCTTACGGGACTTTCGGGGAGGGGGGGGGCTAGAAAAGGGGAAATCATTTGAAATGTAAATAAATTATATCAAATAAAAAAAAAAGAAAAAAAAAAAAAAAAAAAGAAAGTGGAGCTGAGCCATAAGTAACTATGTTCATTTTAATGATAATGAAAATTTAAAATTTTATTGAAAATAGATTCTTCTCTCATACAATATATCATAAGCACAGTTTCCCTTCCTTCCTCACCTTCCAACTTCCTCCATTACCCTTCTCCTTAAGACCCCCTTCCCCTTTGTTTCCTCTTCATAATAGTTTTTAAATATTCTACTCATTTAAAATTTTCTGTGCAAATTTTATTATTTTGTATTATGTACCTTTATTTATTTTAATGTAGCAATGCAACCTTCTGTAAAATAATCAAAAGATATTGATAATTCTAATAAATATATTCTATAGATTATTATTACATATGTTAATAAAAAACTGTACCTGGACTCTGTCATCATAGCTGTATGTAGAAATGTGAACACTATAATTTAATGTTATTCCACAAGCAATTTTATAGATACATACCTAAGAAAATACAGATTAAAAACAGCAACTTTCTTTTTATCAAAATGTACAAACAAGCATTCCTGCATATTTTTAAATTATTTTATTTTATTTTATTTTTCAAGGCAATATCTCATATGTTCCGCACTGGCCTCCAACTCACTATATTGAATAGACTTAAGTTTCTGATCCTCTCGTCTTCACCTCTCAAGTGCCGGCATAACAAGCATACACCACCATGCTCAGTTTATGTGGTGCTAGAAATTGAAGCCAGGATTCATTCATTATAGGAAAGCACTCTCTTAACGGAGTCTTTAGTTGTCATATATCATTTATACAAGGAGCCCTGAAATTTCTTTCAAGGTTTTACTGTGAGTTTAAGAAGCAACCATGTGTCTATATATTTCAATTAGAAGAGTAAAACCTTCTGCACAGCAAATTTCTGTGCAAATTTCTTGTCTTAGGACAAGCAGAACTAGCATTATTTGGCAAGCAGTGAGGAATGCAAATTCACAAACTTACCCTAGGATGACAGAGCCAGTATCTCTGGGGTTGTGACTTAGCATCTGTGCTTTTTAACAAGCCCTCTAGGGGATTCTAAAGTATACTGGAGTTTAAGAGTCACTAGTAGAAGAGATGCTTTAGGCTTTTGGTAAAATTGGGCACAATTAGCATTTTCTTAAGTGTGTCCTCTTTCAGAGTGTCCTTTTTATTCTCTTTTCAAGTATTCATTGCTGTTGTTTACACTTTCAGAAACCCCATCTTCATCCTCTCCTTTATTCTACTAGTGTCTTTTCATTTGCTAGAACACATAAAGTTCTTAGAGACATCATACTAACCTCCACTAACTTGGTTGTCCCTCTGCATGCACCGTTCTTCACTGTATCTTTGAAATACTTGATGCTATGTTGTTATTTATATTTCCGTTTACATATAAAGCACCATCATCAAGCAGCCAATTTAAAATAGCCAATCAGTCCTTCAGTAATGCCATCTACGTTATTTATCTTTACCATACTTAGCACCATCTCCCACAATATAAGTAAACTTGTTTGCTTATTGTAGTGATTTGACGAAAAATGGCCCATGGTCATGTGGCCTTGTTGGAGTAGGTGTGGCAGGAAGGGTATCTCAGTTCTTTTCCAGGTTACCTGCTGATCAAAATGTAGATAGAGCTCTAGGCTCTTCCAGTACCATGTCTGCCTGCATACCACCATGCTTCCTGCCATGATGATAATGTATTAGTATATCACATTACTAAGCCTCTTAAACTAAATCAGCTCCAATTAAATGTTTTCCTTTATAAGGCTTGGTCATGGTGTCTTTTCACAATAGAAATCCTAACTCACTTATTGTCTATTTCTGTTACTGTTTGTAGTGCTTTAAATATGCTTGGTCCATGGGATGTGATGCTTTTAGGAGGTGTGGACTTATCTGAGTAGGTGTACACTTGTTGGAGGAAGTGTGTCACTATGGGGGTGGACTTTACAGGTCTCCTTTCTCAGGCTTCACCCAGGACTGAAGGCGGTCTGTCCTGGCTGCAGTAGGATCAAGATACAGAACTCACGCCTCCTTCTCGAGCACTTTAGCTTAACTGAAGCAGTGAGCTCACAGTTTCAGTGAGAGTTCCTGTTTCAAGGGAAAAAGTAGAGAATAATAGAAAAGAGTTGTCTTCCTTCAACCTTCATATGCACACAAATGAATGCATGTCCCTTCACATTCACAAACATGCATCACACATTCCGACACCATATACACCCAACAAAGACACATACATAAAAACACCTATACGTTTTGCTCACACAACAAATAGGCAAATTATTTATATAATGTTATATAATACAAACTCAGAAAAAAGTAATTTACACATTTCTGTATATTAACAGTATCTAACATTAAATGAAAGAAGAAAAAGAAATGGAAACGTGAAACTAGTTAACATTGGTAATAGAAAGCAAACAAGATATAACAGAATGAAAAGGATTTTTGTGCTTATATGTAGGATGAATTAATGTTGACACATCTCTAATTCTTAAAGCAGTCTATGGCTTTAGTTCAGTCTTTGTCAAAATGAATCATTACATTTATAGTGAAAGGGTTTTTCAGAAAGGTACCAGAATTACATAATGTGGAAAGGACAGATTCCCCACTATCCTACCAGAAAAAAGTGTGAGAAGAATTAGGTATCCACATGTAAAAACAAAACAAAAAAATTGAAGGTTGCCCATATCTTGTATTAACTTTAATAATTTTATATAAAAGTATGAAAGATATAGATGCTAAACTGGAAGCTATAACAGCCTTACAATGGACAGTAAATAAGAGAAAGAAGTCTAGCATGTTTTAGGCATTAGAGTGAGTATAGGTAACAGTTAAATACTGCATGGTTCAGAATGCCACTGGAAAGATGATGGCATACTTTTCATCATAAAAGAACAATAGGTAAACTTAATGTAATTTAAAAAATATATAATTTATATAGGTATCAAGATAGGCAACCCATTAACCTATACAATATGTAAATTGGTTCATTTAAAATTTAAGCAAAGCCTTCAGGAGATAGGATTTGATATTCTTTTTGGGGAACAACACAAAATTACAGAGTACAAAAGTGAAAATATATATCAGACCAAAAAGCTGTCTAGGGAAGAAACAATCATAGTGAAAAAATAACATACAGGGTCAAAAACTCTGCTTGTAAACTATATATTTGACAAGGACTTAAATATTGGTATATTAACACAATGGAGTACTATTCACCCATTAAAAACAATGAATTCATGAAATCTTAGACAAATGGATGGAGCTGGAGAACATCATACTAAGTGACGTAACCCAGTCTCAAAAGATCACTCATGGTATGCACTCACTGGTAAGTGGATATTAGCCTAGAAACTTGGAATACCCAAGACATAATCCACATATTAAATGATGCCCAAGAAGAACGGAGGAGTAGCCCCTGGTTCTGGAAAGGCTCAGTGCAACAGTATAGGGCAATACCAGAACAGGGAAGTGGGAAGGGGTGGATGGGGGAACAGGGGGAGGGAAGGGGCCTTATGGGACTTTCAGGGAGTGGGGAGCCAGAAAAGGGGAAATCACTTGAAATGTAAATAAAAAAATATATCGAATAAAAAAATATTGGTACTGTATCAGAAACTCCCACAGCAATTAACATAACCCAATTTCATTCATATGTGTGCATGCTTATAATCAAAAACAGGAGAAGTGGAATGATGAGAAGAATCAGGAGGACAAGGCTATCTTCAGCTATGTGGTAAGTTTTAGTTCCGTCTGTGCTACTCTAGTTTATTTCTCCAAAACAAACAAACAAACAAACAGACAGACAGACAGACAGACAGACAGACAGACAAGTAATAAAACAAACAAACATGACCTGTTTTTAAAATAGAGAAAATACCGGGGTCTGGAGAAATTACTATGTGTTTAAGAACTCTTGTTCTTTGAGAAGATCGAAGTTTGACCCCACAATACCAAAACAGAACTTCACAACCTTCTGTAACTCCAGTTCCAAGGGACCCAATTTTTTGACTTTGGAGGGCACTTCAAACAGGTGATAGGCATACATGCACACAAAGCATCCATATACACAAAATAATAAAAATATATTTTGAAATAGGTAAAACTGTTAACAGGCAATTCTTCAAGGAAGATGGATAAATATTCAATAATCAAGCGTGTACAAATGTGCTCAAAGTCACTAATTATGAAAGAAATGAAAATCAAAGTTAGAATAAGCCAGGAGGATGGTCCACTAGAGACAGGCAGCAATCCTTCTATTTCCATAGCATTAAACTAGAATAGCAGGTATGTGGCTGTAGGATAAGGCAGGGTGTTGGGACACAGTGCTAGAGTACAGTTTAAAGTGTCAATGTCCACATAAATCTCTTTCCTTTTCTTTCCTTTGTCTTCCCTTCAACTCCCTTTCCCTCCATTCCTCTCCTGTCCTAGGCAGTTTTCTGCCCCCTTTCCCTTCTTTTTCCTTCTTTCCTCTCCTCCCTTCCCTCCTCTCTTTCCCTTCCCTCCCCTCCATTCTCCCCTACCCCTTTCCTCCCCCTCTCCTCCCCTCCCCTCTCCTCTTGTTTTCTCCACTTTTCCTCTCTACTTCTATATATGACTTCTTTTGATTCTGTTGATTTGGACAATTCTGACTGAGCAAAGACCAACATTATGAGAATTAATTATACTGTTTGAATGCAGGATAATATGAGAATCACCATATCTATCTATCTATCTATCTATCTATCTATCTATCTATCTATCTATCTATCTATCTATCTATCTACTGTCTGTCTGTCTATATCTATCTATGTATCTATGTATCTATTTATCTACCTATCTATCTATCTATTATCTACCTATTTATCTATCTATCTAATAGTAATGATATATTTTAATCCAGTAAACATTGTAATCCATAAATCCTTTCAGATATAAACAGCTAATAAATTAATGGATTAAAACAGTAAGCTCTTCCTTACAATAAAATGCCAGTCAACTAGTAAATGTAAATAAATACTTGAATTAAAAAATAATTACTGCACAACCATGACACAGAATTATTTCAGTATATTACTAAGAAGAGATGATAAAAACTATTGGGTTAAAAAGGACCAAAGATTGATTTTTTTTATATACTCCTCTAATATCTATTCCCAAATGTTATTCCTGATAAAGTAGGAAATAGAGTTCCTGCACAGTAAAAAAATATCTGGGAAGATAACCATCTTAATCAAGTAACTAAATTTATCAGCATCTCATACTGATGAGTCAATGTTATGCGCCTCTTTATTCCTATGATAGTTCAATCAAAAATGAATAATGAATATAATCATCAAGAAACTGTAGAAAAACTCATAATGAAGGGCATTGTAGAAAATACATTGTTCTACAAAAGTACATATGTAAATAATATCAAGTAGAAAAAAATCAGAGAAAGACCTAAAAGTAGTGTGAATTTGAAATAACTGAAATAATATATCATAATAGTGTGATCTTATGTTATGGATTAGAAACTTATACTACAAGACATTATTAAAACAACTGGTGAAACTTAAAAGAGATCTTTGGGATAAGGGTATATAGGACTTCTTTGAATATATCACTTTTTGTGTAGATATAACTTTTCTCAAAATGCAAAGTTTTAAAAGTTACTAAAGTGGGGACCCAGAAAAGGGGAAATCATTTGCAATGTAAATAAAAAAATAAAAAAAGAAAAAAATGTAAAAACAAAAAGTTACTAAAGTAATAGAATAAATAATTCCACACAGCAAAACTGATTAATTATATTGTACTCAGGTATCACTTTTGAATGTTCACTATGTTCAAGATCTTTTTTTTAATATTTTTATTTTCTATATTCTTTGTTTACATTCCAAATGATTTCCCCTTTCCTGGATCCCCCCTCCCCATATGTCCCATAAACCTTCTTCTCTCCATCCCTTCTCCAATCACCTCCCTCCTTTTTCTCTGTCCTTATATTCCCCTCCAATGCTAGATCAATCCTTTCCAGGATCAGGACCCTCTCCATACTTCTTCATGGGAGTCATTTGTTATGTGATTTGTGCCTTGGGTATTCAGGGCTTCTGGGCTAATTAATATCCACTTATCAGAGATTGAATTCCATGTGTATTCTTTTGTGATTGGGTTACCTCACTTAGGATGATATTTTCCAGATCAAACCGTTTGCCTAAAAATTTTGTGAATTCATTGTTTCTAATTGCTGAGTAGTATTCCATTGTGTAAATATACCACATTTTCTGTATCCACTCCTCCTTTGAGGGACATCTGGGTTCTTTCCAGCTTCTGGCTATTATAAAGAAGGCTGCTATGAACATAATGGAACATGTGTCTTTTTTCCATGCTGGGGAATCTTTTGGGTATATGCCCAGGAGAGGTATAGCAGGGTCCTCTGGAAGTGTCATGTCCAGTTTGCCAATCCACGAGCATGGCAGATTTTTCCATTTTCTGAGGTCTTCTTCGATTTCCTTCTTCAGAGACCTGAAGTTCTTGTCATATAGATCTTTCACTTGTTTGGTTAGAGTCACACCAAGATACTTTATATTGTTTGTGGCTATTGTGAAGGGTGTCATTTCCCTAACTTTTTTCTCAGCCTGCTTATCCTTTGAGTATAGGTAAGCGACTGATTTGCTTGAGTTGATTTTATAGCCAGCCACTTTGCTGAAGTTGTTTATCAGCTGTAGGAGTTCTCTGGTGGAGGTTTTCGGATCACTTAAGTAGACTATCATGTCATCTGCAAATAGTGATAATTTCACTTCTTTCTTTCCAATTTGTATCCCCTTGACCTCCTTATGTTGTCTAATTGCTCTAGCTAGAACTTTAAGTACTATATTGAAAAGATATGGAGAGAAAGGACAGCCTTGACAAGTCCCTGATTTTAGTGGGATTGCTTCAATTTTCTCTCCATTTAGTTTGATATTGGCTACTCGTCTGCTGTATATTGCTTTAACGATGTTTAGGTATGGGCCTTGAATTCCTGTTCTTTCCAAGACTTTTAGCATGAAAGGATGCTGAATTTTGCCAAATGCTTTTTCTGCATCTAATGAGATAATCATATGTTTTTTTTTCTTTGAGTTTGTTTATGTAGTGGATAGCATTGATGGATTTCCTTATATTGAACCATCCCTGCATCCCTGGAATGAAGCCTACTTGATCATGGTGGATGATCATTTTGATGTGTTCTTGGATTCGGTTGGCAAGAATTTTATTAAGTATTTTTGCATCAATATTCATAAGAGAAATTGGCCTGAAGTTCTCTTTCTTTGTTGGATCTTTGTGTGGTTTTGGTATCAGCGTAATTGTGGCTTCATAGAACGAGTTGGGTAGAGTTCCTTCTGTTTCTATTTTGTGGAATAGTTTGAAGAGTATTGGTGTTAGGTCTTCTATGAAGGTCTGATAGAATTCTGCGCTGAAGCCATCTGGTCCTGTGCTTTTTTTGGTTGGGAGACTTTCTATGACCCTTTTTATTTCCTCAGGTGTTACAGTACTGTTTATTTGATCTATTTGATCCAGATTAATTTTGGTGTCGGATATCTGTCTAGGAAACTGTCCATTTCCTCCAGATTCTCCATTTGTGTTGAGTATAGGCTTTTGTAGTAGGATCTAATGATTTTTTGAATTGCCTCAGTTTCTGTTGTTATATCTCCCTTTTAGATTCTAAGTTTGTTAATCTGTATACAGTCTCTGTGCCCTTTGGTTAGTCTGGCTAAGGGTTTATCTATCTTGTTGATTTTCTCAAAGAACCAGCTCCTGGTTTTGTTGATTCTTTGTATGGTTCTCTTTGTTTCTACTTGATTGATTTCGGCCCTGAGTTTGATGATTTCCTGCCTTCTACTTCTCCTGGGTGAAATAGCTTCTTTTTGTTCTAGAGCTTTCAGGTGTGTCATTAAGCTGTTAGTGTATGGTCTCTCCATTTTCTTTTTGGAGGCACTCAGGGCTATGAGTTTTCCTCTTAGCACTGCTTTCATTGTGTCCCATAGATTTGGGTATGTTTTGTCTTCATTTTCATTAAATTCTAAAAAGTCTTTAATTTCTTTATTTATTTCTTCCTTGACCAAGGTATCACTGAGTAGAATATTGTTCAGTTTCGACGTGTATGTGGGTTTTCTCTTGTTTTTGTTGCTATTGAAGACCACTTTTACTCCATAGTGATCTGATAGGAGGCATGGGATTAGTTCGATCTTCTTATATTTGTTGAGGTCTGTCTTGTGACCAATTATATGGTTGATTTTGGAGAAGGTACCATGAGGTGCTGAGAAAAAGGTATATTATTTTGCTTTAGGATAGAATGGTCTATATATATCTGTTAAATCTAATTGGTCCAAAGCTTCAATTAGTTTCATTGTGTCCCTGTTCAGTTTCTGTTTTCCTGATCGGTCCATTGAGGAAAGTGCTGTGTTGAACTCACCCACAATTATTGTGTTAGGTGCAATGTGTACTTTGAGCTTTAATAAAGTTTCTTTTATGAATGAGGGTGCCCTTGCATTTGGAGCATAGATGTTCAGGATTGAGAGTTCTTCTTGTTGTATTTTTCCTTTGACCAGCAAGAAGTGTCCCTCAGAGTCTCTTTTGATGACTTTGGGTTGAAAGTCAATTTTATCTGATATTAGAATGGCTACTCCAGCTTGTTTCCTGAGACCATTTCCTTGTAAAATTGTTTTCCAGCCTTTTACTCTAAGGTAGTGTTTGTCTTTGACACTGAGGTGTGTTTCCTGTATGCAACAAAATGTAGGGTCCTGTTTACGTATCCAGTCAGTTAGTCTATGTCTTTTTATTGGGGCAATGAGTCCATTGATGTTAAGAGATATTAAGGAATAGTGATTTTTACTTCCTGTCATTTTTGATGTTATTTTTTAAATTTGATTGGTTAACTTCTTTTGGGCTTGATGAAAGACGGATACTATCTTGCTTTTTCCAGGGTAAAGATTCCCTCCTTGTATTGGTGTTTCCTCCTATTATCCTTTGTAGGGCTGGGTTTGTGGATAGATATTGGGTAAATTTGGTTTTGTCATGGAATATCTTAGTTTCTCCATCTATGGTGATTGAGAGTTTTGCTAGATATAGTAGTATTGGCTGGCATTTGTGTTCTCTTAGAGTCTGCATGAGATATGCCCAGGATCTTCTAGCTTTCATAGTCTCAGGTGAGAAGTCTGGTGTGATTCTGATAGGTCTTACCTTATATGTTACTTGGCCTTTTTCTCTTACTGCCTTTAATATTCTTTCTTTGTTTAGTACATTTGGTGTTTTGATTATTATGTGACAGGAGGTATTTCTGTTCTGGTCCAGTCTGTTTGGAGTTCTGTAGACTTCTTGTATATTCATGGGCATCTCTCTCTTTAGGTTAGGGAAGTTTTCTTCCATAATTTTATTGAAGATATTTGCTGGCCCTTTAAGTTGTAAATCTTCACTCTCATCTATGCTTATAATCCTTAGGCTTGGTCTTCTCATTGTGTCCTGGATTTCCTGAATATTTTGGGTTGCAAGCTTTTTGCATTTTGCATTTTCTTTAATTGTTGTGTCCATGGTTTCTATGGTATCTTCAGCATCTGAGATTCTTTCTTCTATCTCTTGTATTCTGTTGTTGATATTTGCATCTATGTCCCCTGATTTCTTCCCAAGGTTTTCTAACTCCAAAGTTGTCTCCCTTTGAGATTTCTTAGTTGTTTCTACTTCTGATTTTAAATCCTGGATGGTTTTGCTTAGCTCCTTCACTTGCTTGTTTGTGCTTTCCTGTAATTCTTTAAGAGATTTTTGTGTTTCCTCTTTCATGACCTCGGCCTGTTGACGAAAGTTCTCCTGTATTTCTTTAAGTGATTTTTTGCGTTTCCTCCTTATTGGCTTTTGTATTCTCCTGAATTTCTTTGAATGATTTTTTCTGTTTCCCTTATAAGGGCTTCTAAGTTTTGATCCATTTTCTCCTGAATTTCTTTAAGTATGTCCTTCATGTGTTCCTCTACCAGCATCATGACCAGTGATTTTAAATCCAAATCTTGTTTTTCTGGTGTGATGGGGTATCCAGGATATGCTATTAAAGGTGAATTGGGTTCAGATGCTGCCATATTGCCTTGATTTCTGTTAGTGACATTCCTGCATTTGCCTTTTGCCATCTAGTTCTCACTGGTGTTAGTTGGTCTTGTCAATGCTGGACTCTCCAGTACAAGCTGCCTCTTCCCAGGTGGCCTCTGCACTGCCTGGACCTCCTGCACTGCCTGGAGATAGGGTGCTGTGGCCCAGGCTGTTCAGATCCTGAAGCAGACACCTGAAGGCTCGTGCTGGGGCCTGCTGGGCTCACCAGTGCACACTGACTCCTCCCAGCCGGCCTCCCGGATGCCCCTCTTGCCTCTTGCAGGACCTGGAGATGTGGCATTGCAGCCCAGGCTGTACTAGATCCAGAAGGGGAGATCTGAGGTCTCCCACCAGAGGCCTCAGGACTGGAACCTAAGCTCTGTGCCATCGTAGCAAGTTGTGTGCTCCCAGTCTGCTTCCAGCTGCACACCAGGCCTCTTGCACTTCCTGGAGAATGAGTGCTGTGGTCCAGGCTGTTCAGATCCTGAAGCAGATTTTTGAAGGCTCCCGCCAGGGCCTGCTGGACTCACCAGAGCACACTGACTCCTCCCAGATGGCCTCCCGGATGCCCCTCTTGCCTCTTGCAGGACCTGGAGATGTGATGTTGCAGCCCAGACTGTTCTGGATCCCCAAGCAGAGATCTGAAGGCTCCCGCCAGATACCTCAGGACTCTATGTGCAAGATCTTATGGTGCTTAGAGTGATATGTGTGTGTGTGTGTGTATACACATCATAATATATATGTGTGTATATATGCATACTTAGATATACTATATATGCATATATCATTACCTATTCATATATCTCACTATATACATGTATCTCATACTCATAGAACACACACATACATATAACTACATCTATGTCTATGTCAATGTCTATCTGTATATAGTGTTCTGGGAATATTTGTGCTGTATATCACATGCTGAAGTGATCATAGGCTAAAATTGCTATATTTTTCTCAAAATATTCAGTTTAGTGCTGCTTGAGGTGCAATATCTGGATGAGTATCCAGGAAAAAATTGAGAGACAAGAAAACAAGAAGGCAATTATTGTTATGCAAAGCAAGTCTAAATAAGAGACTTTGGCTTTTGGGGGCAGGTACACAACACAGGATACAGTAAAACACCACGTAGGAGATCTAAGCTCAGGAAAGGAACTTTATCATCCATGCTTTCCATTTGATCTTGACTATCTGCAGTTTAGTTGATCAAGGCCGACTAACAAGCTTTTGATCAGGAAACAGCTTTTGGGGAGGTTGTGAGAAAGAAATGGAAATTGTGACATATGAATACAAGGAATCATTAGCAGTCACATTTAACTATAGTATTTAAAAAATCAGACAAGGAAAGAACATACATGAAATATGAGAAGAATAAGACTAACCTAAGGTTATAGAAAGTACATAAATAGTATAGAGGAGTACACAGGGACTTTTGTGGATTATGGAAATACATCATGTCTTGACAGTGATGGTGATTAGATGCCAATCACACTGTTCACCCAAGACCAAATAAACTTTGATAATATGTAAATTATATCTCAATAAAGTTTTGTGAAAAAAAAGAGAGAAAATGGAAAAAGTGTCATAATCAGAAAAAAACTAAAAAGTCTACTTAAGCAACCACAAATTCAGAATTTCAGATTAGAATACCATTTACTCATTCAACTTTTGCTATATGCAAGGCATCATGATAATTACAATAATGACAATAATGTAATATTCATGAAACATTTATACTAAATGTTTTCCATGGATTTATTCTTTCAAAAATTATTAATTAAGGTGGTGTAAGAAGAGGAAATACACCTTTTTTCACCATAAATTCTAAAGCCTAATGGTAAGAGGCATATTGTTAATGGAAAAGCAAAATGTCTAGAACATATGTATATATGCATATAAAACTGCAACCAATGAATTATATTTTTCTGGCTGCTTTAAAATCTATTATTAGCTAGGCGGTGGTGGCACATGCTTGTAATCCCAGCACTCTGGTAGGCAGAGGCAGGCGGATTTCTGAGTTTGAGGCCAGCCTGGACTACAGAGTGAGTTCCAGGACAGCCAGGGCTACACAGTGAAACCCTGTCTCGAAAAAAACAAAATCCATAAAAACCAAAAAAAAATATTATTACAGTGATGATGATGATGGTGATGAAGATGAAGATGGTGATGATGATAGTTGTTTTTATTGTACTGTGCTGCTGGTGTATTTACAAGGGTGTTCAGGGCAAGCACCCTTATCCACACATGCAAAGGGCAAAGGAAGACATAAGATGTCTTCTATTGCTTTCTACCATTTTACCTCATTACAGAGTTTCTTATTAAATTTGAACCTCACCATCTTGGCTAGGTTGACTGGTCAGTGACATTATAGGATTCATCAGAGTCTGATCACACTAGGTGGTAGGGTTTCATTTATCTTCTCACCTTGCACACACAAAAATATGGCATTACTGAGCTCTCACCATAGCCCCAGCTCTAGATACTTGGTTTCTATACATTCCATAATCATTGGCTTCAAACAGTTCGACTTGTTCTGTCATATCTATATAAACATTTGATTGTGTCCTCCCATACTCACGTAACACATACTCAGAAGCTTTTAAGCAGGTGTACTTTGTATACATAACCATTATGCACTTCTCTCTCAGTGGCTTATTTTCCCTCACACTTCAAGGAAATTATTTTCACTAGCCAGAGTCCAAATCTGCATGCATTCTGCAAGAGAAAACTATTCTGGATTATATAACATTTGGGAACTTTTAAACTGATATAGATCTATTAATATTTTATAAAATGCACATCATGTCAGTCTCTGTGCTACAGAGCTTAATGTTATCAAATACTTGCTCTTGATAGAGCCTATCAAGTGATGAGTAGTTAAAAGTGAATATCACAATTATTTCCACCCTGATGCTACCATACTTTTTCTTTTTTACCATTGAGGGAGAGAAACTCTTAGATCTATTTTTCTTCACATTCTAATTATTTGTTGTAGACAAGACTATCCCTGTGACATATTTGTTACACTCATCATCAGTGTGTCTAAGCTGCATGTATCCTCTGAGATCATGTAGGTTAAGGCAGTTCAATACGTGGTCCATGGAATGAGACTGGGTCCTAGACTATTAACTTTCCACACTGTGCTAGATGCAGTGAAAGACTAAGTATTAATGGCTTTTTTTTTTTTAGGTGTTTTTACTTTAGTGATACCCAAGATTGTGATTCTGAGCTTTCAAAAGTATTAGTCTATGATGTACTGGGATGAAACTCAGTATAGATAGTGTGAGTGGTATGATGACTCACAAGGAAAAAAATTGAATGGGAAATGACTTGTTCAAAGTCTCCTGATTCTTGTTTAAGGCCTTCTATGTAATGTATTAAAAAATTGTTCTCCGAACTCATGAGAGACAGAATGATAAATCAATACTAAATACTGCTATTCATGGCTACCATTCATAAAAGATTGCCTATAATACAGAAACTGAATGAGATTGTTTATAATACCTCTGCATTATATGTGCTATTATTTTACAGATGAGGAAATTGAAGCTCAGAAAAGTAAACCATCTTCCCATTATATCAGCTATAGGTAAGTGCTAGAAATACAGTTTTGCGCAGATTTAAGCTCTTGTCTGTGAAAATATACATGGATCTTCGCAGTGACTTCTCGAGCCCTTCTATCATGTAGATACTATGATTCATTGTATAGTTCAAGAGACTAAAGTTGAAAGAAATTAAATTACTTACCTGTAGCCATATATTTAGTGAGTAATAGAGCAGGGTTTAATTTGTCTTTTGGCTTTAACTGCATGCTGTAAACCCACTACACTACACTGCTTCAAAATGTCCCAGTGAGAAATGTGAGTGAGATAATAGAATATTGTTCTCCTGGTATCGAGGCATATCAATTTCATGGGAAAGGTCACAAAGCTGGGAGAGCTCGGAAGTCTAATCTGGGCCTCCTGCCAAGCTCCGAGTCCTGTCTTGTTGGCACATACTTAGATTTGGCATATATCAATGTGTCACCAGTGTGGACTATAGCTCATGTTGTCTGTTTAACTCCTTTTCTTTAGCAAGTTTAAGCATGATTCTCAAAGGTTTTTTTGCACTCTCTCATTATAGGCAAGTGCTTATGATTGTCCCTTTGCCTAGAATTTTCCCAATTTTTCTTTATCTAACTGATATCTATTTATAATTTAAATACTAGTTTAAGTTGTGCTTCTTTATATAACTTTCAGGCAATTCTAAGGAAGTCAGCTCTCACCATTATGCAACTTCACAGCACACTAAAATTCTCTATAGCATTCTACATAATAATAAAGGATTGATTGTATAATTCCTCATTTCGCTTTATCTTAGGAACTAAGGTTCGGGAGAGCAGTGCCTTTGTCCTGCTTCACTCTTGCATCTCCAGTTCCTAACCCGAGGCCAGACAAATAAGACATTCCATTACTACTTTTATTTCTTAAATAAGAGAATAAATGCATAGATGCCAAATTTTGTTTTCTTATCCAGCCACTCCTGTATTCAGTTTCCTAAACTTTTCTGATCACAACAATCATTTAAAAAGAGTGCTTCAAATATAGGTTATCATGTAGGCCTATAGCTTCCCAGAAATGTCTGGGTTGTTTATTTGTTTTGTTGCTGTTGTTTTTAAATCAGTTCACTAGGTAATTCCTTGCCTAGGAACATTTGGAAAATACTTTTTTTTAAGCACTTGTGTCTTCTAGGGGTGTAGTATTTGACAATGGGTTCTATAATAATAATCCAGTTAATCTTGGTCTTAAACCTATTATTTTAGTATTAAATATTAAAACATTATATTGTAGAAGATGTTATGTACAGTGTTGAACCCACAATTCTGATCAAAGAGCTCCCTGTTTAGTTGCCTTTCATAGATGAACACTGATGAAAGAGCGAGATCTTTACAGATAGTGTTGCATAAATTTCTGTGATTTGATGCCGAGAAACCTTTTCTACTGTTACTTTTTAAATGTCTACTGCTTCATGTACATTTAACCACTTCTTATTATTTTATGTATGTCAAATATTTCAAATCTATGATTTTAGTTTTAATATTTTTGTATCTTCAGGTACTGCTTTATAGATTTAGTTCAGTGTCATGTGTAACATTCTGAGCTCTCCTTTCTCATGATCTATCTTCACATTATGAGAGTAAATATTTTCTGATTCTTACACTCAACTTTGTATTAGCACATATTTTTAGTATATTACATATTTGACGGTGAGATTCACATACATTTAACCTCGAACCCCTTATGAATACACACACACACACACACACACACACACACACACACACTTTGCCTTTAGTAAAAATAAATCCGGTATTAGTTTAAGGCTTACCTCCATTATATATGAAACATAGTTAAGAAAATAGAAAACCAGATAAAGTTTTCCTCGACAATTCTCTATTTGCAAACTTATTCAAATCCTCATCTCATATATTTTCTTTTCGTCTAAAATAATAATGTACGTGACTCCTACTTTACAAGATGATATTCCCCACAAAGTTGTCTTAATATTTTCATGAATGAATAAATTAATTTTCAAGATAAGCAAAATCATTCTGTGAAAAAAACAAAACAAAATACCAGTGCCCTATTGTATTAAGTTTCTCACTTTACTCATACTACATTCAACATTTCATTTATCAGGACCTTCTGCTATGTGAAGTCATTCAAGGTCCCAGGCAGATTTAGACTTGACCAAATTATGTACTTCTGAGTTCTGTGGCAAAGAAGGAAAAGAACAATGAATGGAACAGTGACTTTTCAGAACTTTTGCTTGGAACTGACATGTATGTATATCATCTTTACTATATTTCACTTTCACAAGCAATTTATTTGATTGGCCAAAGCAAGTCACATAGTAATTTCTAATTAAAAAGTAGGCAAGGAAATATATCATATACCCAAAACAGAAGCAAAATGTTTAAGATAATCGCTATTGATTTACAAAGTACATGGAGATAATATTTAAACAAGACTCACTTGCTTGACTTATTATCCTAACTTGGTTAAAGGTTATAATAGGTTTTCATATCTTGGCTCACCAAGAGAAAACATTTCTTAGGGGTGGAGGAAGGAATTATCCAGGTTCTGTTTGGCTTCTTCTTTGGTAGAAAGTGCTGCCAGTTCAAAAGAACTGGGGAATCAAAAGTCAGTGGAGGATGAATTTGGGAAAGGGCAGACTTTGTTACTTTAGAGGACACTTAATTGCACTTAATAATTTGCAATTTAATGCTTGATGTTCCATGCATATAACATCTGCTACATTAAAAGATATATATAGGAAACAATTGATCCAAAGACATTTTTGGAAAGTGAATTTAATGATCATGTAAGTATGCTGATAAGTCATCCTTTTCATATAGCAACCACTTAGGTTTAATTACTTGTCTCTATACAGACTAATTTTTCTAAGTCTGAGAATAAAAGTCCCTGAGAATTTTTTACATTATTTGACTCCCATGAAAAGGAAATAATACTTGTTTTTCATATTTGAAAAAAAGGGCCATGTAATAAACAGAATGTTGGGAAAAAGAAATTATATGAATGCATATCAAGCATAATTTTTAAAAAGTGTGCCTTTAGAAAAAATTCTTTTTGTTACTTTTATGTTGCTGAAATAGGCTACCATTACAAAAAGTAATTTACAAAGAGTCTTTTGAGGGCTTATATTTTCAGAGGGATATAGTCCTCATGGCAACAAATGTAAAA
Source organism: Apodemus sylvaticus (assembly GCF_947179515.1). Lineage (NCBI taxonomy): Eukaryota > Metazoa > Chordata > Mammalia > Rodentia > Muridae > Apodemus > Apodemus sylvaticus. The sequence continues at coordinate 142,664,339 of NC_067495.1, read as the reverse complement.
CATTGCAGCAGGAGCAGAAAGTGGGCAGAATACCTTTTTAGTCACACAATGGTAACAGAAAATGAGAGTTCAATAACTAAAGTAAGGCTATAAAGTTGTTTTTTATTAATTATATATTTTTATTTTCTATATTCTTCGTTTACATACCAAATGATTTCCCCTTTCCCAGTTCCCCCCTCTCCATATGTCCCATAAACCTTCTTCTCTCCACTCATTCTCCAATCACCTCTCTCCTTTTTCTCTGTCCTGATACTCCCCTCCAACGCTAGATCAATCCTTTCCAGGATCAGGACCTTCTCCATACTTCTTCATGGGAGTCATTTGTTATGCGATTTGTGCCTTGGGTATTCAGAGCTTCTGGGCTAATTAATATCCACTTATCAGAGATGGCATTCCATATGTATTCTTTTGTGATTGGGTTACCTCACTTAGGATAATAATTTCCAGATCCAAACATTTGCCTAAATATTTCATGAATTCATTGTTTTTAATTGCTGAGTAGTATTCCATTGTGTAAATATACCACATTTTCTGTATCCATTCCTCCATTAAGGGGGATCTGGGTTCTTTCCAGCTTCTGGCAATTATAAATAGGGCTGCTATGAACATAGTGGAGCATGTATCCTTATTACATGGTGGGGAATCCTCTGGGTATATGCCCAGGAGTGATAATAGCAGGATATTCTGGCAGTGAGGTGCCCAGTTTTCAGAGGAACCGCCAGACTGATTTCCAGAGTGGTTGTACCAATTTGCAACCCCACCAGCAGTGGAGGAGTGTTCCTCTTTGTACACATCCTCGCCAACACCTGCTGTCTCCTGAGTTTTTGACCTTAGCCATTCTGACTGGTGTGAGGTGAAATCTCAGGGTTGTTTTGATTTGCATTTCCCTAATGACTAATGATGTTGAACATTTATTAAGGTGCTTATTGGCCATCTAAATTTCTTCAGGTAAAAATTTTTTACTTAGATCTGTACCCCATTTTTAATAGGGTTATTTGGTTCCCTGGGGTCTAACTTCTTGAGTTCTTTGTATATATTGGATATTAGCCCTCTATCAGATGTAGGGTTGGTGAACATCTTTTTCCAATTTGTTGGTTGCTGATTTGTCCTTTTGACAGTGTCCTTTGCCTTACTGAAATATTGTAATTTTATGAGGTCCCATTTGTTAATTCTTGATCTTAGAGCATAAGCTATTGCTGTTCTGTTCACGAACTTCCCCCCGTGCCCATGTCCTCAAGGGTTTTCCCCAGTTTCTTTTCTATTAGTTTCAGTGTGTCTGGTTTTATGTGGAGGTGCTTGATCCATTTGGAGTTGAGCTTAGTACAAGGAGACAAGGATGGATCAATTCGTATTCTTCTGCATGCTGACCTCCAGTTGAACCAGCACCATTTATTGAAAAGGCTATCTTTTTTCCACTGGATGTTTTCAGCTCCTTTGTAGAAGATCAAGTGACCATAGGTGTGTAGGTTGATTTCTGGATCTTCAATTCTATTCCACTGGTCCACTTGCCTGTCACTGTGCCAATACAATGTAGTTTTTAACACTATTGTTCTGTAGTATTGCTTGAGGTCTGGGATCCTGATTCCCCCAGAAGTTCTTTTACTGTTGAGAATAGTTTTAGCTATCCTGGGTATTTTGTTATTCCAGATGAATTTGAGAATTGCTTTTTCTAACTCTGTGAAGAAATGAGTTGGGATTTTGATGGGTATTGCATTGAATCTGTATATTGCTTTTGGCAAAATGGCCATTTTAACTATATTGATTCTACTGATCCATGAGCATGGGAGGTTTTTCCATTTTCTGAGGTCTTCTTCGATTTCCTTCTTCAGGGACCTGAAGTTCTTGTCCTATAGATCTTTCACTTGTTTGGTTAGAGTCATACCAAGATACTTTATATTGTTTGTGGCTATTGTGAAGGGTGTCATTTGCCTAACTTCCTTCTCAGCCTGCTTATCCTTTGAGTATAGGAAGGCAACTGATTTGATTGAGTTGATTTTATAACCAGCCACTTTGCTGAAGCTGTTTATCATCTGTAGGAGTTTTCTGGTGGAGTTTTTTGGGTCACTTAAGTGTACTATCATATCATCTACAAATAATGATAATTTGACTTCTTCTTTTCCAGTTTGTATCCGCTTGACCTCCTTATGTTGTCTAATTGCTCTAGCTAGAACTTCAAGTACTATATTGAAAAGATATTGAGAGAGAGGGCAGCCTTGTCTAGTCCCTGATTTTATTGGGATTGCTTCAAGTTTCTCTCCATTTAGTTTGTTGTTGGCTACTGGTTTTCTGTATATTGTACTATGTTTAGGTATGGGCCTTGAATTCCTGTCCTTTCTAAGACTTTTAGCATGAAAGGATGCTGAATTTTGTCAAATGCATTTTCAGCATCTAATAAAATGATCATATGATTTTTTACTTTGAATTTGTTTATGTAGTGGATTGCACTGAAGGATTTCCTTATATTGAACCATCCCTGGAATGAAGCCTACTTGATCATGGTGGATGATCGTTTTGATAAGTTTTTTGATTCGGTTGGCAAGAATTTTATTAAGTATTTTTGCATTGATATTCATAAAGGAAATTGGCCTGATGTTCTCTTTGTTGGATCTTTGTGTGGTTTTGGTATCAGCGTAATTGTGGCTTCATAGAAAGAGTTGGGTAGTGTTCCTTCTATTTCTATTTTGTGGAATATTTTGAAGAGTATTGGTGTTAGGTCTTCTATGAAGGTCTGATAGAATTCTGCACTGACGCTATCTGGTCCAGTGGTTTTTTTGGTTGGGAGACTTTCTATGACCCCTTTTATTTCTTTAGGGGTTATGGGAATGTTTAGATGATCTATTTGATCCTGATTTAGTTTTGGTGTTGGGTATCTGTCTAGGAAACTGTCCATTTCCTCCAGATTCTCCAGTTGTGTTGAGAATAGGCTTTGGTAGTAGGATCTAATGATTTTTAGAATTTCCTCAGTTTCTGTTATTATATCTCCCTTTTCATTTCTAATTTTGTTAATTTGGATAACTGTCTCTGTGCCCTTTGGTTAGTCTGGCTAAGGGTTTATCTATCATGTTGATTTTCTCAACGAACCAGCTCCTGGTTTTGTTGATTCTTTGTATGATTCTCTTTGTTTCTACTTGATTGTTTTCAGCCCTGAGTTTGATGATTTCCTGCCTTCTACTTCTCCTGGGTGAAATAGCTTCTTTTTGTTCCAGGGCTTTCAGGTGTGTCATTATGCTGCTAGGGTATGCTCTCTCCATTTTCTTTTCGGAGGCACTCAGGGCTATGAGTTTTCCTCTTAGCACTGCTTTCTTTGTGTCCCATAGATTTGGGTATGTTGTGTCTTCATTTTCATTAAATTCTAAAAAGTCTTTAATTTTTTTCTTTATTTCTTCATTGACCAAGGTATCATTGAGTAGAATATTGTTCAGTTTCCATGTGTATATGGGCTTTCTGTTGTTTTTGTTGCTATTGAAGACCACTTTTACTCCATAGTGATCTGATAGAAGGTATGGGATTAGTTCGATCTTATTATATTTGTTGAGGTCTGTCTTGTGACCAATTATATGGTCGATTTTGGAGAAGGTACCATGAGGTGCTGAGAAAAAGGTATATTCTTTTGCTTTAGGATAAAATGTTCTATATATATATCTGTTAAATCTAATTGGTCCAAAGCTTCAATTAGTTTCACCATGTCCCTATTCAGTTTCTGTTTTCCTGATTGGTCCATTGAGGATATTGCAGTGTTGAAGTCACCCACAATTATTGTGTTAGGTGCAATGTGTGCTTTGAGCTTTAGTAAAGTTTCTTTTATGAATGAGGGTGCCCTTGCATTTGGAGCATAGATGTTCAGGATTGAGAATTCTTCTTGTTGTATTTTTTCTTTGACCAACAAGAGGTGTCCCTCAGAGTCTCTTTTGATGACTTTGGGTTGAACTTCAATTTTATCTGATATTAGAATGGCTACTCCAACTTGTTTCCTGAGACAATTTCCTTGTAAAATTGTCTTCCAGCTTTTTACTCTAAGGGAGTGTTTGTCTTTGACACTGAGGTGTGTTTCCTGTATGCAGCAAAATGTAGGGTCCTGTTTATGTATCCAGTCTGTTTGTCTATGTCTTTTTATTGGGGCATTGAGCCCATTGATGTTAAGAGATATTAAATAATAGTGATTATTACTTCCTGTTATTTTGATGTTATTTTTTAAATTTGATTGGTTATCTTCTTTTGGCTTTGATGAAAGAAGGTTACTTTCTTGCATTTTCCAGGGTGTAGTTTCCCTCCTTTTATTGGTGTTTTCCTCCTATTATCCTTTGTGGGGCTGGGTTTGTGGAAAGATATTGGGTAAATTTGGTTTTGTCATGGAATATCTTTATTTCTCCATCTATGGTGATTGATAGTTTTTCTGAGTATAGTAGTTTTGGCTGGCATTTGTGTTCTCTTAGACTCTGCATGAGATCTGACCAGGATCTTCTAGCCTTCATAGTCTCAGGTGAAAAGTCTGCTGTGATTCTGATAGGTCTTCCTTTACTTGTTACTTGGCCTTTTTCTCTTACTGCATTTAATATTCTTTCTTTGTTTAGTATATTTGGTGTTTTGATTATTATGTGACGGGAAGTATTTCTGTTCTGGTCCAGTCTGTTTGGAGTTCTGTAGGCTTCTTGTATATTCATGGGCATCTCTCTCTTTAAGTTAGGGTAGTTTTCTTCCATAATTTTATTGAAGATATTTGCTGGCCCTTTAAGTTGTAAATCTTCACTCTCATCTATGCCTGTAATCCTTAGGTTTGGTCTTCTCATTGTGTCCTGGATTTCCTGGGTGTTTTGGGTTACAAGCTTTTTGCATTTTGCATTTTCTTTAACTGTTGATTCCATGGTTTCTATGGTATCTTCAGCATCTGAGCTTCTTTCTCATATATTTCCTCCAGCAAAGCTCTACTTCCTAGAGGTTATATAATCTCCCCAAACAATACCACTAATTTTGGAACAATTGTTCAAATACATGAGCCCATGAAGACCATCATCATTTAGATCATCACATTCAGTCCCCTGGTTTCCATGTGCTCAGTAGTATCTCATGATGCAAAATATATATAGACCAACTTCCATATTTACCATAGTCTTTAAACCTGTCATCAGTGTTCAAAATCCAATGTTTCCTCTAAGACTCTCTTATTACCTACTCCCTCTAAAATCAAAATGTAAATTAAATATATATTTTCAAAATAGTATAGCGAGAAATATAAATTTCCAGTCCAAAAGGGAAGAATGTGGTGACATCGAGGAAATAACAGACCAAAGTAGGACTGAAACCTAGAAGTATAAAGCAAATGATATAGTTCCACTCAATCACTTTTCTTGTTGAAAGTTCCAAAGATTTTCACATGTCAGGGCTTAGATCACTGTTTTACTCCAGCTTTGCTGCTTGTGTCATATATCTTTCTCTTGGGTTCATTCTTTTCCCTGTGTATAGTCCCTTTTCTGTGGCAAACATCTCATGGCTCTGATATCTCCAACATATTGGGATTTCTATCACATCCCAAGCTTCACTTTCATACTTTCACGTAATGAATTGTCTTTCAAATCCCCCTTCCTGGGATTTTGACCCTACCATGTATTACCTGGACTAAGCATTTTCCCTAAAGCACAGTAGAAGAATCTAAAACTGTCCCAATCTTGCATGTTCATACCCTCAAAGTTAATATCACATAGATGACACTGTTAAGTTTAGCTGCCAGGCTGGGATTCACCCTTAACCTCTTGGACCGCAATAGTAGTAGCTTTTGTATGTAATTGCTTTTTAGGGACAGGAAATCCCTTAGGTTTTTTTCCTTTAAAATTGACGCTTTAGCTGAGTTGGGTCTTGCCCTGAAGACACACTTTATTCTTTTCATTACAGAGCCAAAGTATTCAACTCTTTAACAATTGTTGCCTCCTTCCTTTTTAGTAAATGACTTGGCTTCAACATTAAGATTGCTATTTGTCATCTCCAGTCATTCAAAATTTTCATAACTGTTTTTATTTTAGAACTCTATACTATGCATAATCGTAATCAGAAATAATCATTTCATAGACTTGAATTTATTCTGTCTTAATATTTCTTCAACCAAAGAAATGCTCCATAGTTTTTGATTCAGCCTCAGGCAAGTTCTCAGTATATGGGCAGAATGCAAGTAAATCATATTCCCAACTCTTGTAGGAATGGCTTTTAGCCATCTTGTTAATAAAATCATTTTTCCCCTTTGAAAATTCCACTGTCTGCTTTACTTTTAGCACAACTGTATTCTAGGCTTCCATTAATATCTTCTTATAGCACTCAACCACTTTTCTTGTGCAAAGTTCCAAAGACTGTCACATTTCTACAAACAGACAGACAGACAAACAGAAAAACAATAACAACAAAACAAAAACCATGGTCAGGTTCATTATAGCAAGAACCCTATTCTTCATATCAATTTAAGAGTTAGTTTCTTTTTTCTTGCTGTGATAAAATATCATAACCCAAAACAACATTAAAAAGAGTTTATTTTTGTTTATGATTTTACAAGTAAAGAGTCTGCTGGTGGGAAGGAGAACATCACCATGTTTCCTGGAGCAGGAAACTAATCATTTTCATTCACATATATGAATTGGGGATGGATGTATAAGAAGTTGTGTGAGACTCTCAAACATCTACTCTCCCCCCTCCCCCCCCCCCCCCGAGTTACTGCTCTTACTTAAATATACCATTGCCTCTCATTGAGTGATAAAAGTTATGAATATTTGATATCTGTGAATAATCTTGCCTAAACAAAAGCAAAGCAAAAAAACAATGAAAACTGGTATGATTATCTTCTAATCATATTTTAAGATTTTAAAATCAAATCTAAGAACAAAATCAGGAATATACTGGTATGGCTTTTACTAATACAGTGTACAGAAAAATACAAATATTTACTAATAATATAGAGAATTTTTAAGAGTAAAGGAAGATAATCAACACAAATTTATTAGGCACAATTTTTATGAAAATTATCTATATTAATGCTTTTCATATATATATATATATGCATAACGTGCATGTCTGGTGCTCACAGAGACTAGAAGTAGGCAACAGCTCCTCTGAAACTAGAATTACAGATGTTTGTGAGCCACTTTATGTATGCTAATAATCAAACCTGGTGTCTATGAAAGAACAGCAAATGCTCTTAACCACTGAACCATGCATTTCTGGATAATAATGGTTATCAACAGTGCAATACCTGAAACACTTGTTTTTATCATTATGATCCAATACAAAAATTCACCTAAATCTTTTTATAAGCCAATTTTCTCTTTCAAAAAATTTAACAAAAGCAAAGATAGTAAAGCATATTTATTTTGTAAGTATCTGGTTAAAAAAAATCAACCAAACATCAACTGGTAAGCTATATTGATAAATTCCAAAATAATTTTATAAAGATAGCAAAGACTTGGTGGTAAGTACAAAAATAGGATAATTTGAGAATAAGGTTATGTAGAAGCAAGACACACAGCAGGAAGTTTGGTGCTAGCTGCAATGGTACTTTCTATAGCATACTTGAGGACTAGCAAACCAAGCACAATACAAAATTGTCTAGAGATATAAAGTGGATTTAGGGTTCCTGTTCAGTATATAATACTCTTAAATTTATTTGTACATTCTTGCAAAACATGTCAGGAATATTAGTGCAGAATTATTAGGAAAAGACAAAAATGTACATTTCATAAAGACTTGATACAGATCCTTAAGATTGAACCCTCAAAACAATCAATAACAATACATAGTCTAAACTATACTCTCATAGGCATGTTAATACACATTAGTTACAAATTCAAATGTACTAGATAATTATAATTTTTACCCTTATTTTCCTTCTAAAAAATCTTGCTAATTATAAAGTGGCAGGGCTGAAATCTCTATGAAACATGTATGAAAAAACACAGGGCCTATATTTGTTTCACTACCGAATATTTTCTGTCAGTAGTCATCTAATACAGACTAAGGCTAGAAGGTGACCTTCCTGGAGGTGGCCCACCTTTTTTCATTGACTAAGATATCTGAGCTCCTAGGCAAGATACCAAAAGACTTCATCTCAGGATTGCTTCTTACAACTGATATGCCTTTCTTGTCAATATAAAATTAATATAATAATCCCTGGGCATTAGCCTATCCTATTGAGCAGATTTCCTGAAGATCAGCACAAAGATACACTTTTATGAATTATTGCTTTTTTAGATGAATCAGTGATTCTATACAAAAATCTTTCATAATTACACTAAAAAGAGAAATAGGCTTGGGACAGATTTGTGTTCAAGGAAAAAAACTTAGGTCCCAGGATGAAGCCACAGGTGTATATTGTGATAAACAATGCCATCTAAAAACTCTTACTTAGAACTTATAATGAACATATAAAATGAAACACTGCTTTGAACTTCTTATTGATGTTCTTCTGTAACTCCCATTTTGTGTAATATTTTATCTATGAGCTAATTTTCTAAAGAACTTTTGTCCAAGAAGGCATAAAAAGAAATAAAGGTGGTGTGGGGTGGTGGCTTCCAGGGCTCTGAGCCACACATCCATCCATCCATCCATCCATCCATCCATCCATCTGCCCAAATGTAGTGGTGCATCCATTTTCTGCTTCATCTAGTGTGTATGTGTTTGTGTGAGTGACTTGTTCTTTCCTCTCTGATTCACAAGGAATTAACTAACCAGGCTTTTGAAAGGTTCCTGGCAGACTACCCAGAAAAAGGAGCACTAGCAATAAATCCTCTACTGAATTCCTGCTGCTAAACAGCATGTGTTAATCTCCAGATATTAGGACTTATTTAAGCACTAGTAAGAGTTAACTTTTTAGCACAGAAGAGTAATAAAGTGTTAAGGTTCCCCAGAGCTTAATGAAGCACAAAATCATAATAAAGAATTAATAAAGAGTTAAGTTTTCAGTGTTTAATGAAGCACAGAACAATAATCAAGTTATAAAAGATATAGCATTTAATAAAGTACAGAAATTTATAAGATAAAAACAAAGCACAGAAAGATAAAGAAAAAAGAAGCCACAGAGTTAAAGAGAAAAGAAGCTATCAGTTTTCAGACAGAGAATAAACAAGAGACTTAATCCTCCAGAAGACATCAGATAATAGCATCCAGTACAGTTACAGAACGTTACAAGGCCAGACTCATCAGTCTTCTGGTCCTTGTCCAACTCTGTTTCCCCTCCTCACCTTGTTTCCCTAAGGCTAGTCAGGACCCAAGTAGCTTTCTGTCTAACTGTTTTTATTTTAAAATAAATTCTTTTAACTAATCCAAAATGTCAAGCATTTAAATGAACTACTCTTTTTGAGTTTCAAAGTAAATATACGTGAATGGTGCTATGATTTTACCATTTTTATTATCTAGAATTCTTACTGTTCAGTTCCATAGTCAGGCACTTAGGTAATCTTGTTGATTAATTGCTTTTTAAAAATTTAAATACTTTAATAACATGCTATAATTTCTAGCATGCATATTTGTTCATACACACATAGAAAAGATCAAGAGAAATAATCTTATAGAAAGCATCAATACTTATGCTTGACATAAACTTTTTAATTAATATGCAGAATAAAATAGCAAAATTAGAAGCAAATCTAAATTAGTCTTAATGTTTTCTAATCAATGTGTTTAATGTTATAATTAACTAAAGGTTAGAGATTAAAGTTCCCCAGTCCTCTTGGCTGTCTTATTAAGCCATACACTTGATGGTGTTACCACTCTAGTCAGGTGTTTGTATCATGAAGATATATATGTACATGTTTTTATTAAAACAGAACAAAATTAGAGAAGCACACTTTGGTGTTACTGGTTGGGCTATTCTCCCTATTGTTTATTCTCCTTTCTCTTTGATTTGTAGCCTTATTTTCTCTAACACCTGAATTTTTGGCTTCTACTAAGACTCAACGTTGAAAATGATCTATAATTACAACATAAAAGAATTCCAACACACAAAGCTCCCTTTAAATTGACTGGATCATTCCATACAAAGTCAGACTGTCAGCCAATATAAAACTACCACTAAACACAGTCAATCTGTGAATAAACAGAAATTCAAATCAGGAATCCAGGTTATGAGTCAGTATGTTGTTTCAGTGTTGATTCTTTTTGCTTCTTATTTTTGTAGACTTTATCTTTACTCCAGGTATTACCTACTAATTTATGCTTTTATATGAGCTGAACAATACAATGTTTTGTTTTATCACATATTCCCAAAGTATAATTTTATATAGCTTTATAAAATGTTATAGAATAAAGATTTATGGATACATATAGAGTGTTTAATCAAATCATTGTGCATATATCTATGACCTCAAATGCTATTAAACATATTTACATTTATTCTTTTATTAATATTCAAGAATGTATTATTAACAATAGGTATATTTTGTTATGTTATATAATTTACTTTTCTAAAGAAAATGAAGTATTTGTTCAGTATTTTACCATTCCTTTCAACCTCAGTTCTTGTTAACTACTATTCTACACTCTGATTTCATGAAGTCAATTGTTTTAAAATATACATATAAGTGAGAATCTACAATATCTATCTTATGGTTCCTGGCTTATTTCATTTACTATAATGTCCTTTGAATTAATCTGTGTTGCTAAGTGACTTGCATTCACTCTTCTTTATGGTTGAAAAATAATGCATTGTATATATATCCATTTTCTTTACTCATTCATGGGTAAAGTGCTTGAGCTAATCTTTTCAGTTGGCACCCAGATGCAGCTTTTCTATAATCACCATTCTAATTAATATTCTGACCAACAATGTGTAAGTATTCTCTTTTCTCAATACCCACTTGAACACTGAGTATAAGTGGAAGGTACTCTCATTATGGTTTTCTTTTTCATGTGTCTTTACTGGGAAATTTTAAATCAGATCCACTCTTGTTTTAAATGGTTGATTTGCTGGTGTTGGAGTATTTTAGATATTAACTCCAAGTCAGATGTATAGATCGAAAATATTTTCTACCACTCTATAGTTGTCATCTCATTTTTTGGTTGTTTAGTGTGCTGAATTGAAGATTTTTTTTTTATTTTCTTCACTCTCATTTGTCTGATTCCTCTTTTTATTTGTGCTTTTGATATTTTATTATAAAAAGATTGCCTCAAATTCAGATCATGTAGTATTTTCAGTATACTTTTCTGCATGGGTTTTTCAGATTTCATTTCAAATTTAACTCTTTAATACAATTTGAATTGTATTTCTGCATTTTATAAGTTTTCTATTTTCTTGAAGAGTTTCAACCACATTTTGATTGGGAATACATTTAATCTGTGCAACATTTTTGAGTAGTATGGATATCTTACAATATTCATCATTATAGCCCATAAACATAGAACAGTAAACATAGAAAATTATTTTTTAATAATTGTGACAGTAATTGTAAATGGAATTATTGCCTATATTTAATTTTAATGCTTCATTGATACTGTTTGAAAATATTTTTGATACTGTATGAATGCTACTATATTTGATTATTCTATCTTATTTTTAAATTGCAAGTTTCTTTTTTTCCTAGTTAAATATTTTCTTGTTTCCATTTTATAACTTTGCTTTATTTCTGAGAATTCAATACATGCATAAAGTGAAATGTTCCCATATATGCCCAGTTTTCCCCTCCAAGCTTTATCCATAATATCCCTAGTTATATGCCCTCCTATCTTCATGCATTCTTAAAAAAAACAAAAGGCAAAAGCCCCAAACTCCAAGGATAACCTAGAAATTTCCATATGTGCAAGAATGTAAAACAATCTATCAAACTATAAAATTCTACGTTTTCTGAAACAAACAAACAAAAACAAACAAAACCCCCTTTCTCTTAATTAGTTTTGTTATATTTTCTTTACTTACATTTCAAAAGTTATCCCCTTTCTTTATTTCCCCTCTGAAAACCCCCTATCTCATCCCCCTTCTCCCTGCTCACTAATCCACCCACTCCTGCTTCCCTGACTTGGCATTCCCTATACTGGGGCACTGAACCTTCTCAGGATCAAGGGCCTTTCCTCCCTTTGATGATCAACAAGGCCATTCTCTGCTACATATGCAACTGGAGCCATGGGTCCCTCCATGTGTACTCTTTGGTTGGTGGTTTAGTCTCTGGGAGCTCTGCGGGTACTGGTTGGTTCATATTGTTGTTCCTCCTATGGCTCTGCAAACCCCTTCAAGTCCTTTGGTCCATTCTCTAGCTCTTCCATTGGGGACCCTGTGCTCAGTTAAATGGCTGACTGAGAGTGTTCCCCTCTGTATTTGTCATGCAGAGCCTCCCATGTGTCAGTTATAGCAGGCTCCAGTCAGCAAGCACTTGCTGGCATTCACAATAGTGTCTGGGTTTGGTGACTATATGGGATGGATCCCTAGGTGGGGCAGTCTCCGGATGGTATTTCATTAGTCTCTGCTCTACTCTTTGTTTCTGTATCTCCTCCTGTAGGTATTTTGTTTCCCTATCTAAAAGGACCAAAGTATCCATTCTTGAAAACGAAAGGTCCAGTAGTTTGAATGATTGAAGAGTATGACCTAGTCAACTACAGTAAATAATAAAGGTACTATTGCATATTTCTAATGAGTATAAATGCAGTTGCTTGTGTACTAAGGAAAGGATGATGTAAAATTGGCTGAATAGATATTAAAGAAAATGAGCTGTAAGTACAACTGCAATTCAAATGTTTTTCTTCTTAAAGCCATATCTACTTTCTGAGTTTTTACTCCTTTTGTTTTTGTGACATGAAATCAATCTTAAGTATAAGCTAGCAGTATATAAAATTGAAAACCCATTAGTAATTATATCCTTGATTGTTTTACTATCAATCAGTAAGAAAATTAAAAGTGCTTAGCATTAATTACCTGATCTAAAAAAAAGAAAAACAATGAAAAACTAAAATCTCATCCAAATGTAATAGTGATAATTTCCGTGTGTAGGCTATTCAAGAACTTATTCACATGTTCTGTGATTATACTTTTATTTTATCTTACTGATGATTATTTCTCTCTGGGGCACCATGATTCACAGGATAAAGTTCAATGTGGCAGCACTATTGCACAAAGAGGGTGAATATGAGAGGTAAAATCAGGTCAATTAAGCATATGTAATCTTTGAACAAGTTAAATGCGTTCATAACAGAATGCTTGGTTAGTATAAACCATATGCGCCTAATTCATGTGACAATGATTTTATGTCATGTTGAATCCTATCCATGTTGTGTTGAATGTTATTAAAATCAGTAGAAGTTAAGCTATAGGCAAAAATGATAATAGCCTTATAGCTTTTGGCTATAAAGGATTATACATTAATAAGTCTGTAAGCTTTATTCTTGTATGTGACAGAGCCATATTTCTGGGCAAATGAGATGACTGATAATAGCCTGTTTTGAGTGCCTCTCAGGTTTTTTTGAGCAGTACTTACAGACAGAGTTATCTCACATTCAAGATTAAGAATTTTATTTAGTAACCCCACAATGCTCTAAGCAGCATTATCTAGCTGTGCATGGTAAATCCCTCCAATCTTACTTTTGTATATATTTTTTTTTAAAAATTTGAATTGTACTATAGTAGTTTTTTACCTCTTTTCATACACACTTCCTTTAGTTTTTTCTCCTTATCTTCACACTTTGTTTCTCTCATCCTCTATTTCCATGCTTAAATTTTTGTAGCTCTAGTATCCTTCCCTTCCCTTTTATCTATGTTCTACTTTCCCCCCCTTAAGGTTGCAACCACTATATAATTTTCCCCTTGTTAGTTTCTGGGATTCTACACGTATTCCTTGTTAAACATAACTAAGTCATCAAAATTTGGATCACCCCCTCAAAGTAGGCATGAAACACTTTCATTCTGAGACTAGGTCATAGGTCATTTGCATATATGTTCATTTACTTACAGGTTTAATAATTTTGTTTTTCTTTAGATCTGAATAAAATTCCATCATTCCATTGTATATATGGACCACATTGTCATTATGCATTCACTAGTTGATAGGCACCTAGGCTGTTTTTGATTCCTAGCTATTGTGGCTAGAGAAGTATGAACATAGGTGGACAAGTATCTCTGTAATAGGAAGAAAAGTCCTTTAGGTATGTGCCTAGCAGTGACAGAGTTATGACACGTGGTAGAACTATTTCTACCCTTGGTTTTTGAGAAACCCCCAGAATGAGTTCCAATGTGGCTATACTAGTTTGTTCTTCCACCAACAGTGGTTAAATGTTCCCTTTTCTGTATATCTAAGCCAGCGCTTGTTGTTACTTGTAATCTTCATGTTGACTGGGATTATGTGGAATCTTTTCTAATGGTTTATTTATTCATTTATTTGCAATTTTATAATTTGTAAATGAGTGAGTACAGATTTTTTATTCGATATATTTTTTATTTACATTTCAAATGATTTCCCTTTTTCTGGCCCCCCACTCCCCGAAAGTCACATAAGCCCCATTCCCTCCCCCTGTTCTCCCACCCACCCCTTCCCACTTCCCTGTTCTGGTTTTGCCCTATACTGCTACACTGAGTCTTTCCAGAACCAGGGCCCACTCCTTCATTCTTCTTGTACATCATTTGATGTGTGAATTATGTTTTGGGTATTCCAGTTTTCTAGGTTAATATCCACTTATTAGTGAGTGCATACCATGATTGATCTTTTGAGACTGGATTACCTCACTTAGGATGATGTTCTCGAGCTCCATCTATTTGTCTAAGAATTTCATGAATTCATTGTTTCTAATGGCTGAATAATACTCCATTGTGTAAATATACCACATTTTTTGCATCCATTCGTCTGTTGAGGGATACCTGGGTTCTTTCCAGCTTCTGGCTATTATAAATAGGGCTGCTATGAATATAGTGGAGCACGTATCCTTATTACATGCTGGGGAATCCTCTGGGTATATGCCCAGGAGTGGTATAGCAGGATCCTCCGGAAGTGATTTGCCCAGTGGTTGTACCAATTTGCAACCCCACCTGCAGTGGAGGAATGTTGTTCTTTCTCCACATCCTTGCCAACACTTGCTGTCTCCTGAATTTTTAATCTTAGCCATTCTAACTGGTGTAAGGTGAAAATCTCAGGGTTGTTTTGATTTGCATTTCCCTAATGACTAATGAAGTTGAGCATTTTTTAAGATGCCTCTCAGCCATCCGAAGTTCTTCAGGTGAGAATTCCCTGTTTAACTCTTTACCCCATTTTTTAATAGGGTTGTTCGGTTTTCTGGAGTCTAACTTCTTGAGTTCTTTATATATATTGGATATTAGCCCTCTATCTGATGTAGGATTGGTGAAGATCTTTTCCCAATTTGTTGGTTGCCGATTTGTCCTCTTGATGGTGTCCTTTGCCTTACAGAAACTTTGTAATTTTATGAGGTCCCATTTGTCAATTCTTGCTCTTAGAGCATACGCTATTGGTGTTCTGTTCAGAAACTTTCTCCCTGTACCGATGTCCTCAAGGGTCTTCCCCAGTTTCTTTTCTATTAGCTTCAGAGTGTCTGGCTTTATGTGGAGGTCCTTGATCCATTTGGAGTTGAGCTTAGTACAAGGAGACAAGGATGGATCAATTTGCATTCTTCTGCATGCTGACCTCCAGTTGAACCAGCACCATTTGTTGAAAAGGTTATCTTTTTTCCATTGGATGTTTTCAGCCTCTTTGTCAAGGATCAAGTGGCCAGAGGTGTGTGGGTTCATTTCTGGATCTTCAATCCTGTTCCATTGATCCTCCTGCCTGTCACTGTACCAATACCATGCAGTTTTTAACACTATTGCTCTGTAGTATTGCTTGAGGTCAGTGAGTACAGATTTGTATTCTCTATTTCACTTTTGCAGTGTTTTCTGTTTTCTTCTATCTTTGTGCTTGAGTCCAACTCTTTGCCTGTCTGAATATTGTCTAAAGAATCTGTCCCTGGTTTTGTGTCACCAGCAAAGAGCTTTGTTCCCTGTTTTGTTAAACACAAACAGATTCATATGGGAATGAATGAGTGATACTTTACAGAAGTCTTTTAGAATTCTACAAGGAATTAACCAAATTAGTGAAAAGACCCCAATTCCCCCCGATAACAAACACTATTATGAATAACATGTTAATCAACAATATAAGTGTATTTGCTTGAACATGTATGATGGATTTTTTTCAAGTTTAAGATCATTCTTTTATTTTTTAAATTGAGCAGATTCCTCTTACATACAATGCATCATGATGACTGTAGATTGCTTTTGGTAGGATGACAATTTTTCCTCTGTTAATCCTACTGATCCAAGAGAATGGTATATCTTTCCATTTTCTGATATCTTCCTCAATGTTTTTCTTCAACTACTTTGATGTTTTTATCATGCAAGTCTTTTGCTTGCTTGGTTAGAGTTACTCCAAGGACTTTCATTTTTTAAAGGTGTTTTGGTGTTTCTTGTTTCCCTGATTTCCTTCTCTTTCCCTTTTTCATTTGTTTATAGGATGACTACTGATTTAGTTTTATTTTTATATTTATTTAATCTTGTACCCAGCTACTTTGCTGAGAGTATCAATCAGGTGTAGGAGTTCCCTGGTGATTTTTTTTAGGATCACTTATATATACTATCATATCATCTGAAGATAATGATAGTTAAACCCGGGCTTGGGCTTGGGTGGTCTGTTGCAGCACTAGGGGCCACCCTGAGGATTGAGTTTGGGTGAACAGAGAGAATGGAAAAGGTCTACTGGCAGTCTACCTACTGGCAGTTGTAGCCTGTGGTTGAGCTGGGAGCTGGGACACAGCAAAAACATTGGAGAAGGAAGAGGAGTAGGGGTATTCCTATGGGATTCACAGAGAGAGTGGACTGAGAGGGTGGGGGCAGGGGAACATGCAGCAACTGTTGTGTTGCATGACTAGGGAGGACTCTGAGGATTGTGTCTGGAGGAACAGAGAGAGTGCAGAAGTTCCCTGGGAAGTCTGGGAATCTAAAAGTAGTTTTAATCTATAATTTTCCAAAGTCTAAGAATTTAGCACACATTTAGTATAGGTTAGGCCCTGTGTTGTACATTGTTATACAAAGTTCAATGCTCTATAACTCTTCTTTTAGGAAATAGAGTGTGATTATATGAAGGAAGGATCTTGGAGTTGTATTGGTGATAGCTTAATTTTAACATGAGTGCTATATACTCAGACCAGGTTTAACTAGCCACTCAAGTGAGAGCCAGATTAGTAATCATGCATTAAAACAGCCAGGTCAAAGACATCAACTCTTGCATAAGCCTGATCTTTGCCAAAGCTTTATTCTAGGATCTAAGAACCATGAGACCTTCAGCAAGTTAATTAACCTCTCAGAGCAGCCATTTCTGGAACTACTGAAGGGTTTTATGCAGAGGGATAGAGTTATATTTCTACTTCAGAAAGATTGGTTGAGTATCTGCGGAGAAAGTGGTTTGAAACAACAAAACAGAAGCAGGAACTGAGATGAGAGACCAGAGCTTTGTTGAGGACTGGATGTTTTCAAATGCAAGCTCTTTTATATGCATTCCCAGCATCTGGCAATGCTGGTGCTGACAATGATTCACCATATACAGTACTTACTTCAGGTTTGGCATGTGGCCAAAGAGCAGTGAGGAACTCTACCCCTCCTCCCTGGGAGCACACAGAGCCCATTCAGTATCCTTCCTTTAGACTATACTGGGCTTCTTGCCCTCCAATCCCCAGGCCTCACCAGCCCTGGGGAAATGACAGGTCCTGGGAATCAGAGAGACAGTGCCCTTCCTCATCATGCTCAGCTGCCCTCCTGGCTGGGAGGTCATGGATTGTCCTGGAGGCAGCACAGCTTTCAGTCTATTTGCTCGGAGATTCTCATGGATGTAAACTTTCTTCCCCTTGCCTACCAAAAGGGCACACACAGCCTATATTTCTGCTGCAACGAAGCTAAGATGTAAAGGCACAATACCTTTGAGCTCCCTGACTGTAAAAGGGCTTGTCCAGGGAGATTTCTTTTTAAAGCAATCCATGATATTTGTTGGTGTTGTTATTGACGAGAGTGTTTATTGTTTTTATTTGGATATCTCTTCAATAAACCACTATGATACAATACAGACAAGGTGTAGAAAATAAATAAACTGTATCTTTCCTTAAATCAGTTTCCTCAATGTATTTGGCATCGTGCCCTTTTACTGTATATCTACTAAATTATGCAGAAATTATTTGGAGAAATTCTATTATAATCAATCTGGTATGGTAGGGAGTATTTGGGAAGTGCAGTGTAATGAAGAAAGGTGTGGTTTCAGAGTTATCCTTGTACTTTATGACCTGGGTTACTAGACAGGTTAGCTAACCTTTTTGAGTCTTTATTTCTTTGTCTTTAAAACCAAGTTAGCACTTGAATATATTCCTCAGGATTACCAGAAATGAAGTAGGAAATTCTTTTATTATATAAAAAGTAATTATAGGACAGGAGAGATGGCTCAGTGCATGCACATGCAACTTCATATAACCACATGCATATGTGAATGTTTATGTACACAAACACAAGTATGTAACATTATGTTAAATATTTGAGTTTCTAACATTGGTCTGTAACTGTTGTTTGTTCATCATTGCTTCTGCTTCTCACCTGAGTAAAAAAAAATAAAGTATAAAGAGATACTGAAAAATAGGAGGAACGCTATGAAGCTGAGTCCTTGCTTGCCTATATTTCTCCATCTGCTAGCTACTACTTGAAAACACATGACGGATGGATAGATGTATGTGTAGATGTATAGATAGAACCCAGAGTTCTGTTTGTGTTCTTGTGATAAATTATCCTTTTCAATACAGCATTCCTTTCTCTATCTGAAGAATTCTATTTTGCATCAACTACTTCATCTTTCCTGCCAGTGATACTTAGCTTATGCCACTATTGCCTCTCTGTCAGTCTGAGTTTTCCAATCTTTTGACATCCTTTATGAACTTAAACAAGTCCCTTATCCATAAATGACTCTATTAAAGGAGCTTGAATGCACAGTGTGGATACCCAGAGCTGTCAGCTATGTTCTCTAGGTACTGCTCAGCAGCCGCTGCCTCACCAGCCCTCATCATACTTTTGGAGTTCAAAGGTTAATGCCAAGTTCAGTGAATGGGAGGAGGAAAGTGGGAACAAACGTCAGCAGATGACACTCACTGACATTGATTCCCCTTTCTCAGAAGTGGTATTTTGTTGGTTCTTTTCCCACAGCTGAGCTTGTCATAAAGGAGCTCTGTTCTCTAAGCATTTGCTAATTGCAGTATCACTGGGTTAAGAAAAAAAAGTAAAGAACGTAGAGACGGTAGTCTTAATTCATTTTGATATCTAGTTCTTTCTTGCAAAGTCAGTTTCCAATCATATTTTTGATACACCAAAATTATTAATTCAGTTGTACCAACACTCAAATTTCTAATATTTAAATAAATCTTTATTCTAATTAAGGATAAATTATGTTAGATATATTGGGTTACAGAGCTGCAGAACAGCCAATCTCCTGAATTCTGTCAAAACAGCCTTTTTCTGGAGGGAGGGGTTCTCCTCTAATATCTAGTAGATATCTAGGCCTTTCAGTGAAATTTTTTTGACGACTAATTTTCTACTGAAGCAAATACCAGTTATACTTGCAGTTCACTTTGATCCTTTGATCTGGTGATGAGATGAAAGAGTGAAAGAGGGAGTCTGGGAGTGTGGTAGGGGCAAGCTGAGGAGAAGTTGCTTGGTGGTTTATATAGTTCCTTTCACAGGATTAGGGTGGGAAACCAAAACAAAATAAAACCAAAAAGCCAGCATTGTTTAAAGCTATAATAATTAGGATGCTTCACTTTAGGTGGACTAAATTCTAAAGTGATCCCAGTGGCTCTGAAGAAGTTAGGGGGTCCATTTTATTCTGTGCTTAAGAAGCATTCCCCTGAAGGAGTCCTGCTGATTCTGGAGATTAAGGAAGAACTTCCTGGTGATAATTAATTAATTGTATGCACCACTTTAATTTCAAATGAGTCATTTCAGTTTGGGGATAAATAAAATCCTCTAAGCTGTGAAAGTAAAAGGAAAAGGAATGTTGATGGCCATATCCTTATCTGTGTTCTTAAGCTTATTTCTCTTATTCCTAGTATTCATGTTTCCATGACTGCTACCTCCAGAGCTCAGAAAAGGCCCAGACTGCTTTTTAAAAAATTGTTGTAATTATTTTACTTAATTAACAATCCAGCTTTGCACCCCCAGACCTCCTCCCACAGTTCCTCATCTTAATCTTCCTCCCCACTGTCTCTGAAAGGATGCTTCCCCATCACTAGCCCTCCCAGCTCCCTGGGGCATTTTCTCCCACTGAGGCCAAACTGCTTTTTAAAACCAGGCTTGCATACCCCTTAACTGTTGCCAGAAGACTGACCCCTGGTACAAGTAGTATGTCACTAGAAAAATCTAGTACAAATAATATGACTCAATGCATGTTGTGCATTTCTTTTTATTAAATTCATTATTAGTGTGTGTGTGTGTGTGTGTGTGTGTGTACATGCGTGTGCGCACACGCGCACGCTCACGGCACACACATTCATGCAGTGGCATTCATAGAAAGAACAGAGGACAACTATTGGAAATTGGTTTACTTTTTTCACTGTGGTTTTCAAGGATCAAAATCAGGTCATCTCTTTGAGTAGAGCAGGGATTCCTCTAAAGCTGGTTAAAATTTAGTTGCCCCATATAGTGTTGACTACAGTAAAGGAGTTCAACAGTTTCTGAATGAATTGATTCTAGTGTAGATTTCAATCACAGCAAATCTCTAGGAATGAATAAAGAAGACAGGTAAGTGACAAATACAGAGGTGGGTGCTCACAGCCAACCATTGGACCGAGCACAGGGTCCCCAATGGAGGAGCTAGAGAAAGGTCCCAAGGAGCTGAAGGGGTTTGCAGCCCCACAGGAGGAACAACAATATCAACCAACCAGATCCCCCAGAGCTCCCAGGGAGTAAACCACCAACCACAGAGTACACATGGAGGGACCCATGGCTCCAGCTGCATATGTGGCAGAGCATGGGCTTGTGGGGAATCAGTGAAAAAAGAGGCCATTGGTCCTGAGAAGGCTTGACACCTTTTCAGGGGAATTCAAGGGTGGGTGGGTGGGGGAACACCCTCATAGAAGCAGGTGGAAGGGGGTGGAATAGGGGGTTTCTGGGGGGTCAGGAAAGGGGATAACATTTGAAATATAAATAAGAAAAATATCCAATAGAAAAACAAAACATAAACAAAACAAAACAAAACTTAAAAAAAAAAAAAACACAGGTAAGAAAGAAGTGAAGACAGCTTCCCCCCCCGTAAAGATTTATTTATTTTTCATTTTATGTGCATTGATATTTTGTCTGTATGTATGTCTTTGTGAGGGTGCCTGAATCTCTTGAACAGGAGTTATAGACAATTGTGAGTTGCCATGTAGGTGTTAGGAATTGAAACTGGGTTCTCTGGAAGAGCAATCAGTGTTCTTTACCATTGAGTCATGAGCAGGGTACTGGGAAGAGAGTAGGGCAGGGTGAAGAGGATACTGCAATCTGGATGTAAAGTGAATAAATAAATTAATGGGGACAAAAGAAGTGGAGATGGGACATAAACTTAATCTCTCATAATCTATTTGAAAAACAGCATCTTGAAATGGCACCATTCAATAAATATTGTGGTACTTTTCTTTAAATATCTGTCTGGGTTTATATCATCAACTTCTTTTACATCTAAAAGATCCTATTCTTTTGTATACCTCACCATAAATATAAATCGATACCACCAACATGGTGAAGTCATTGTCCCAAGTTATTATAAGAGAAGGGTATGAGAAAGTTCCTGATGAAGGTCAAGTGGGAACGTAGCTTCGGTCTGATTGTAGTATCTCTTTCAATCCAATCATAAATCCTTCTTTAGTTGTAGTTTTGATTTTGGCACTAGTAACCAAATAAAGACAACAAATGTAATTATGTTAACCTTGTTTTTAACAACACATAAAATGCACATGATTGTGTCTACAAAGTTGACAAGGGTACAATCACAGAAAGGCTTTATTAATTGATTTGCAATATATACATTATGCCCTTGAATGCAAACGCATGTGCATCTGTATATATGTGGGTGCCTCTAACACACACACACACACACACACACACACACACACACACACACACACACGGATAATTAATTGGGTGGTCCTTGCTTGACTGAGAATTCCTAAGGATAGAGGTGGTGGCAGAGACATCATGCAATTGTTTTCTCTTCAGACAAGTGAGCTTTATTTTCATCTGTATGCTAGGGATCATATGATATCACCCTTCTCATACTTTTTGAGGCATTTATAGTGATTTATACAAAAGAGTGGACATCAGAAGTCATGATGTTGGATGTTAACCTGCTAACAATGTTCATTATTATTATAAAGATTTCTGATCCCTGTTTGAAAGTAGAGTTGCGCTGTGGTTTATATGTCATGATATATATCCCTTTAGCAGTGTATGGAACTAACACCCAGTAGCAGAACTAAGGTGAGAATGGAGAGAAGCCAGTTCCAGGTTTCTGCCTTAGGTCATTACATATATCGATAATGTATTTAACTGCTGTGGGTTACCACCACTGTCTGATGCCAGAAAATGAATTCAAACTATTGAAAAGTCTGAGGTATAAATTGTAATCTGATAACAGTCCCTTTTTGTTTAAAGTACTTTATGTACCCCACATCATTCTTAGTTAGTTATATACACTGAACACACCAAATAAGGTTAGCAATATTTTATTATCTAGAATAATGAAGCCCAGAAATTATAAACACTTGACTCATGGTACCTAGTAAACTAGAAAGTGGTAGAGAGTAGAATCTAGCTTTAGTCTTTTTGGTCTTTAAAATACAAGCTATAACATCCCAAGACTCCAAAGTTATCATAACATTAATAATCACTGTTGAAAATTATCACCTGCCCCATTCTTTTATATTTCCAAAGGGACTTAATGTCTATTATGACCTCAAAGAATACTATAAAAATCTCATTCAATGCTATCATGGTTATAAGTAATGTTTCCTCATGTATTTGGAGATTTATTAAAGCACTATTATTAAAATTTCAGAATTAAACAGTTCAAATTTTAATGCTTGATAAGTTACTTTGTTAGATATAACCGTCTCTGCTATAATACCTCTTACAACTAAAATTTTAGTTTTAGTTTTAGAACAGAGAACACTGACAAAATGAGAATTTTTTTGCATTCAAAAACTTGCGTATGCATATTTAATTTTTTGCATGAATTAACATTTTAATTCCTGCTTCATAGATATGTTTAGACTTAAAATATATACGATTTTATTTTTTCTTTTTCTTTCTTTCTTTTTTTTTTTTAGAAAGGGTGAGTTTATTCAGGAGTAAGGCTCTGAGATGATAATTACATCTGTTAAATAATAGTTGCTTTTACAAATGGAGTTATATTTTTTTCATTATTTTTTTATTCGATATATTTTTTATTTACATTTCAAATGATTTCCCCTTTTCTAGCCCCCCACTCCCCGAAAGTCCCATAAGCCCCCTTTTCTCCCCCTGTCCTCCCACCCACCCCTTCCCACTTCCCCGTTCTGGTTTTGCCCTATACTTCTTCACTGAGTCTTTCTAGAACAAGGGGCCACTCCTCCTTTCTTCTTGTACCTCATTTGATGTATGGATTATGTTTGGGGTATTCCAGTTTTCTAGGTTAATATCCACTTATTAGTGAGTGCATACCATGAGTCACCTTTTGAGTCTGGGTTACCTCACTTAGTATGATGTTCTCTAGCTCCATCCATTTGCCTAAGAATTTCATGAATTCATTGTTTGTAATGGCTGAATAGTACTCCATTGTGTAGATATACCACATTTTTTGCATCCACTCTTCTGTTGAGGGATACCTGGGTTCTTTCCAGCATCTGGCAATTATAAATAGGGCTGCTATGAACATAGTAGAGCATGTATCCTTATTACATGGTGGGGAATCCTCTGGGTATATGCCCAGGAGTGGTATAGCAGGATCTTCTGGAAGTGAGGTGCCCAGTTTTTGGAGGAACCGCCAGACTGCTTTCCAGAGTGGTTGTACCAATTTGCAACCCCACCAGCAGTGGAGGAGTGTTCCTCTTTCTTCACATCCTCTCCAATACCTGCTGTCTCCTGAAGTTTTAATCTTAGCCATTCTGACTGGTGTAAGGTGAAATCTCAGGGTTGTTTTGATTTGCATTTCCCTAATGACTAATGAAGTTGAGCATTTTTTAAGATGCTTCTCCGCCATCCGAAGTTTTTCAGGTGAGAATTCCCTGTTTAACTCTGTACCCCATTTTTTAATAGGGTTGTTTGGTTTTCTGGAGTCTAACTTCTTAAGTTCTTTATATATATTGGATATTAGCCCTCTATCTGATGTAGGATTGGTGAAGATCTTTTCCCAATTTGTTGGTTGCCGATTTGTCCTCTTGATGGTGTCCTTTGCCTTACAGAAACTTTGTAATTTTATGAGGTCCCATTTGTCAATTCTAGGTCCCATTTGTCAATTCTTGATCTTAGAGCATACGCTATTGGTGTTCTGTTCAGAAACTTTCTCCCTGTACCGATGTCCTCAAGGGTCTTCCCCAGTTTCTTTTCTATTAGCTTCAGAGTGTCTGGCTTTATGTGAAGGTCCTTGATCCATTTGGATTTGACCTTAGTACAAGGCGATAAAGATGGATCAATTCGCATTCTTCTGCATGCTGACCTCCAGTTGAACCAGCACCATTTGTTGAAAAGGCTATCTTTTTTCCATTGGATGTTTTCAGCCTCTTTGTCGAGGACAAAGTGGCTATAGATGTGTGGGTTCTTTTCTGGATCTTCAATCCTGTTCCATTGATCTGCCTGCCTGTCACTGTACCAATACCATGCAGTTTTTAACACTATTGCTCTGTAGTATTGCTTGAGGTCAGGGATACTGATTCCCCCAGAATTTCTTTTGTTGCTGAGAATAGTTTTAGCTATCCTGGGTTTTTTGTTATTCCAGGACCCTACAATTTGCTGTATACAGGTGACACACCTCAGTGTCAAAGATAAAAGCTACCTTAGAGTAAAAGGCTGGAAGACAATCTTACAAGCCAATGGTCACAGGAAACGAGCAGGAGTAGCCATTCTAATGTCAGATAAAATTGACTTTCAACCTAAAGTCATCAAAAGAGACACAGAAGGACACTTCTTGCTGGTCAAAGGAAAAATCCACCAAGAAGAACTTTCAATTCTGAACATCTATGCGCCAAATGCAAAGGCACCCTCATTCGTAAAAGAAACTTTACTAAAGCTCAAAGCACACATTGCACCTAACACAATAATTGTGGGGGACTTCAACACTCCTCTCTCCTCAATGGACCGATCAGGAAAACAGAAATTATTTTTTCTTTTAAGAATTACTTTTATGACTTGGCTTGGATTTTTGACACTGAAGAGAAATAGCCATGAAAGTGGGTTTTAATTCACTTAGTAATTTATATAAACATATCAATACAGAGATGGAATTAGCAATGCATCCATGTACTATAATAAAGTCTGGAAGAAGGCCCAACAAAACTTACATAGCATATCAAATTAGATTTTGTTACCAATGTGATTCCTAGCATTGCTACATACTAGCTGTGTAATTCTAAACACATTGATTCATCATTAATCATAGTGATCCTTCATTTCTTCATCTATACAGTGGAACTTATAATATCTTCTTCTTAGTGAGATGATATGCTGTGCATCAAGCTTTTCCAGTGGTTGGTGAAAAATGCATTCCCAGTTTCACTGTAAGTTGGAACAATTATTTATTGTAATGATCCCCTAAAAGCAGAAAAGAGGGGGGAAAAGTAGATCTCTTTCAGAGCACAATATAGAAATCACTTTCCTTCATTCTCTGTCTATCTCTGTCTGTCTCTATCTCTGCCTGTGTGTGTGTGTGTGTGTGTGTGTGCTGCAAAAGATGTACAACAGGATAGTTAATGAATAGATCAGTAGCACATTGTTAAAGCATACATGGACAGAAGGTAATTTAAATAGGGCTTTTATAATCACTCAGATCAGATTTTTGACATTGTTGGCCTCTGTTCAGGAACAAAGAGTGTTGCCATAACAGTTGTCATACAAAACAGGCTCAGTCTATATGTGGAACAAAGCAGTCTTGATTTGGCAGATTTCAGGATGTGTCCTGTTACAGGAGATGTTCCAAATGCTTTTTAAGGATAGAATGAGGTAAACAAATAGTATTCCAATGGTAAACAAATAGTATTCCATTCATTGGTTATCAATAACTAAGACTGGTGATAAATAGTGCCTTAGCATTATACAACAAGCTTCGTCCATATCATCTCTAAGGAAGAATTTAGTTTATACAATTCCCAGGATGCTTTTTTTCTCAGTGATACCTGTCATTTGGGATATCACTAAGTTCATAGAACAGCTACCACAGCTGGTCACCAACTTGAATCATAGATGACAATGTTCTCTCATATTATGTTCAATAGTTGTGTTCATTTATTAATTGTTAAGTTTGTTTTAATTATACTTGAAGAAAAGAATATGCAAAAATTTAATTCTATAATTTCAACTTTAATTTATCCCTATAGCAAGGTACACTAGGCCTTGGACATAAATGATATACTTCACATTTTATTTATTTATTTGTTTATATGTGTATACATATGATCCTTGGAGACCTTATGTGCACTCTGTATGTGCAGATAACTGCAGAAGCCAGAAGTTTCTGTCACATCCACTAGAGCTACAGGTTCAGAGGGCTGTGAGTAACCTTAGATGAGTGCTGGGAATAGATCCTAAGAACAGTAAGAGCTCGTAACCACTGCGCCATCTCTCTAGTTTCCTCATGGAAAAAGAAATCAAAGATAATTTATGTTTAGAAGGCAAAATTTAATGTCATTTACAAATATAGGGTTTTTTTGAGAAAACAATCTGTGGAGATCTGCCTTTCCCCTCTTGTTCCTCTTTATAGTTTTGTGATCCACACCCTCAATATGTATATGCCAATATCTATGACCATTAAACCAAGGATCTGAATATGAGAGAAGATATGAAGCATTTCTTTGTGAATCTGTGTTATTTTACTTAATGTGGTTTCCAGTTCATTCTATTTTCCTGCATATGTAATGATTTTATTGTTTTAACGCCTGAAAAAAATCAATTGTGTAAATGTACTGCCTTAATTTTAGTGTTGCTCATTTATTGATGGTCATCAAGTTTAATTCCATTTCTTAGTTATTGTGGAAAATAGTAAAATAATCATGGCTTTGTAAGTTTCTCTGTGGTATAATTTGGGGTCCTTTATGTATATACCTAAGTGGTATACCTGGGTCACATTACAGTTCTACTTTTAGCTTTTTTTTTTTTTTTTTTTTTTTTTTTTTGAAATCTCTGTTTTGATGTTCATTTCAGCAGAAAGCATTTGTATTCCTACACACCTAATCAGAATGTATCTTTATTTGTTTCCTTGATTTTAGTCATTCTGACTGGAATGAGTTGAAATATCAAAATTCTCTTAGTTTGCATTTCTCCAATGACTGAAGAATTTGAACAGTTTTCAAATACGTATGACCCTTGTGCCCTTCATCTTCTGTTAATGTGATTGACTCTTTTATTGACTGTATGTTTTGGTTTTATTTTTTTGTACTTAATTTGCCTTTATTTACTTAAAAGATTATTATATAATTACAACATTTCTCCCTTCCTTTTACTCTCTCCAAACCCTCCAATATACTATCCCCATACTCTCCTCCAAAGTCATGGCATCTCTTTTCACTAATTATTACTGCATGCATATTGCTATATTTTATTTGGTATAGATAGTAAGAAAGTCATTCCCTTTCAGGGAAAGGGGTAAAATAGAATATAATTTTATGCTAATTAAAAATGTATAATCTACCAATAAAATAATTATAAAATTCTTATGCATAACAAACAACTATAACATTTTAGGTTTATAATTAGATAAAGCTGTTCTCTTGTGGTTGATAAGTTTGAGACAAGGTTTCCTATTTGACCCAGGCTAGTCTCAATCTTGCAATCTTCCTGACTTGTCTTCTCAAATTCTAAGATTACAGACCTGTAGCACTAATCAGGATAGAACTGGATGAAATTCAATATTTTAGATGTCAATGTGTAACTGTCTATCATTACCTATCATTGCTCTATCCTATGCAAAAACTGCTATATCTTTTGTTATTTTATATTTTCGATGTTTTATACAGATAGAATCACATCATTCATTTATTTTTCACCAGTTTCCTTCTTTTTATTTTCATTTTTTAAAAATATATTGTTCTCTTATACACTACAACCTGTCCACAGCCTCCCTTCTTTCCCCTCCTCCCAGGCCCCTCTCCTACCTCCCCTCTCTTCCAGATCCACCTCTCCTCTGTTTCCTATGAGAAAAAAAAAAGCAGGTCACTCAGGGATATCAACTTAACATTACATGACACAATGAGACTAGGTACAAACCTTCATTTCTAGGTTGGATGAGGTACCACAGCAGGAAGATGAGGGACCCACCAGCAGGCAAACCAGTCAGAGACATGCTCACTCTCACTGTTAGAAGTCCCACAAAACCCACCAAGCTAACAACCATAGCATACATGCAGAGGACCTCGCACAGATCCATACAGGCACTATGATTGCAAAGTCACTCTCTGTGAGCCTCTATGAAACTTAGATGATTCTGTGGGTTAAGTTCTCTTGTGTCTTTGACCCCTCTGGCTCCTATAATTCTTTCTCCCTTGCTTCCATGGGGTTCTCTGAGCTCCAAGGCGAGGGACCCAATGAAGTTCTTCAATTTGGGCTCTTTCTCAGCCTAATGTTTGGCTGTGGTTCTTCCTGTCAGTTTGCACAGGGAATAATGTTTCCAGTGCATGTCCATGCTGTGATGTTTGTCACTCATGTCTTTTTAATGACTCAGTACTATGCCTTTATATAAATATTGATGGAGTCTGTAATTCTTACTTTTTAGTTGTCATCATAAAGTTCTGAACATTTACATATACAATTTCATATGGGAATATGTTATCATTTCTATTAGGTATTAGTCTTACAGTGCAATGTGGCTCTTTTCTCTAAATGTTTACATTTAAAATCAAGAGTAATTATATCAATAGGTGTCTCAAAGGATTGCTTTGTAACTAATGAATCAGTGATTGTAATTGTTTTTCCTTCATGCTTGGTGCTTACCAGAGGTTAGTAAATGTTAGTTACATCCATAATTGCTATTAATGTTTTTGCCATAATCTACCTGTAGTACAGAAATAGACTCATAAGAGTGGTAGAATCAAGACTTATCAGCAAACAAAGCAACAGGGTGTCCTGCAATCTGTGAATTGGCATACCCTTCCAAAAGAGATATTTGATTTGTATCTGAATATAATATAATGTCATGTATGATTATATCAACAAGGGTTTTATAGTTTTGAGAATATCAGCCTAGTGCAGTGATTTTTTTAACTCTTTGACAAGTTTCATTTCCATGCTTTTGCTAACAAAACCAGCTTAGAGCTATCCTGCTATCCTTTTGTTCATACACACACATACACACACACACACACACACACACACACACACACACACAGCAGCCCACCTAGAAGAATATGTCCCACATACATGCAACAGCTTTTGGTATAGCCCTGCTCTAGTTGTTCATTACCCACACAAAGACCAAGCTGCTACATATGTGCAGGGAGGGAAACCTTTTGAACTTTAGGCATTGGATAGAGGTTATAGATTCATTCTGTTCACATGTGTAAACATTTTAATTCATTTCAATGGTCTGCCTTCCAGAGAAACTCATGAGAATTAATATTTAGTGTGTACCTCTCTCTTATCTGATAGATCTTCTCCTAGGCATGTTATGTGAATGCTCTTATTTCATTTTCACAATAGCCCTACAACAGAATGTGTATCACTTGCTTTCACAAAAGAGATATTAAACTTCACAAAATGAATTAGCTTTCTGATGGTCAGATATTAGTGGTTACTGTGACTATACTTTCAAAAATACTTCTACACAGCTGCTTTATTCACTTATTTCCCAAATTATATACTTAAGCACCCTTGAAGATGAATTTTTTTCAAAATACCTTCTATGATTTGACAGTCCACATTCAAGTATTTTATTATAATTAGAGAAGTCAGTGGGCAGGCAATTGTAATTTATCACAGTAGAAGCCAGTAAACCATTTATTTATGATTCTGTTGCTGAAGTTTTCTGTCTCTCTCTCTTGATAACCCAGCAGGATGTCATTGTAGATGATACTAATCTCATCATGGTTCTTGCACCGTTAATTATAGACTGGCTGTGAGAAATGTATCCATTGTATAAATGACTCCATTCACTGTGATACCTAAATAATTTTTAAGTCATATTATGCTCAAGTCATTCAACTTAACCACAGACAGACATAATACACTTGTTACACAAGTTGGAGGGTGTAGAGTTTCTCACTTTCAGACCGCTAATGCAATGTGCTAGACAGAGCAATTTAGGGGAAGTTTAAAAGTACAATGCCATTTGCTCTACCTCTTTTTTGGATGGATTGGAAATCTCTCTGAAGATTTTACCTTAATTCTTTTGTTCTGGGGTTTTAGGCAGGATAGCACTTTTAAGGACTAAGGGGTTGATTTAAGAGTTGTGGGGGACCTTTATATTTGGATGTATCTTAAAACTACATTTCTTCAGTATCAGGGATATAGCTCAGAAAAGAACAAGGGAGATCATCAGTGGTTCTTGTTTTTCAAAAGTCAATGGAAGGGCCTAACTATAATCATGATGTGATTTGGGTCAGTCAGGAAAGGAGAGCAAGGTTAATTGGGAAGTGCAGAAGCCTTTCCAACCTTCATGTTCTTAGCTCAGAAATGACATTCCCTTGGTGAAGGTAGAGGATCAGTTCTTTCTGCATATTCCAAGATACTGCATATGTTTTCATTGGATAATTGTATTAAGTACATGTGGGAAGTGCATTCTGGGCTCAGTCTCACTGTTTTTAATTCTCCTCCCTAGTGTGCCACAGGGATCCCATTTTCAGGACCAGCCATCCTCCTTCCTCTTCACACACACAAAGTAAAAGGGGTAATTATCCCCCAGGAACACCTTAATTGTTCCAATTAACCTGACCACTTTTTGCAATCAAAGCCAAGCAGAGAAGAGGATTTAAAGTGATCAAACACCATTTATGGGCTGCTGATGAGTAATAGGCAAGTGAAGGCATTTTTTTTTTTTTATAAAGTGTCTTCTCTGTGCTGCCATAGGAGTGCACTAATGGATGTTTCTACCACCACTGCTTAGAGTAAAAATGACATTTTAGGTGTTTTTAATTGTACCATCACTGTATCTCTGATAACAAATGACATGATCACAATTATCTGTGTTAATTGAAACTGTGGAAGCATTCAGTTTAACTGTTTTCATAGGCCGGCAGGCAGACAGGCCTGAGTTTTAGCACCTCACCCCCAACATTAATATGAGCTGTAATGTTGGAAAGCCTTTCCAAATCTTCTGAACTTCCTCCATTCTTTCTTGTGCATCAGGTATTTATCATTGCTCATCTTACAAGTTCCTGCCATCTCTAGGGTGTAGTCATTGTCTACATTTTTTATATGCTGAAACTGAGGCCCCATGAATTGAAGTAAACTTCCTGGATTTATATTTAAGCTTGCTAGTGATTCATAAAGTAAATTTGTGTTTTCTCACTTTATTTTTATTTCCTGTTTACTTCTTAACATTTACTGAGATGTACTATGTACCAGGCACTTTGTTAAATATTGGAGGTAAAATAAGTAGTTACTGTTTCCATTGTGCTTAAAACTAAG
Source organism: Apodemus sylvaticus (assembly GCF_947179515.1). Taxonomy (NCBI): domain Eukaryota; kingdom Metazoa; phylum Chordata; class Mammalia; order Rodentia; family Muridae; genus Apodemus; species Apodemus sylvaticus. The sequence goes on along the minus strand of NC_067495.1, from coordinate 142,632,541 downwards.
CTTTGTAAGTCTAGAGGAACCATGCTATTGTTGCTGTTGTATAAAATGCTGACGTCTTTACAATTTAATTAGCTCAAATGAGTGAATAGATGCATTTCAACATATAAGCCAAATACTCTGGTAAGTCTCTCCTTCAAGGAGTTCCCTTTACTTTTAGGGTTATGGCCTTACATAGTTGTGTTACTCAGCAACACATCAAACTGTGTTGTAGGGAGCTAGCTATAAGGGAAAGCAGTGGTCTGATATCTCTTACATCTCCAGGGTTTATGGTAAGTAGGTAAATGGTGTAGTTTCACAAGATATGTAAAATACATAGGCTGTAATTGGGTAACATATGTATTTTAACTATATTGGCTATGTGAAAGGTAAAAAGCATGGTTTTCTTTACGGAACAAGTACACAGGAGTCATATCATGTTTGTTTATGTAGCAGATAGTTATTTTCCATACTGCTAAGTATGTAGTAGGAGTCACAAATGCCCCCAGTAATAATTGTTAAGAAAATCTGCTGTGAAATCAGACTAATTACATATTTTCCAGTCATTTAATGATCTAGGCAATATTATATGTCTCAATTTCATCATGTATAAAAGAGAAAACTGTAAACATTTTTCCAAAAATGCTGGAAAAGTTGTTATTAATACATACACACATACATATATATGTATATATAACAAATAAAATGCTATCTGAAGTTTTGCATATAGAAAGCATTCAGAAATTGGTAACTCTCAGTATCATTCCAGAATCATAAATAGCAACTTGTTTTACATACCACAGGAAGAACAGATGGTTTAATTAATAAAATGTCTACACTATTTCATTGCTGTTAATGAGCTTAAAGTTTTCAGAGGAAATGCAAGTTTCTAATCATTAGCAGAGTATGGAAAAAGAATGAGCACCATCTCTTCCTATGCTCTCCCTGGGGACTATGGCGCAAATACCCAGGGATGGCTGACTGTTTCACAGGAAGCTTCATGGTCTTATCATTTACATCTACATTTGGGGATAGAATCTTCTTTACTGTATCATTTTGAGGGTAAGATGAACCAGCACATAGCAAAGCACCAAGTGTGTTAACTATTACAAGGAAACTGAAGCTCATAGATGCTAACTTGCTGTAGTAAGTTCACAGTAGAAATGATTTGCAAACAGTTGATCATATTCTAGAGATCATGCATTCTGCTTCACACATTATCTGCTGGGAATCTTTAGGCAAATGTAGCCTCTCCTATTCTTAATGTCTTCCTTTGTAAAATATAAGAGTAATTGATCAAGATACATAAAGTTCTTAGAATATTACCTAGTATGTAGAAGGTTCCCAATCACTGTCACAAATTACTTACTTTATTACTGTCATTTTTGCCCGAAGCCCTTTCAGTTTTAAATCTCTTAGAAAGGAGGTCACAACTCCATTAGAGGAAAATGAGATGAGATGGGAGGAAGTATCTAGAGCTCAGGGTTTACCTGATTGTCCATCTCATTAAATACCAATTACATTGGGTTTACTCATTGGAAAGAGTTGGAGTCACCTTTAACTGTTTCTTGTTTATCATAATATAGTTTTATTCTATTAAGAAATGCTTTTGCCTTTGTCTTCAAAATAAGTCCAAAGTCTGACCTCTTTTCATTACTTTCATAGCTACCACCTTGACCCAGAACAATATCATCTCTCAAGTGATTTATTGCAATAGAATTCTAACTGGTCTCTATGCTTTTACAGGAAATTCTCAACACCGCAGCCAAAATGACCCTGTTAAAACGTAAGGCAGGTCATGTTACTCTTCTGTTCTCCTATTGTTCTTTTCTTCCTCGTTGGTAACTGTTTCTTTCATTTCTGTAGTAATAATCTGCCACTGTGTAAACACAGCAACTTGAAATACCATTCACTTATTATTATACAATTTCCATGAACCAATGTTCTACTTTGCTTCCATAAGATTTCCTTATGCTTGGCCTGTTTAACGTCTCCTTTCCTGGCTCTGACACATGACAAATAATCCTGTAATTTTCCCTTTTATAGAGTATCATGCCACCAACATCATATACTATGTTCCTTTTCCAGACAGCTTCTTTAAATTAATACTATAAAACTGAGATTGAGATATGTATCTTTGTGGCTTGATACCTCTTTATTTCTAAGTGATTGTGAATTGTAAGAATATAATAGTTTTTCATCTGCCTATTGTGAGACATTGGCTACCCCCCATCTTGGTGATAGAGCTGCTCTATGCCTATATATGTGTTGAATTCTGATCAAGTATGTTTTCATTATCACTGAATAATGATACTATTATTTCATTTAGTCAATTTATTTGCAGATTATATAAATTGACTTTTGCATGCTAGGCCAATGTAGCATACTTGTAATAAAAACCCCAATTTTTCATGATATATCATTTTTCTATGGTATAGGCTTCAATTAAGCAATACTGTGAAGAGGATGTTTATATCTCAGTACAAGAAAATATTGGTTTATGTTTCTCCTTTATTGCAGTATCATTATGTGGATTCCCTATTAGGAATGTGTTAGCCATATAAGTAAATGTATAATTTTTAACTCCAATATTATTTCCTAGAAAAGATGGTGAATTCTTTTGTGTGTATGGTCATATACCTATGCTCATATGTTCTATAAAAATTGCATTCAAAGAATTACTTATAACAGTGTTTTTAAAAGGACATAACATTTAGAGTAAGACATGGTCAGTTGTTCTAGGAGGAGTTAGGGAAGTAAAAATGGATGGGTATGATAAGTGTATATTCTATAAATATATGAAACTTATTTCACATTTTTATATTTTTCCTTTCCTTTTTTGGGGGGGGTGGGGGGCAGCTTGGTTTTTTTCAAGACAGGGCTTCTTTGTATAGCCCTGGCTGTCCTGGACCTCACTCTGTAGACCAAGCTGGCCTTGAACTCAGAAATCTGCCTGCCTCTGCCTCCCAGAGTGCTGGGATTACAGGAGTGTGCCAACACTGCCCAGCTTTCCTTTACTTTTGAACCACGTTTAGATTTTATGATGCCTTCTTTGATCCAAGAATTATGTTTAAAAATATTTAGTGTCAAATATATGGGGATGTTCTAGTTGCCTTTTTATTATTGACATCTAACTTTTAAATGTTTTCTGTATGATAATTAGTCAATATGTGTTTCAATGTAGCCTCTATGGACTCTTAGATTATTCCTTTAGCCTCACATAATCATTGCTTGACTTCATCTCCATTAGAATGTATTATCTACAGCCAATTATTTTCTGTTGACTGAAAAATGAGTATAAAAAGAAAGAGCCCCCCCCCCTTTTTTTATTTAGGTAAGCAAATGTGTACTGAATTTCATTTTAATCACTCAAATCAATTTAAAAGAATTTGAAAGTTTAATATGTACCTGATTCTGTTCTTAGTGTTAGGAATAAAAAGGTGAGTAAAACTAAACAGATACTGAGCTCAGTTACAATTATACTTTATGTGGGTAAGCAGAATGTAATCATAACACATGATAATGAGGAGATAAATATCTTCAAAAGTTAGTGTAGTACTTCAGTTTCTGATCTGGAAGTCACTTATTTTATAAGAGATACACAAGCCTCAAATTGAAAGCCAATCACTTTTTAAGAATTAATCAGATAACTGAGGTCACTGGGAAAACCTGGGAAAATTTTGGAAGATATTTAATTACAATAAATCATAACCAAACTACATTACATGGAATAAAAACCACAGAAACTATGGGCATAATCACGCTGAAAATTTGCCCGAATATTGGAGGTTGAAGCAGACCAGTTTCACACTGAGAAAAAAAATAAACAGCAGCATATTTAAAAATTCTCATCCTCTTTGGAGAATTCACCTTTGTCTACTACCAACAGCGTGACTGAAAAGTTAGGTCTACAGGATTATTGTAGGTGCTGTGTAATGAACAGAATTGGTTAAGGTCATAGTCTCTCTCAATTAGATTATTCCGAATTTGAAAGCTTCAAGTGAACATACATTTTTTTTCGTGAAAGAGTACTAAATACATAAAACTGTAATAACTTATGAAAATGAGAAAATGTCTATTTAAATAAGAGTTATTCTTGGTATGTAATCAGAAAGTTTCAGTTTTAGCAGCAACTAATTTTAAAACTACAATGGCAGAAAGAATGATAAGGTACATTTTTTTTACCCTTGCCAGAGCTTTCCTGGTTGTCAATTATACACAAACTTAGTTAGAAACTTTTCATCTAGACAACATTAAAAGAATATGCAGCATTAATTGCCCTGAAATAATTACCCTGTTGAGTTATATTTTGTTTGACAAGAGCCTCCCCAAATACTGAAAGCTGACATGTTATCTAAGCAGTGTTGAGTGTGTGATTGTGAAGTTGGATGTAAACTTTTCTGGAAAGAACATATGTCTGAAATATTCTTGCCTGGAGCACTTCATCTCTTATGAACTTGAATGTCAGAGCTAGAAAAACAATTGGTGTGTTTCAAATTCCTAGTTACTCAAATCTAAACTCTTAACTTGAAATAATTGCAGGCATAGAAAAATGGCAACAGTGGTTTCTTGATAGCTGTAGTTCTTTCTCTTGCTATCCTGTTACATACCTGTAGTACAAGTAATACAATTAAGCCATGCCAATTATTTCATTTTTCAATTATATTATTAATTATTAACCCCAATTACTTATTTTTAGGATATAATTTTGCGGTTCTAATTAAAATAATAAGGAACTTGAATGGATAACACTGTAGGGTGATTATGTCCACTCAGCATTTAGAGAAATAAAATATCAAACTTCAGCACATGTGCTTGAAAAAAGAAACAACATAATTTTTCTGAAGAAAATTTTATTCTTAAAATGACTTGGCCAGAAGAATGTTAGACTGGAGCCCAGAATACCTGGGATCCAAACTCATTTCTACCATCAATGAATTCCATAAATTTGTGCAAGCCTCAGCACTTCCAGGAGCAATTTGTGATCACTGACTTATATGATCTTTCCAGACTCCAAAATTTAATGAGAGTATGATATGGTTGAAAGTATAAAATTTAAATTCAGTACTTCATTAATATTTAAGAACCTTTAAACTGCACTTGACTAAACTGAACAATAATGTGAGGATGTCTCTTGTGTATCTAATTGGAACAAAATTGCCGAGGGAAATAATCATATTTATTTTATGCCACTGAAATACCATACTTCATGGTATTCTGTTATCTATCCTCAATATTGATTTCTGCTTTGTTCTTTGGCTAGCACAGCAGAATGAGCTCAAATATCTATTTATGATTCAGATGAAAACACATATGGAACACAGTTTGGAATTCAAGGACCCATGAAGAAATGATCTTCAATGTTTATAATAAATATAAACGGAGTTAAAAACAAATTAAAAGAGAGCATACAGAAATATGTGCATTATTACATCATTAACTTATATTCTTAAAAAACATTAATCTATAAATTCAATAAGAAGGTCCACTTTCCCCAGAAGAAAGAGAGGTAGATAGAGGTTGGGTATGAAGCAGGCAAGGTTAGGGATTGAAGTAGGAAAATAGACGACAATAGTTACAATCCTTTCAGAACATAGTACAGTTGAAGGAAAGATACTATGACAAAATGAAAAGCTGCTTGATGAACGGAAGTATTTTAAGCAATTAAGTGCAGGTCTTGCATGGATGAAGGAATTTGAGTAAGACAAACAGGGTTTCAGACTGCCTTTCAGTACAGTAAGGACAAGTGGTAATGATGATATACATGGACCAGCTTTGGGGAAACCGAACACCTTTACTTGGGGTAAGTCAAAGGTTATTTAGTTTTGGGAAAGGGGGTAGGAATATCCAGGGTGGGTATAGTTAGGCCTTTTTGAAATCCCCATTTTAGCTCAGAGAAGGAGAAATCCTGCTGGTAACAGGCATGTTTTTGTGTCAAGTCCTGAAGGTTATCCAGACTGTGGTAGACTTCAACCTTAATTAGTAAAGCAACAAGTAAACAACACATACTGACAAAGTTATAGCCACATAGTTAGCTTTTTGGGGGGTTTGTTGGCAGTCCCAACATCAATTTGTTAGTTTGTATGGAAAGCATATTTGCATTGGTCATTGGCTGTTGTTAAAACATATGACAGACTTATGAGCCTAAAACAATAAAAGTTTATTGTCTTAAGATGTAGAAGGCATGAGCTCCAGATGAAGAAGTAATCAGGGGAATATTCTTCCCACAATCTCTAGGATAGTCTGTTTCTCTTGGTGTCAGACTCTGTTGATAGAATTCCCAATCCACAATTGGAAGGTTTCAGATTCCAATCTCTGCTGTTAATATCACAGGTTATTCTTTTTGCATGTTTCTTCTTTTCTTACAACAGAAGGCAGTTATAGGCATACAAACTGTTGTGTGTATTTCAGTTACTTATGATTTCACTTGAAGTGAACAGAAGAGCTCTAATTTCTAAATAAGGTTGTAGTCACAGATACTAAACATTAAGAGCCTCATGTCTTAGAGAACATAGTTTTACTACCACAAGCAAGCCCCCAATATTTGAGTACACTTTATTAGTGACCTTCTACCATGATGGTGATCTCTTTGTAGACTTATAATTTGAATGTTTGATGTTTGAGGAAAATATTTGATTTATACATGCCTCCTATAAGTACAGATTCTTTCAAAGTCATTAC